>NC_136807.1:35805621-36126638 GCF_951216825.1 Electrona antarctica
TGAGCACTTCAAGGTGATCATCAGACATTTTCACTTTTTTTCTTTCCTTTCAATTTCTTTCAATTTCTTTCTTTCTTTCCCATCCTTCCTTCCTTACCTGCTTTCCTCCTGCGTGCATGCGATGATGCTTACTGTATGAGCATGGATGCATAGTGTTTATTCACATGTAAGTGCATGCATCTGTGGGTACGTGTGTGTGTGTGTGTGTGTGCACACGTGCGCGCACGGGCGTGTGAATGAATGGTTATTCTGTGAGAGGCTTGTCTCCTTTGCGTCAACAGTCTTTCTAAGTGACTAAGGCTAATCACTGAGGTAATTACTGCTAATTAGGCTCGTTAATCATTAGACCTGTCACTCTGTCTCAATGCCTTGTAGCCAGACTGTGTGTGTGTGTGTGTGTGTGTGTGTGTGTGTGTGTGTGTGTGTGTGTGTGTGTGTGTGTGTGTGTGTGTGTGTGTGTGTGTGTGCGTGCGTGCGTGCGTGCGTGCGTGCGTGCGTGCGTGCGTGCGTGCGTGCGTGCGTGCGTGCGTGCGTGCGTGCGTGCGTGTGTTAATTAAAATGTATGTGCATCTGTCAGTCAGCCATACAGTATCACATACCAACATATTTACAATCATAACACTCACATTTTTGTACTGTACTGTATGGAACTATTGTATTTTTAGCTGTAAACTTCAGGCCTTGTCCACTGGACACTGTATTTATTGTATAAAGTGAGGTAGCGATGACTGGAATGATGAACCTTCCATTTCCTCATTTGTGAATCCAAAGTAAACATGTGATGTCGTGTGCATTGTACTGTATGTGGTGCTTGTATGTGGGGCAGCAGCGTCATGTATGTGGGGGCCGCTGGTCTCGGGAACCCCTGAAGAATTTGTAACCACAAATTATCTCCCCTCAGCTCCCTCCCCCATTTGGTCAAAAAAAGTTTGACCAAATGAGGGAGGGAACTGACTGTCCGGGGGGTGGTGGTGGTGGGGGTTGCCTGTCCCCTTTTACGTTCGCAGTTCAGGCATTCAAATGCTAATCTGGTGGCGTTTGTTTTAACCTGCCTGGAGTTCTTAAAAGGTGCCAAGGGGGCAAACCGCCAGAGCTACTTTACCAAAGATCACAAGACTGGTGAAACAAGTCCTGACTGTCCCTAGCTGTAACATCATGCAGCTCAGAAAGGTCATTTTCAGGGCGCTGAAATGTTGAAACAGCTGAATCAAGTCATGAGTGAATCATTTTGTTCGTTGTGAACTGAATTCGTACTACTGTGTTAGCAAACTGTAAATAATAAAGTACCCAACGAAGAACTGATATGGGGCAACATTAATCTCCACCGCCGTGACTTCTTTGATTATGCTGTTGGGTTGATCAAGTAGCATGCCAATTAAAGGCTTCTACTGGCAGGGTATATTCAACGATCATATTCAGAGCCTTTTGGACAAAACCTCTTTACAATGGAAGCCCGCTGATTAAACTACTGTGTGTATAACTGTCTCTTTGAGTCTCTATTTGACATTGTATTGAATGACATGGGAATAGCTTGCATGAGTGTTTTCCCCCGTTCTCATTTACTGGCATGGTGAATTGAATGTAAACACGCTGGTGTATACAGTGTGCGTTAGCATGCACAGGGACAGGGTTCTCTGTGGCATCATGTTACATGCAGAGGCCACTGTGTGGCACGCTGAGGGTTTACCCTATTATGCTATATAGCAGTGTTGATTTCGTCGACTAAAACTAAGGCGAAAAATGTTCGTCGACTACCTTTTTTCACTGACGAAACTAAATGGAAAGTTGGAAACTACATGAAAATTAAGCTATACGATGACTAAAAGTGAGACAAATAAAAACTAGACTAAAATGTTTGCAAGGGACTAGTGGAGAGATCCAGTACAAGTCATTTTACACTTGGTGCTCACAACACGTTGCAGTGCGACGCGTTGAGCTTGTAGATCGGCTAAAATTGCATGACATTTAGTCAACAAAAACTAGACTAACGCTAAAACAGGTGACTAAAATGTGACTAAAACTAAATGAAAACTATTCAAGAGACTAAAACTAAAATCTAAATTTGCTGCCAAAAACAACACTGCTATATAGCCTATATGTAATATGTTTTTCTTTTAACTCTGTATGGGGTGGTAGCAACGCGGAATAGGTATTAGGTAGTGCACACCTGCAAGGCCTATGCACTTACAAAGGTTTAAGTCTTTCTTTGCTACCAGGCATCTTCTATTGTATTCTGATGCCTTTTTCTATTGTAATCCCCCTGCCCCCTATTCTCTCAGATTTTAAAGGTATGGTGAGGTGACATACATTATTTATGGTATTTATTTTTGTAATTTTCCCAAGGTTTTGTGACCTCAATAGAGCATAGCAGCGTGGGTGTGGTTTTCTGGACCCACTGAAAAATCAGCCATTCATTTTTCCCCCATAGAGATTTACACAAATATTTATATCAATTATTTTAAGCCTAGAATCCAGCCATCCAGATGCTGGTGAATCATGACCATAACACCTTTGATTCTGTGAAGAACACACACACACACACACACACACACACACACACACACACACACACACACACACACACACACACACACACACACACACACTCCCATAACGACTAGTGCTGCCTAGTAAAATCAAGGTACGGAAATGAGTGCTCAATTAGGACCCCATGCACAGTCCACTGCAGACCCACTTAACCATTTGTACACACACACACACACACACGCACGCACACACGCACGCACGCACGCACGCACACGCACACGCACACATGCATGAATGCAGTATGTGGTCACCAGTCATAAACACATAGGAAATTAAATTGGGTCCATATTACTCAAACTGGCAACCCATTAGTCCCCCTCTGTTCCCAATAGGTCTACCCACTGGGAGAGGTGTGTGTGTGTGTGTGTGTGTGTGTGTGTGTGTGATTTATATACCATATATGTGTGTTCATGCAAGTGGTTTTATTTGTGTTGTGTAAGTGCATGTGTGCGAGAGAGAGAGAGAGAGAGAGAGAGAGAGAGAGAGAGAGAGAAGCAGAACCGTGCACCCGTTACATTATGACGTGGAAAGAGAGAGAGAGTGAGTGAGTGAGAGAGAGAGAGAGAGAGAGAGAGAGAGAGAGAGAGAGAGAGAGAGAGAGAGAGGGAGAGGGGGAATAAGAGGTGCTAAAATATCTATAGTGTATTGTATCTATTTTTGCATGTTTGTTTAATCTTGTATATTGTTTTTTCATGCTAATACTGTAATAATGTTACCGTAATACATTTTCTTGAACAGAAAGTGGCCCTTGTTTGCCACCAAACTTGAGAAAGTTATAGAATGTTTGATAGAAGGTTGATTATTCTAAACAGAGTGTCCTCTTTTCAGATGAGGAACAGATGCAGATGGCTGTGGCATGTTTCAGTAACCCAGGGAACCTGCAGGTCATCAGTGGGCACAAAGTACCTTCCATCATTTATAGAGACATGAGGATGAGTTAGTCCAAATATTCAAGTCTTATATGTAATCAATGCAACACTGCCATCCTGTGGATGAAGTAGTTGATTACAAGAATTGGCAATGATGCATGTCATACCTGCAAACCTCAGACCCTCACTCTTCAAGTGGGCTTGTGGACAATTGGATTGTTAATAAAAAAGCCAGAGGCTTGTTTCCATTAATAAATATTCAAACATCTAGCCTACTGCCTTATAGCTATATGTAGCTATATATCTCGTATTGTGTTTACAGCAGACTGTAATGTGCACTCAAATGTGCACTTGCAGTTCTGGCAACTCGAAAGCAAACTCCACATGCCCCAACATTTTATTTACCTGCCATAGTACTACCCCTGTGTCGGATCGGTGGTTAGACTGGCATATTCACCGATACTGATATGACCCGATATGACAAATAAGGGTCATGCCGATACTCTGTTCCAATACCGGAATTGAAATGTTTTTGTTTTTTTGTTATTTAACGTAAACGCCCAACGACTATAGACAATGACTATATATTGCTGTGTGCAGTTGGTACAGTGATCGTAGGTCCAAATGTAGGTCCAGTTGTTGTCACCTTTCTGAAGTTTTCGCAGGAGGTGAAGTATTTTCCAGTCTAAATAATTTGAATGCAAATGATTATCAATCCTATACATGTTCCACTCCATTCACACTATACTGTAGGAGTAGGCTATATCCACTCTACTTATCATACTAAAAGGATCACATGCAAATTGGTTGGTCGATCCATTCAGCAATAGGGTTACACACCCTAACCCATTATCACCTGTCTGCTTACAATGGGACAGACATCCCCCAAAACATTCCACAACATTCACAACAAGGGTCTTCTAACGCATTTCATATTTGTATTGGTTTAAAAAATATATCACATGGGCCTACAAACGAGACAAAGACATGCTTTATGTAAATCAGTGTGACTGATTTGTCCATGTAAATCAGTGTGTACAAGCTCAAGTGCAGCGTTTGCCTTTTGATCCGGCTCTCTGTTTCTGCTCTGAGCAAATTTACCTTGTGTGCACACTTACATGACAATTTGGAAGTATCAACTTTCCCTTTAATTTCCATACCCTCAGTAACATTCTGAAATTTCAACACATCATCATAGTTGCAGTGGCCTAGAATTGAAGTTTGTGCCACGTTTTGATATCATAACACCCATGACATTCATCAACGTTCCCTCATCATTCAGCAGTGTTTAAATAAAACAGTCTTTGAAGATGACTGTGGCTAAAATATACAATATCCTCAAGGTCTATGGATTCCTGGAAACTCTCTGCTCATCAACAATTCTGCTGCTTTCTTTATTAGTAAATCTAATTGATCTTTCAGTTCAACTGTATAATTTGAACCACTGTGAAAATAGAGTTCTTCTTCAAACAAAGTGATTGGATTCACAACATCCTCATTGTTAAAACTCAAACCGTATGTTTTAAAAGTATCCTGGAAGATCTCTGAATGTTTCCCCCCTCAAACTCTGACACCTCCTCCTTTTCCTCTTGACAACCTCCGCCTCCCACCCAGTATACCAGGAGTAGGTTTATTTTGATAACTTTTACGCAAAGCTGACATATTATCATCACACACATCAAATATATTAGGGTCATATTTTTGTATGGTTATCCATTTAATTATGTGAACGTTTACAGGATTTAATTCTAGGACTCATTATAGATTCATCAACACCCCCAGAGTGTGATTCTAATCCAAATGTATTATAAACTATTAATGTCCTTGTATAAATGAGTCTCTCTCATCACCCTCTTGTTTTTCAAGCAGAACCATTAGATTGGACAATCAGGTCCCTATATAGAAACCTATTTTGCACATGATTGCTCCAAATCCTTTCAGCTTTGGTTAAGGAACAGTTGTTTGTGATATTGTGTGTTCATAGCAGCATCTTAATTGATCTTTCAAAACTGTTATGTGCTACTCCTACATTACATGGTGTGTTATTGCCTTCCAATGGGTATTTCATGTTATTAACAAAAGCTCACAAAACACCTCTTGACTTTGAATGTGTGTCTTTATTTGTGACTGCACAACCTGCACAACCATTATTTACATTTAACAAAGACATAAAGGAATAAACACAAAATAATGTGTCACTACACAGATCAAGTGTACATTTTAATTATATACTAAGGAAACTAACGAAGAAAAATATGAAAAAAATATATATATGCATCGTATAACTAAATATATAGGCTTGCTTTAGTCATCGAGTATAGGCTTGCTTTAGTCATCGAGTAAGACTAACATAACTTGTATTCTATCATTTATTAAAAAAAAGCATGAACAAACTGATGCACAAAAAAGGCAAATCTGCTGGTTAAATTACAGCGAAACAAAGAATAAGATTGAGAATAAAAGGAATGTTGAGATTGTGATGTGTGCCTGCAGCTAATATTCCACTAAGATAATAGGATGATAATAATATGGTCAGATTTAATTAAAGAGAAATATAGAAACTAGATGGAAATATGTAGTGGAAAATCTGCAAAATGTAGGCTACACAATACCTAATAATTTCCTAATTATGTATCTGAGTTTATTCAGCTGAATAAACTACTGCTCTATAAGTGAAGACAGTGTGCAGGACCTCTTTTCTCTCATTTTTCACATGTGTTTGCTGACTGACGCACCTGCCCTTGTAGGTGTGCACAATGACTTTTTTCTACTAATAATTATTGATCTGAACACTATATTGTCTCAGTGAATGAAAAGTACTATACTAATAACAATGAATTCAGTATGTTTTACTTGCAATCAATCAACATTTGATCTAGAATCAGCACGCTCATATACATGTAATGTGTTTTAAACAGTTTAGCCTTCTTAATAAACAATAGCTTAAAAATCAGCATGCTACGCTTTATGATTATGGATTTGATGATGTTTTAGCTATAATGAAGCTCTTGTCATACTGTTCACACTAAACTGTATCTTTCATGTGTGGGCGCTCATGACGTGTGTACAACCATGTGAACTTCTAAATTGTTTGAATTACTTTTCCATACACATCACAATGATTTGGGTTTCTCTCCTGTGTGAACTTTGTGTCTTTTAAGGTTGTCCATTTGAGAGAAGTGTCGTCCACAATGATCACATCCATAGGGTTTCTCTCCTGTGTGAATCTTGTGACTTTTAAGGTGGTCTATTCGAGAGAAGTGTTGTCCACACTGATCACACCCATAGGGTTTCTCTCCAGTGTGAACTTTCTGGTGTTTTTTAAGGCTGGACAATACAGAGAAGTGTTGTCCACACTGATCACATCCATAGGGTTTCTCTCCTGTGTGAACTTTCTTGTGACTTTTAAGGCTGGACAATACAGAGAAGTGTTGTCCACACTGATCACATCCATAGGGTTTCTCTCCAGTGTGAACTTTCTTGTGACTTTTAAGGTGGTCTATTCGAGAGAAGTGTTGTCCACACTGATCACACCCATAGGGTTTCTCTCCAGTGTGAACTTTCTGGTGTTTTTTAAGGTTGGACAATACAGAGAAGCGTTGTCCACACTGATCACATCCATAGGGTTTCTCTCCAGTGTGGATTCTCTGGTGGGTTTTAAGGCTGGAAAATTCAGAGAAGTGTTGCCCACACTGATCACATCCATAGGGTTTCTCTCCAGTGTGGACTTTCTGGTGAGTTTTAAGGCTGGACAATACAGAGAAGTGTTGTCCACAGTGATTACATCCATAGGGTTTCTCTCCAGTGTGAATTCTCTGGTGTAATTTAAGTTTGGACATTGTAGGGAAGCATTTACCACACTGATCACATCCATAGGGTTTCTCTCCAGTGTGAACTTTCTGGTGTATTTTAAGGGTTTCCATTCTAGAGAAGTGTTGTCCACACTGATCACACCCATAGGGTTTCTCTCCTGTGTGAACTTTCTTGTGACTTTTAAGGGTTGCCATCTGAGAGAAGTGTTGTCCACACTGATCACATCCATAGGGTTTCTCTCCTGTGTGGATTCTCTGGTGGGTTTTAAGGGTGAACATTTTAGAGAAGTGTTGTCCACACTGATCACATCCATATGGTTTCTCTCCAGTGTGAATTCTCTGGTGTATTTTAAGTTTGGACATTGTAGGGAAGCATTTACCACACTGATCACAGCAGTGGCCTTTTTGTTTAGACAAGCTCCTTTGTTCATTCACCTCCGTCACTGAATTGGAAACAAAGACATGGGAAATATTGTTTAGAGGTACTTCACAAAAAACAAACTTCACAAACTTCCTATTCCCATCCATCTCGACATGGCACAAATTCTATGCATCCAACAGACAGTTATTGTCTCCCTTTAACGTTTGTTAAACGTGTTCTAGGATTAGTATTCTAGGGTTAAGAAAGCTAAATTGTTATAAAACATTACATGTATATATGGGCATGCTTATTCTACATGAATAGGATTGTGATGAAACAAATGTTAATTTGTTAATTCATTGCAAGTGCATTGTTGTTGTGCATTTTAGAAAGAGACAAATAACAGGTTGTCTTAGTCTATGCTAATTAAAACAAAAACAAATATACAGTAATTGACTTAAAGAGGTCTTACACGCACACAGTAAGTAAGGTTGTCATTGACATGCTGTATATCAATATAGACACAGTAAGTAACTTACAGGGGTCTTGATGATCATCCTGTTGAGCAGACTTGTTCCTGGTGTGGTTGAGAGGTCATCTTCACCTGAAGTCTGGATTCCAAAGTCAGATGTGATCAGAAATTATTGATATCCTGGAGGAGATGTGGAGAAATGACAACTACAAACTCTTCTTATACTATATGTAACCAAATGGAGTCACACAGTACTCCTAATATCACAGTTACTACGCCACTCCCAATTACAGGGTGGGAGACCCGAAAGGTAAGTGTTCAGTTGAGTGAACCATGGTGAATAATGATGGTCGGTTGCTCATGTACATAGAACTTTATTTAGAAAAGTACACAGTATTGGCCTTTAATCAAAACACATTTCCAAATGTCACCAATATAGATTGCAAAAGGCTTAATTAGTCAGATCATAACTTGGGTAAATAGCTGTACTGAGATGTCTTATTTGATTAGTTCCATACACACAGGTAACACTGCAAATGAGCAAATCGAAGCCACTCAGAGCCAAAGGTAATAGGCATTAAACGCTTTAAACACAGCAAAGATCACTGCAAAACAATATCAAAAGGCTAAAAGCCATAAACACAGCAAAAGGGGCAGTAATCAAGCGCCAGTCTGCAGCATAACCATTAACCAAGTATATGTCTGTCTTTGATGCCTATTAAAGCAAGTTTGGTAAAGAAGACAATGAAGGACTCGTTTAAAGCCACCTGGGCTATTTCAGGTACAGTATAAAAGAATAAAAATGTAGCAGCATAGAATTTAAAACCAAAATAAAAGGTAAAAAAGAACAGCGGTTCGACAGTACACGATCCTGTAATAGAGCAAACATTGAATTAGCCTCCCAATTTATCCTGGGTCTAAAGTGCTTGCCATAGTACTTGGAATACAATTTGGGCGTAGCCCTCATTAGCATTACACTAGTACTATAAAGTGCATTCAAAGTATTGTTTTAGTATGCAGGTTAGCACATACCCTGTTAACAGGTGTCAGGGCATCCCAGGTTGTTTAACAGTGTTTGCTCGTTCAGCACACCATGATCTGTGTAATATAAACACATTATGAGAACTCACATTTTACACATTATTAAAAGACGTAATGCTGTCGCAATACAGACGCTAAGCCTACCTCTAGACTCATGTCACACACACACTAGCAGCCTCTCGTTCCAGCTCGTGTGTGTACCACGCACACACACTCTAGCAGGGCTCTCGTTCACAGCGTCTACCAACGAGAAGCATTGACATAAATAACTGGCGCACCATTTCTTAGATTCAACGGGTTGTTTGTGCTATCACCGTACGAGGCAAGCCTACCTTTGTTTCTAGCAGCCTGTATACCAACATGCATACAATGACGGCTGTCCGCTCTAAGTCAGAGCTCCACCAACGTCTAACAAGAGAAGAGATAAACGTAAGTAAGAGGTTGTTTACATAAGTCAACCTAGAAACTAGACAGCACTATATTAATTAAAACTACGGCTTACCTCGACGCTGTAAGTGAGCACAAACTTGACGCGACGCCAGACCGTTTGAACCGACGCCGGAAGTGGGCAACCTGGGCAATACACAGCTTCACCCTATGCCTGACTAGCTACGTAATATGCTGAGCTGAGGGGGTGGTGCTAACGAAACACAGGCAGTGTCAGTCACACTGATTACATATAGAGCTTGAGTTGGAACCACTAACTGCTTGGGATTGATTGGCCAAAGAGGAGAACAATAGAACAATCTCTCAACCAATCGGAACCTAACAAACTGCTGCATCTGCTCCACCCCTCTCTCCTCCCCCAGGACATGCTCCATGCAACATTCTAGAAATCAACTACTAACTGTGATATTGCTTTGTAAGCTTCATATTTAATTCATCTAAACTATATCCAATACAATTATACATTGATGTATGGACAATAAGTACATCCTATTAGTCTGAACTTGAGTAAAGTCAACGCATGAATGGGCATAAATCCATAAAAAGTTGGTACGTATCCGTTTTTCTTCATTGTTTACATGTTTGACTAATCAATTATTCAATCAAACAAAATGAGATGTTGCTGTATGTCTCAAGTTGAAAATAATACACTACAGGAGTTATTAATATAATAAAACAACAACATAAATGTACTGTATTAGGACAGAGAACTATATGAAAGCCTTTTGTTTTGTAACAACTTTAAAGCCAATGCACTAGCATGATTACATTACATACTCTAGCATGCTGTCTTGATCCAAATCAACATAACTGTAGAAATACCCTGTGTTCACTGTGTTTTCTTTTCAATTATTGTTTCCTCTTTTAAATACGTTTTTTTTTGCTTTAGTCATAATAGAGTGTACTAGAGACAGGAATCAGGAAGATATGTGAGGGGGAAAAGGAGTAGAACAAAATGATGTAATTGTATCATGAACATTAGTGAGGAGGACCAATTAATGGTAGGCTCAAAAGTGGTGAAGTGGAAAAGCAATACTATCTATCAACTAATTGTTTGAGTATGTTTGCCTGCTGTCTCTAATTGTGGACTTGATATGAAAAGGGTTGAAAACCACTGCTTTAATGGATAGCATCAGGGCAATCCACATTCTGGTGTTCAGAGCAGTGGAATGAGATAATTTGGTGGTGGTAACACAGACAGACAGACATAGATGTAGCCTACCACTGGCTTCCACTGCACTGGATATCAAGTTAGTATGCAGCAAATATGTGCAAATCAAAGACATTTGCAAGTCAGATAGAGAGAGCTGTAGTTTGAGTTGTTTAGTCAATCAATGAGACAATGATGGTCCTTAACAAGCCATCAGCACAGAGCATTCAGCATCTCAACGATGGTGATTGACACCCCTAGGGGGGTTCGTCTTTTTGCTTTTATCACTTGGAGACCTTGATTTTATTTCCCCCAGTTAGAGCATTTGGCATTTTATACCAGGGTACATACATTTTCTTCAGGGGTATTTGATTAGTTTATTATTTATTTTCATTATTTTTATTTGTACAGGAATAAAACCCCTTGACTGTAAGTTTTGTTCAAGATGGCGCCGCCCCCGAATTGGCATAGGCTACTACAGGTGCGAGGTTTGCAAGCCTTATTGTCCCATGCTTGTTGTAAATTTGAGTGCGCATGGTTGCATGCAGCTGTGGGTGTCACTCAGAACGTCTACATTTTACTTTCTTTTTATTTCTTAATTTCCCAGGGGGAGAGGGTGTCCTGAACCTTTAAGACCTGCCGTGTTCAATGTAGCAATAGTTCAAGTATAGGCTAACATTTACACTCATATCATGTTCCTTATATTTTGGTATGTACCCTACGCCACGGGCGTTGCTTATCCTCACAAAGGGCAATACTGAATAATGGTGAGTCCTAACTGGGCAACCCCCACATGAACAATTACCACATTGTCAGATTGCTAACACATTGTAGGCATTGATACACTTAAACATGCATACATATTTTTAATACACCTTGAATACACTTAAAAAGTTACAATTGTGACATGCTGTGAGCTTATTGATGTATTATTTTGTAGGCTATAGGTTAAATTGGCGTGGCGACTGTGGCTCAGGAGGTAGAGCAGGTCGTCCAATGATCCATGGGTCGGCGGTTCGAATCCCGGCTCCGCCTGTCTACATGTCGAAGTGTCCTTGGGCAAGATTCTGAACCCCAAATTGCTCCCGATGTGCTGGTTGGTATATAAATGCACCATTTACCATTTAAATTCTCGCCCTATTTGATGACAGGCTGTCATCAAAATAGGAAGAAAGTGGCTGTAGTTTTAACATTTTCTGCACATGTAGTTTCAACATGTTCTGGTGAAATATCTAGAGAGGACAATAGGTGTGGACACTGGACAGAATATCTATTCAACCCTGTCACGAGTTTAAACTTCACACTGCATGCGTCTATTTGACCATGAAAGAATGACTTTACAATGACTATATATTGCTGTGTGCAGTTGGTACAGTGATCGTAGGTCCAAATGTAGGGATGACCAATAGCTCAATTCAGTTGTTGTCACCTTTCTGAAGTTTTCGCAGGAGGTGAAGTATTTTCCAGTCTAAATAATTTGAATGCAAATGATTATCAATCCTATACATGTTCCACTCCATTCACACTATACTGTAGGAGTAGGCTATATCCACTCTACTTATCATACTAAAAGGATCACATGCAAATTGGTTGGTCGATCCATTCAGCAATAGGGTTACACACCCTAACCCATTATCACCTGTCTGCTTACAATGGGACAGACATCCCCCAAAACATTCCACAACATTCACAACAAGGGTCTTCTAACGCATTTCATATTTGTATTGGTTTAAAAAATATATCACATGGGCCTACAAACGAGACAAAGACATGCTTTATGTAAATCAGTGTGACTGATTTGTCCATGTAAATCAGTGTGTACAAGCTCAAGTGCAGCGTTTGCCTTTTGATCCGGCTCTCTGTTTCTGCTCTGAGCAAATTTACCTTGTGTGCACACTTACATGACAATTTGGAAGTATCAACTTTCCCTTTAATTTCCATACCCTCAGTAACATTCTGAAATTTCAACACATCATCATAGTTGCAGTGGCCTAGAATTGAAGTTTGTGCCACGTTTTGATATCATAACACCCATGACATTCATCAACGTTCCCTCATCATTCAGCAGTGTTTAAATAAAACAGTCTTTGAAGATGACTGTGGCTAAAATATACAATATCCTCAAGGTCTATGGATTCCTGGAAACTCTCTGCTCATCAACAATTCTGCTGCTTTCTTTATTAGTAAATCTAATTGATCTTTCAGTTCAACTGTATAATTTGAACCACTGTGAAAATAGAGTTCTTCTTCAAACAAAGTGATTGGATTCACAACATCCTCATTGTTAAAACTCAAACCGTATGTTTTAAAAGTATCCTGGAAGATCTCTGAATGTTTCCCCCCTCAAACTCTGACACCTCCTCCTTTTCCTCTTGACAACCTCCGCCTCCCACCCAGTATACCAGGAGTAGGTTTATTTTGATAACTTTTACGCAAAGCTGACATATTATCATCACACACATCAAATATATTAGGGTCATATTTTTGTATGGTTATCCATTTAATTATGTGAACGTTTACAGGATTTAATTCTAGGACTCATTATAGATTCATCAACACCCCCAGAGTGTGATTCTAATCCAAATGTATTATAAACTATTAATGTCCTTGTATAAATGAGTCTCTCTCATCACCCTCTTGTTTTTCAAGCAGAACCATTAGATTGGACAATCAGGTCCCTATATAGAAACCTATTTTGCACATGATTGCTCCAAATCCTTTCAGCTTTGGTTAAGGAACAGTTGTTTGTGATATTGTGTGTTCATAGCAGCATCTTAATTGATCTTTCAAAACTGTTATGTGCTACTCCTACATTACATGGTGTGTTATTGCCTTCCAATGGGTATTTCATGTTATTAACAAAAGCTCACAAAACACCTCTTGACTTTGAATGTGTGTCTTTATTTGTGACTGCACAACCTGCACAACCATTATTTACATTTAACAAAGACATAAAGGAATAAACACAAAATAATGTGTCACTACACAGATCAAGTGTACATTTTAATTATATACTAAGGAAACTAACGAAGAAAAATATGAAAAAAATATATATATGCATCGTATAACTAAATATATAGGCTTGCTTTAGTCATCGAGTATAGGCTTGCTTTAGTCATCGAGTAAGACTAACATAACTTGTATTCTATCATTTATTAAAAAAAAGCATGAACAAACTGATGCACAAAAAAGGCAAATCTGCTGGTTAAATTACAGCGAAACAAAGAATAAGATTGAGAATAAAAGGAATGTTGAGATTGTGATGTGTGCCTGCAGCTAATATTCCACTAAGATAATAGGATGATAATAATATGGTCAGATTTAATTAAAGAGAAATATAGAAACTAGATGGAAATATGTAGTGGAAAATCTGCAAAATGTAGGCTACACAATACCTAATAATTTCCTAATTATGTATCTGAGTTTATTCAGCTGAATAAACTACTGCTCTATAAGTGAAGACAGTGTGCAGGACCTCTTTTCTCTCATTTTTCACATGTGTTTGCTGACTGACGCACCTGCCCTTGTAAGTGTGCACAATGACTTTTCTCTACTAATAATTATTGATCTGAACACTATATTGTCTCAGTGAATGAAAAGTACTATACTAATAACAATGAATTCAGTATGTTTTACTTGCAATCAATCAACATTTGATCTAGAATCAGCACGCTCATATACATGTAATGTGTTTTAAACAGTTTAGCCTTCTTAATAAACAATAGCTTAAAAATCAGCATGCTACGCTTTATGATTATGGATTTGATGATGTTTTTAGCTATAATGAAGCTCTTGTCATACTGTTCACACTAAACTGTATCTTTCATGTGTGGGCGCTCATGACGTGTGTACAACCATGTGAACTTCTAAATTGTTTGAATTACTTTTCCATACACATCACAATGATTTGGGTTTCTCTCCTGTGTGAACTTTCTTGTGTCTTTTAAGGTTGTCCATTTGAGAGAAGTGTCGTCCACAATGATCACATCCATAGGGTTTCTCTCCTGTGTGAACTTTCTGGTGTTTTTTAAGGCTGGACAATACAGAGAAGTGTTGTCCACACTGATCACATCCATAGGGTTTCTCTCCTGTGTGAACTTTCTTGTGACTTTTAAGGCTGGACAATACAGAGAAGTGTTGTCCACACTGATCACATCCATAGGGTTTCTCTCCAGTGTGAACTTTCTTGTGACTTTTAAGGTGGTCTATTCGAGAGAAGTGTTGTCCACACTGATCACACCCATAGGGTTTCTCTCCAGTGTGAACTTTCTGGTGTTTTTTAAGGTTGGACAATACAGAGAAGCGTTGTCCACACTGATCACATCCATAGGGTTTCTCTCCAGTGTGGATTCTCTGGTGGGTTTTAAGGCTGGAAAATTCAGAGAAGTGTTGTCCACACTGATCACATCCATAGGGTTTCTCTCCAGTGTGGACTTTCTGGTGAGTTTTAAGGCTGGACAATACAGAGAAGTGTTGTCCACAGTGATTACATCCATAGGGTTTCTCTCCAGTGTGAATTCTCTGGTGTATTTTAAGGGTTTCCATTCTAGAGAAGTGTTGTCCACACTGATCACACCCATAGGGTTTCTCTCCTGTGTGAACTTTCTTGTGACTTTTAAGGGTTGCCATCTGAGAGAAGTGTTGTCCACACTGATCACATCCATAGGGTTTCTCTCCTGTGTGGATTCTCTGGTGGGTTTTAAGGGTGAACATTTTAGAGAAGTGTTGTCTACACTGATCACATCCATAGGGTTTCTCTCCTGTGTGGATTCTCTGGTGGGTTTTAAGGGTGAACATTTTAGAGAAGTGTTGTCCACACTGATCACATCCATATGGTTTCTCTCCAGTGTGAATTCTCTGGTGTATTTTAAGTTTGGACATTGTAGGGAAGCATTTACCACACTGATCACAGCAGTGGCCTTTTTGTTTAGACAAGCTCCTTTGTTCATTCACCTCCGTCACTGAATTGGAAACAAAGACATGGGAAATATTGTTTAGAGGTACTTCACAAAAAACAAACTTCACAAACTTCCCATTCCCATCCATCTCGACATGGCACAAATTATATGCATCCAACAGACAGTTATTGTCTCCCTTTAACGTTTGTTAAACGTGTTCTAGGGTTAGTATTCTAGGGTTAAGAAAGCTAAATTGTTATAAAACATTACATGTATATATGGGCATGCTTATTCTACATGAATAGGATTGTGATGAAACAAATGTTAATTTGTTAATTCATTGCAAGTGCATTGTTGTTGTGCATTTTAGAAAGAGACAAATAACAGGTTGTCTTAGTCTATGCTAATTAAAACAAAAATAAATATACAGTAATTGACTTAAAGATGTCTTACACGCACACAGTAAGTAAGGTTGTCATTGACATGCTGTATATCAATATAGACACAGTAAGTAACTTACAGGGGTCTTGATGATCATCCTGTTGAGCAGACTTGTTCCTGGTGTGGTTGAGAGAGGTCATCTTCACCTGAAGTCTGGATTCCAAAGTCAGATGTGATCAGAAATTATTGATATCCTGGAGGAGATGTGGAGAAATGACAACTACAAACTCTTCTTATACTAGAGAACCACTAACTGCTTGGGATTGATTGGCCAAAGAGGAGAACAATAGAACAATCTCTCGGAACCTAACAAACTGCTGCATCTGCTCCACCCCTCTCTCCTCCCCCAGGACATGCTCCATGCAACATTCTAGAAATCAACTACTAACTGTGATATTGCTTTGTAAGCTTCATATTTAATTCATCTAAACTATATCCAATACAATTATACATTGATGTATGGACAATAAGTACATCCTATTAGTCTGAACTTGAGTAAAGTCAACGCATGAATGGGCATAAATCCATAAAAAGTTGGTACGTATCCATTTTTCTTCATTGTTTACATGTTTGACTAATCAATTATTCAATCAAACAAAATGAGATGTTGCTGTATGTCTCAATTTGAAAATAATACACTACAGGAGTTATTAATATAATAAAACAACAACATAAATGTACTGTATTAGGACAGAGAACTATATGAAAGCCTTTTGTTTTGTAACAACTTTAAAGCCAATGCACTAGCATGATTACATTACATACTCTAGCATGCTGTCTTGATAACTGATAACTGATAACTGTAGAAATACCCTGTGTTCACTGTGTTTTCTTTTCAATTATTGTTTCCTCTTTTAAAGACGTTTTTTTTGCTTTAGTCATAATAGAGTGTACTAGAGACAGGAATCAGGAAGATATGTGAGGGGGGAAAGGAGTAGAACAAAATTATGTAATTGTATCATGAACATTAGTGAGGAGGACCAATTAATGGTAGGCTCAAAAGTGGTGAAGTGGAAAAGCAATACTATCTATCAACTAATTGTTTGAGTATGTTTGCCTGCTGTCTCTAATTGTGGACAAAATCTCATCAAATGGCAGTCAGTGGCTCAAATGCTGAATAAATAATGGACTTGATATGAAAAGGGTTGAAAACCACTGCTTTAATGGATAGCATCAGGGCAATCCACATTCTGGTGTTCAGAGCAGTGGAATGAGATAATTTGGTGGTGGTAACACAGACAGACAGACATAGATGTAGCCTACCACTGGCTTCCACTGCACTGGATATCAAGTTAGTATGCAGCAAATATGTGGAAATCAAAGACATTTGCAAGTCAGATAGAGAGAGCTGTAGTTTGAGTTGTTTAGTCAATCAATGAGACAATGATGGTCCTTAACAAGCCATCAGCACAGAGCATTCAGCATCTCAACGATGGTGATTGACACCCCTAGGGGGGTGCGTCTGTGGTGTATTTTCACACCCAATTAACCCTAAACTCACTAAAGTAGAGAAAACTGTAGAGTAGTGAAAAACCTCGTCAAAGCATCAGATCGGATCGGAGAAACGCAGGCAGAGAAAGGTGAACTGGAATCCCATCGGAGTAGTATTTATTGCAGGAGTACAAATACAGAGAGAATAGCTTCGCCTCAGACCCTGAGCATGGAGCCCAGGGCCCCATATGACTGACCACCGCGGCCAGCTAACACTAGTGATTCTTACATTGCAGTAACAGACATGATATACCTTTCACATAGACAGAGTTGAATTAACATACAGATCAACAGATGGCAGAGAGACAACAAATGGCTGTCCCACTGTGTGTTTTGATTCACACCTGTGACAGTATAGAACAAAGGCTTAACCCCAGGGTACTTCATGAGAACTCCTATGTGTTTGCTTCTCAAGAGACCAAACTATTCTGACCAGACAATACGTCTCCACTTAACCTGCATCAAATTCACACAGAGACCCAAATAAACAGTGACCTATTAATGTATAGTGTAGTTATTGACAGAATATTGCATTATGGCCATATGGACTATATTTTACGATTCCACACTCCCCCCTTATGACAATCACAAGATTGGCATACAGAAAAATACATATAGTCCATATTCAACTGTAGTACACCCCCCTTTGACTCCATCACAGCCTACCGAACATCAGGAAAAACAACAACAAATGACAACATTACACAAAGTTCCCAAAATGATTACTGGTTCAAATTACATGTTTACGTTCTTCTAAATGATTCTTCTCCTACATCCTTACAATTTCATCAATGTACACCTAGCATAAAACACTCACAATACCGCTGTCTGTAACTTCAAATCACTTTTTTAAACGAATTTCACATAACCTTATCGATCAATGATAGAAATGAAACTTTAAACATATACTGACATTAAAATCACAACAATTCCGTCTTAACCCCTTTGTTTCACTTTGAAACTCCCATTTTTGTTTGGAATAATTATTGGCCTTCAATCTTAATAACTAAACACCCAGTTTAATATGATATTAAGAGTAAAACACAGTCATAACATTCATTTTCAAATAAGTTTTTCGGACATGTTTGATAAATTCATTCATATTTTGAAACTTCTCCTCCAAAGGCTTGGTAAGCGCGATGCGGGGAAGGGAGTGAGGCAAAATAAGTCCGATGCCAATACGATCCTAGCCAGAGGCCACCTCCTGCTTCAGACTAACAAGTCACAGTTCAACTTAACCAGGGTACTATCGGGTTACGTTACTTATCCTGACCCTAACATTTCAAGTAACTACTTGATGAACGCTAACTCCCTCACGTTTAAAGGCAAAAGTTCTCTCAATAATAACAAAATAAATCTTGCACGTCGTGGCACCCTAACTGCCTTTAGTTGACTATATTGCAAACTAAATTTATTCGAACAAAACTAAGAACTTTATGCACAATTAGGACGATTAACACTTATGCGTACGACAGGAGCACTGTCTTTCGCCTGACAAAGAAACATCTAACTAATTTTACTCCGGTTAATATTTCTACTCAGATCCAAATCTCCCTTAGGCTCTATTTCTTGAATCAACTTCTTCTTAACTAATTTTAACTCCGACAAAACACACAAACATCAGCATATGCCTATATATACGCTGAATAGACTCACATTTAGACACACTTTTTGAACACAGATAAAGACTAAATGAATCTCTCCATCTGTTATTAATAAACTTCTTATAATGTCGCATTTTTCATTGTTCTCACCTCATGTGTTTTACAGCCATGCGATCGAGTCAAACAGAAGCTGCATGAAAGTTGCTGTTGAACTCGCGCCGCACGTCGCCCTGCTTCCATTGTCCCATCCAACACAGCACCATACTCCCCCCTCCAGACATTATATGAATATGAAATATCACATAAATGACTGGAAAGAAAAACATGAACGCACGTGTAGCTACAGGCCTCATCGAAACAAAGAAACGCCGCAAAACGAGCTCGCAGATCCGCTGTTTCTGAAGAATGAAATGAAACCGCGGTCCGTCCGTGACCACCTCCGCTGACGAAATGAAACATGCGCTGATCGCTCCCCCCTCTCCCGGTGCATGGACCGCTGATGAACGCCCTCGGTCCGCTGCTTGGTGAAGGCCGTGTAGAGACTCCTCCTGGACCCCGGTCGGGTCCGCCGCCCCGCCGAGACGTGAAGAGAAGCTGTCCCCCGTCGACGCGCTGTAGAGGGCCTCACCCCCTGTCGATCGCCGAGTCCAGGCCGCTGATCACCAGAGACCCGGAGCGCACCGCTTGCGCCGCCGTCCCCCACCTTCGAGACGAACGCCGTGTCGCCGAAAAAATCAAACTAAACCACCAACCGCCAAAATTAGACTGAAGTATCCAAAAGTCCCCGCCGGCTCTCTCCTGCCTGGCGCTGGAAGCACCAAAGACACCGGTTTCGTCGCACCACATGTCGTGTATTATGGTCACGAAACACCACGAATTACTTAACCAAAACGGGAGAGCAAGATAATTGTGTGAGACACGGCAGACAGCAGATTAGATGTTCCTCAGAGATGTTTTATTTCCGCAACACAGCATAGCATAGCATAGGCCTGGCTGGCCTTGACCAGCCACCACCAGGTAGTGACTGGCCAACTGACTGAACTGGTTACATTCAATTGCATGACATTAAGTACAGTTTCCACAATACACATAGCTCCAGACAGCTGGCATTTGGCCACCCCCCTAGATAGTTAGAGACCCTTTGATCAATCAGTCTGTTCCTTCATGTCAACAAACTCCTTTTGTCATACGAATAGCACAGGAAGGCCATAGCAAATGGCCAGGCCCTCACCACATGGGATCGGGTGTGTGGGAAAGACAGTCACAGAACTATACCTACTGAATAAACAGGATCACCCATATGCTATGAGCACAGTAGCACACATTATGGATAGAATTATGGTTCCATATTTTTTTATATGACATATATGTCATAAGGGGGGTTATGTGGAATCTGGAAATCATAATTCTATCCATAATGTGTGCTACTGTGCTCATAGCATATGGGTGATCCTGTTTATTCAGTAGGTATAGTTCTGTGACTGTCTTTCCCACACACCCGATCCCATGTGGTGAGGGCCTGGCCATTTGCTATGGCCTTCCTGTGCTATTCGTATGACAAAAGGAGTTTGTTGACATGAAGGAACAGACTGATTGATCAAAGGGTCTCTAACTATCTAGGGGGGTGGCCAAATGCCAGCTGTCTGGAGCTATGTGTATTGTGGAAACTGTACTTAATGTCATGCAATTGAATGTAACCATCAGTCAGTTGGCCAGTCACTACCTGGTGGTGGCTGGTCAAGGCCAGCCAGGCCTATGCTATGCTATGCTATGCTGTGTTGCGGAAATAAAACATCTCTGAGGAACATCTAATCTGCTGTCTGCCGTGTCTCACACAATTATCTTGCTCTCCCGTTTTGGTTAAGTAATTCGTGGTGTTTCGTGACCATAATACACGACACGTCTTTTTGCTTTTATCACTTGGAGACCTTGATTTTATTTCCCCCAGTTAGAGCATTTGGCATTTTATACCAGGGTACATACATTTTCTTCAGGGGTATTTGATTAGTTTATTATTTATTTTCATTATTTTTATTTGTACAGGAATAAAACCCCTTGACTGTAAGTTTTGTTCAAGATGGCGCCGCCCCCGAATTGGCATAGGCTACTACAGGTGCGAGGTTTGCAAGCCTTATTGTCCCATGCTTGTTGTAAATTTGAGTGCGCATGGTTGCATGCAGCTGTGGGTGTCACTCAGAACGTCTACATTTTACTTTCTTTTTATTTCTTAATTTCCCAGGGGGAGAGGGTGTCCTGAACCTTTAAGACCTGCCGTGTTCAATGTAGCAATAGTTCAAGTAGGCTAACATTTACACTCATATCATGTTCCTTATATTTTGGTATGTACCCTACGCCACGGGCGTTGCTTATCCTCACAAAGGGCAATACTGAATAATGGTGAGTCCTAACTGGGCAACCCCCACATGAACAATTACCACATTGTCAGATTGCTAACACATTGTAGGCATTGATACACTTAAACATGCATACATATTTTTAATACACCTTGAATACACTTAAAAAGTTACAATTGTGACATGCTGTGAGCTTATTGATGTATTATTTTGTAGGCTATAGGTTAAATTGGCGTGGCGACTGTGGCTCAGGAGGTAGAGCAGGTCGTCCAATGATCCATGGGTCGGCGGTTCGAATCCCGGCTCCGCCTGTCTACATGTCGAAGTGTCCTTGGGCAAGATTCTGAACCCCAAATTGCTCCCGATGTGCTGGTTGGTAGCTTGCATGGCTTCCGCCGCAATCGGTGTATGGGTACCAGGTCGACTCGCCCCTTTTCCAACTCGCCCTCGCGAAAAGTGAAGACGGCTCGCCACAGAATTTCGAAAAGTGAAGACGGCTCGCCACAGAATTTCGAAAAGTGATGACGGCTCGCCCCGAGTCGTGGAGAGCCCGCCCCCATAGTGTGGACAGCTCGCCCCACCGCGTGGATATCTCGCCCCAACGCACGGATATCTCGCCCGTGTTTATTTCATGTTTATTTTACCTTTATTAGAACATTGTTTGTCAAAGGAGAACATTTAGAACCAGTTAGAACCAGTTTGTTGTTGGTCAAATGAAAATTATGCATGGATAATGAATGGCTTACTCCCCTCCATTGTTCTGGAAATTCCATTCCAAGTACAGTACTTGAAATTCCAAGGTGTTCCATTGCTCCATTACTGAAATTAGTTGTTGTTGTACTACCATTATGTTAAACTTGGGCCACAGCCATATGCACTCATGTTTACATAATGTTATCCAGTAACATTAGTTTTTGCATGTCATGGTATGGAGTTGCTTATTTCATTGTTTAAAAAACGTTAGAGTTAAATATTTAGCTGGGGACTTGGAGCCTGTGAAATCTTTCACAGACTTACAGTGCCAGGTGGATTTTTGAAAATGACTCAAATCATGAAGGCAGCGTGCAATTTACATGGAATCTTTCACAGACTTTCATAATCGTCTACTACTACTAGCCATATGCACTCATGTTTATGTTGCATGTCATGGTAATAATAATAACATAATAATATAGGCCTATAGTTATACACTGATGTCTTTGCTGCACAAGGAAGCTCTCTTGATCAACTATCAACTGCATATAACAATTTACAATTTAGGCATTTAGCAGACGCTCTTAATCCAGAGCGACTTACATTAGGCAAGAACAAAAGTATGGGAATACATCACATATATAAAATGCATTTATCAAGAAACATGCGAAGGAACACTAGGCAGACAGAGTCCAACCTTGCCCAGTTATGGAAGGACTTTGAAAGGGGCAACTTAACCGTTCCACAGTTGCTGAGGAGGGCAACTAAAGTGCATGTCCCAGTGCCCACTGTCACTGTCCCAGTGACCACTACGTGACACTGAAGACCATTTCCGTTACCTTTTTGCTGGACTTTGAAACTAACCCTATGGGACACTAGATTTTGCTACTAGTATTGAAGTAGCATTGTATATATATTTTTTGTTCAACTATTTTTTAAAGTGGCATCTGTATATATTATTTCTCTCAAATAAATGGTTACATTCCTACAGTTGATCTGTTGTTGTTGTTCTTGTTGTAGTAACGACCCAGCACACTCAAACAAAAGAGGCTGATGACCCCCCTTGGGCCCCCTCCACTCTCACTATAACTAGACACATCCCCCCCCCCCTCTCTCTCTCTGTTTAAAAGTACAGGAAAAATCTCAAAGTACATGTACAAATATAGTACAGGTAAAAATCTCTCTCTCTCTCTCTCTCTCTCTCTCTCTCTCTGTTTAAAAGTAGGCTACTATTGTGAATCAGTGGACCATGACAGCTTAAACACAACTCTTCTTTACTTTCAAAACTCAGAGTCAATAATAAGGCAAAGCAACATCATCACACATCATGTATGTCAAGACTGAAGTAGTCGATCCCAGATAATCCCCCCCCCACAAACAACACAGGAATATGCAAGAGCGCAGCACAATCAAACAGCTGTCAGTGAGACATAACAGCTACATGTAAACATCTCTCTCTCTCTTTGTTGGGGCGACTTCTCCGGACTTTTGGGGGCGAATTCTCCGGACTTTTCGGGGCGAATTCTCCACGCGTTGGGGCGACCGCTCTTCCCGTTGGGGCGACCACTCTTCCTGTTGAGGCGACCGATCTTCGCCGCTTTGGGCGAGTTGGAAAAGGGGCGAGCCGTCTCGTATTCCATCATCGTACCTGGAAGTTATGCGGGACGCCCACTGAGTGGCAAAAAAATACTTCTTGGCCTTGACAGCCCATTCATCCAAACAGAAAAGTCCTGTCTGATTGCATTAAACAATGTTAAACTCACCAACATTGCAGCTGTACGAAAAGCATGAATTGTCCTCTTTCTATCTGCAAAGTTTTTGTTTAATAAAAATCCATTATAGAAACGTTATGAGCTACTTTCTGTCAAGAAATGCCCTGCATTTGATTATTTTTCTAAGTGTCAGAGTTTGGAAGTGCTTGTTTTCAATAACACAACATTTTGCTGCCTCCTGCATTAAGTAATCAATTTAGGCTGATTAGGCCCACTGGCAGAGCCTGACCAGAGCTTTCGTGGTGGTTCTGGACAACCGTGGGTCCGACCGACTCAATGCCGGGCACTGCACTTCCTGTGGGGGTGTGGAACACGTGCGTCGGTGGGGCAATCGGTTCTCGAGTTACGTGCATTACAACCGTACACACACACACACACACACACACACACACACACACACACACACACACACACACACACACACACACACGCTCGCACGCACACAGAGACGTGGCGCATTTATAGTAGGATGCAAGTAAGAAGTAAGTCCATCACCATCACCCATGTGCAGGCTGCAGTGCTGTTGATTCTGCAGCATGATTACAGATTGCTTGTATGGGGCATAGTAGTGTATCTCATCTTAGTTCCGGACGAGGGTGGTCTTGCACAGTTTCTTGGGTCTGCCGTCTGCATGATATTAAGCTTATTTTAACTTCTTTAAAGCTCAAAATCAATTGCTCAAAGGCCTCATGAGAGCATATGCCGCTCATGTAAGTAAATTCATAAGGGCCTCTATCACTTGGGTGTTTAAATAGTTCAGGAAATAAGATCTAAGACTTTTCTCTATAAATATTGGTATCTCTCTTTAAATGGCTTATCGGGCTTGTGAGGTGCGGGAAGTCTCTTCTGCTGATCTTTGACCCTCAGCATGATCTCTGTTTTCCGATCCGTGCTTAGGATCCCCTATTCACTCTTCAAATCATTCAGTCAGGATGAAGTATAAGTAACTCTGTCTCTGCTTGTGTCTTTTAGTTTTGCATTGGGCAACCTGCTTTTGGCTGCATTCCGGACTCCGCAAGGTGGCGTGAGCCCTGCTCAAGGCATGGCTATCGGTCTTCCCAGCACATTCCCTTGCTACTCCTGATTCTACTGCCATGCTGATGCGCCAGTCGCCAACCGAAACCCAGGCCAATGGTCCTCAGCTGCCCGTGCATCTAATCGGGAGAGCTTTCAGTTGTTGATTCAGGATGTAATGATTGCAGTGCCGTATTTGTTCAGGAATGGTAATCTTTATTACCTTGCATATACGGTGGTCGCTGGGGGAAGTTCTTGGTGGCACGTCACAAGCTAATGTTAAAAATGGTTCAGTAGATGTTCCTCTATAGTGGCATTAGATAATGGTAATTGTTGTTTCCTCATATAGAGGAACGTTGGCGTAATGGTTAAGTCCCTCTATAGTGGCATAATAGGATCATCGTGCCCATCGGCACGTTGGTGTAACGGTGAATGGTCGCACTACACGTAAGCCCTGTGAAATAGTTCAGGTAAGCCTCACGGCTGCGGCGTGCAGTCACGGCTACACTTAGCTCGTAAATTAGTATATCCTTGCAGGATCCAGAAATGCATAGCTTGTATTTCATCACTATTCTAGTGGGACATCTGCCAGGATATATATCGGTTGAGTATTCCCCTAGGCCGATGGTGTTTCCTCATAAGGAACGTCTGCCTAACCGATGGTGTGTCCTCATAGTGGCGTTAGAGGAACGTCGGAGTAATCGGGCCGATGGTGTTTTCTCATACTGGCATTAGAGGAACGTTGGCGTTGCACTACACGTAAACCCTGTGAAAACAGTTCAGTAGAATATTCCTAATGGCCTAACGGCGAGTGGAAGCCATGCAAGGCCTCTCTTCACTTAAAGTTTAAGGTTAGTATGTCCCAGCCGATCCCAGGTGGTTGTCTTCGTGTGTTGGGGGGAAAGGATGGGATATCGGCTCGGTCATTATTGGGTTGAGTCTTCTCCCCTCAGTTTTTCTCACTAGATAGGATATTCCTCTACAGTAGCTCTGGAGGAATTGCCTCACGGCGGCGGCGTGCAGCCATGGCTACACGTTTATAGAAGCTCTCTTGTAAAGTTAGAATATCCTTGCAGGATCCAGAAATGCATAGCTTGCATTTCGTCACTATTCATAGTGGGACATCTGCCTGGATGTATATCGGTTGAGATTTCCCGTAGGGCGTTCTTGGTTCTGCTATGTTGGGGGGTTAGTATATCCGTGCAGGTTCCAGAAATGCATAGCTTGTATTTCGTCACCGTGTATTCATAGTGGGTCACCTGCCCGGATGGACAGTGAGAGTTCACCGAACGTATGTGTGTTGGGGGGTTTTATTGTATATCTATCTCCCTGCTCTTAATGTTTTACGATGGTGTTTAATCGCGCCAAGCAGGGAGAAAATGCAGCAGAGCCGAACGCCAAGTCTAATATTGTATGCACACTTGTTTTCTCATTCTCTAATAAATATTGGTTAAATCTATTCGTGAGTTGTCTGACTGAATGTTAGTTTTGTGTTTTTCTTCTTTATATATTACTTTACTGTTAAAATTTACATTTCAACGAATGGACCTGTAAATGACAACACAAAAACTAAGGCACTGATGTGGTACTTCTGGTTTACCGGAACGGGGTTCAACTCCCTGCAGTGCTCTACTCAATTTGTAGTATTTCAACCCGGTCTCCCCCAAATACGGTGAAATAGCACGGATTGGCACACTGCAAATGCGTGCATATGACACTAGATTCCCCGACATTCCGTGTATATTTACTTGATTTCCTCCCCGTTCACTTCTATACGTTTCTCGTCGGTGACGTCACGAGGACAATCCGTGTATATCTACTAGATTTCCTCCCCGTTCACTTCTATACATTGCTCGTGTCGATTCGTTTGCGATATTAAACAATATCAAATCTCGCTACTGATGATTTATTGATGACTATTTCTATGTATTTGATGTCCCAGGTGTTGTTCTTGCTTACTGCAAATCGCTATGGAGTGTTATTATTATATTCATTAATAAGAATAATTCTTTTTGATATTATTTTTGACCGGAAGTGCCCTGGTCCCGTGCATAATCACCTATTTGGACTCGTACGTTTGCGATATTTTAAACAATACTCAATAAAATCATATTTTAATCGCTACTGATGATGTTTGATGACTATTTCTATGTATTAGATGTACCAGGTGTTGTTCTTGCTTACTGTAAATCACTCTGGATTGTATTTATTTAAAAGAAAAATGTTTACCGGAACCGGAACCGGAAGTGTTTTTGCTGCCAGGCTAATCCTAATGTTTTTGCATAATAACATTCATTGCGTTGTTTTTGTTGTCGTGAATGGTTGTCCTCAGACTTTGCTTACTTAGCCTAGCCACAGCCTATAGTACCCACTACCAGCCAGTCTGTTTATTGTACAGGTGAATATTCGAGCCAAGGTAAGATTTGTTGCTATAAATCACAACTGTATAAATGTTTTTTCAGTGTTAGTAGCATGTTAGCTGCTAGCAGTGGTCCATAGTTAAAGGCAATGCTAACAACAACAATAGCATGCTAACGATCTCTGTAAATAGTAGTTAGTAGCTAGCTAGCCTAAGATTTAGACTCGTATTCTAAATATATTCGTTTTCAAGCAGAATCGATGAATGCGTCTACGGGAGTCTAAATATTAGGCTAAGCTAGCTACTAACTACTATTTACAGAGCTCGTTAGCATGCTATTGTTGTTGTTAGCATTTTTACCTCCCTTATGATGAATTCCTGTTCTGTTCTTTGACTATATAGAAGTGTCTATTTGTACGTCTCTAAATGTTTTGATGAACCCTCTTGTAAACAAGTGTAATGCTTAATTGGGTCGTCCACTCACAGTTAACAGTCTTTGTATTGAGTTTGTGCTCGAAATGTACTGTAATTCTGCAAACTGTTAATATATATTTCAATCAATCAATAGTGTAGGCTATACGGTGCTGCTTGCGTATTAGGCCATGGCTCTTATGGCTCTATAGGATTTATAGGCCCCGGGTTATAGTTTCAATGTACTTTTATTATTATCTATATTCAACCTTTGTACTGATACGTTCTTGGTTTACCTATAGGCTATGATCCTCGATTACGGTTTCTATGCATGTGGTGTATTACCGTATGTTGACATTGCTTATGGTAAATCTAAAGAGTCATTGTATTAAAACAAATACAATAGAATAAAGTTGGCAATAGAGGTAGAAAAATACATGGTAAAAGCTGTTTTCTGCTGTGTTCATGAGCATGGTTAGCTCTGCATTTACGTGCTGGAGTAGTTAGGAATACAGTATGGTGTAGTAGTTATGTATGGTAATTCTGTGTCTGTGTGTCTTCTTTCCAGACAAGCCCGTCATTGGAGTCTCCAGTCATCCTAATTCTCCAGACATCTGACCATCTCCTTAGTGCTTCCCACACCAGCATCTGTCTACGTCCAGATTCCAGAGGTAAGTCTGGGATGTCCTACTGATTGATGCCAGCTTTGTGTTGGTTACCACAGCACAAGCTTTTTTCCAGGGAGTTCTGTCTCGATGACTAGCCTCATCCTCCTGACTGCTATCAATTTAGGTCCCTGTACAGACATGTGTAGGTAATAAGGTCCTGTTAAGGCCCATATCCATAAATGCTCCATAGGGAGTGGACAAAACAAACGAGAGAAATTTCACATGTTTTGTCTGTGTATTTATACTGACTGTTCCCAATATATCTACCGTTCATTTTCACAGAAGAGAAGAGAAGAGAAGAGAAGAGAAGAGAAGAGAAGAAAAGAAGAGGAGGAGGAGGAGGAGAAGAGAAGAGAAGAGAAGAGAAGAGAAGGGAAGGGAAGGGAAGGGAAGAGAATTAAGGTAAGGAGAAATATGGAAAACGCACGCACACGCACACACACACCTTCATTCAAAGGGCTTTATCTGTTACGAATGAGTATGTTGGACCCAAAAGCGACAGCAGGCAGAACAAGTAAACTTAGAAGGATGTCTTAACAAAACACAGGAACTTCCATAAATGGGAAAACGGGTAAATAACAGGACTTTCCGAATACAGGACAGACTCACTCACCAGGGAGCTAGAAACCAACAAGAATACAATGCAAATGCGGGGTTTAAATAGACACAGGGATAACAGATGGCACACACAGGTAGGGCCTATACTAAATTGACAATCAACACTGGGATAGGCTGAAGGGGACTAAAAGGAAGGCCAGTGCAAGCATGCTCTGTTGCACTGGCCTAAAAGTGGGTCCTTTAAAACGGCTTCAACTTCTGAGAATGTGATGTCCTACTGATTGATGCCAGCTTTGTGTTGGTTACCACAGCACAAGCTTTTTTCCAGGGAGTTCTGTCTCGATGACTAGCCTCATCCTCCTGACTGCTATCAATTTAGGTCCCTGTACAGACATTTGTAGGTAATAAGGTCCTGTTAAGGCCCATATCCATAAATGCTCCATAGGGAGTGGACAAAACAAACGAGAGAAATTTCACATGTTTTGTCTGTGTATTTATATCTGTTTGGTTGCTGACTGTTCCCAATATTTTTGTTTCAGTAAAATGTCGACACGCAGAAAGAGCGAGCCATTGTCCGCCAAGGAGAGACTGGAAGCGCTTGCTGAGGTTGCGGATGCGTTTGTTGAGACGGAGGTAAGTACATTCTCGTTGTACATGCATGTGAAATAATTTTAACTCCAGTTAGTTGATGCCCATTTCTCTACATTTCATGACATCTCCGTATAGAGAGCTAAAGGCCAAGCTACCAGCCAAGCTACAGCGACAACTCAGAAGCCTGAAGTTAGCTGGTCGATGAGGGATGCTGATGGGATTCGTGTAAAAACCAGCAAACGCAGGAGAAAGGCTTCATCTTATGGTTAGTCTCCATCTATGGAGAGTGATTTTGATGGATTGAAGTGGTTGGAGTATGTATAGGGTAATCATTTGATAGTGTCTGTTATTGTTTTGATTTATGCTGGCAAAGAGTTTGAACATATTTGGTCTAATGTGGTTGCTGTTTCTCCAGTTGGTACATCCACTACACCATCTACGTCCACTACACCATCTGTGTCAACACCATGGCTCGGTTACCAAGAACCTGGTAAGTATAAATGTACTTAAAATAAATTCCTCAAAGAAGACTATGGCAGTGATGTTTTATTTTTCTTGTGTTTCTCTCCCTGAAGATTTTAATAGGCAGATGCTCGAAGAGCTTCTTCAGGACACTGCGTATGATTGTGTAGAGCAGCCAACACAGTCTCACACTTGGAGTCAAAGGCAGAAAGATGTCCAACTAGGCTGGCAACAGGCAAGAGACCACAATGTGGACAACGTGTTGTCAGCGGAGAACATCGTGGAGAGGACGTGTCAACACTGTCACTTGAGAGAAGCTGTCATCCGTTGTGGGGAATGTATGCCTTCAGAGTCGTTTTGTGCAGAGTGTGATCGTTTGGTACATGAACGTCACACTCTGCACAATAGGCAAACCACCATGTGTGGTTATTATAAATACATTCCCCCAACAGAGTCGGTGAATCTCAGTGATGGGAAATACATCATCTGTGAACAAGGTCTCTTTTTCAATTAACAGACAACATTGGCTCATTATAACCTGTTATCCCAGTACCTTCACACAACCCAAACATTTCATCCTGATTGTCCTTTGCCCCTTCAGATTGTTTGCTGCCAACAGCATATCCTGGAAAGATATGCACCTGTGACACGTTTGATGTTTCAGTCTCAGCTGGTAGAGCCATCATACTGGTTTCCATAAATGGTAGGAATTTAAGTCTTCATCTATGTAGATGCACACACCGTATGTGTTTAATAGACATTACTTAAGTTCCTTGCTATGTCTCATTTACTCTCAGGCCGCTATGATCTTCGCCTCCCAGTGCTGTCGTGCAAACAGTGCTCTAAGCAGTGGTCTCCGGAGGTCAGGGACTTTGTCAGAAGTGGCTACTGGCCTGGAACCATGCAAGCCCAGACACTGTTCCACCAGGATGTCTTCCACTCCTTTGAGGCAATGAAGACATCAGCTCCAGCGTTGTCTAGACAAGCCTTCACAACCATGTTGGACCAGAGGACAAAGCAGTTTGGAAGAGTGAGTAATTAGTTTGTCATGTCGTTAAGCCAGTTTATTTAATTTTATTTATGTAGCAGTCATATTAATTATTATATCTTTTCAGACTGGCAAAGTGAATGCAGGTTCTTTTCAGACAAGCTTTCTGCAGTATATGTACTGCAAGTCTGTTGAGAACCAGCTTCACGGAGATGAACAACGCTTTGTCTGTCCTGCTTGCACCCCGGACATGCTGGCTGTTTCAGTTGATGGCAACAGAAAACTGTACAGGTTCCAGCAAAAAAAACAGTTAGTTTGTCTTTCCTATAAACACTATCGTAATGTTTTTTATTTATTTAAGATGACACTTCAGCTGTTGAATGTAATAACTGTTACTTTGTGACCTTGTTTTGAAAATGTGTGTATGTAGGAGTGAAGAGCCAGGGTTCTTTGATGGCTTGTTCTTGGCAAAAGACTCTGAGGTGTCAACTTTTGTTGAGGAGGTCAGAGGAGTTGTAACAAGTGTAAGTTTTAAACAAGTGAAACATGGCTCAGCCAAAAAAAAGTCTTGACTGTATGTTTCAGTATTGAGCCCTGCTATCTATTGTCTAACTATTAATACTGTATATTCTAACTATGTGCTTTGGTAGACTGCGGGAAAAGCGACGTGTGGGAATTCGCACTGGAGAGCTGCTAGGGAGACGTCCAAGCAGGCCAACAGGTTGGACGAAGAAGGCATTGAAGTTGCTGTTTGTAGGCACGGATTCCTTCTTAGAGGTTAGTATTAGTATTGATGATAAATTGAACATACAAAAAGATATCATGATTATCTAAAGCACAATAATATGCTCCTAATCACCCGTCCCCTCCAAAGGTCTGAATATGTACAGAGGAGAAATCTTTGCCTACCCGATGTTTCTCCAGCAAGAGTACAAGAGTGCCACATTCTTGGCCATGGATGTGACCTGCAGATACGTACCTTACCTGGCGAAGGTGTCGGAGAACCTGGCCCATCTTCAACCCCTTCTGAGCATGAAACCGTGCTTGTCTGTCATGCATGCTAAAGCACACACTACAAAATGCGAGGTGATGCGTCATACTGCTTGATGATGTAAATTAGATTGTCACAATGCATGGCAATGTTAGCCACAGAACAATGGTCTGAACTGACCCAAACTATATAACCATAGTAACCTATGGCTATGCATCAATATTGACCATGCGTCTGGCCACACTGTTCATACTTCCTATAGATCCAGTGGAATGCGAGGAACCAGGAGGGAGTTGGGACCACTCTCGGTGAAGAGGTTGAGCAGGTCAACAGTTTCCTGTCCAGATGTGCCCTGACCACCAAGTATATGATGAAGTCAGGTTTGTAAGCTTATTTAACCCCCTGCTACTTTTAGCCTGCAAAGGTACACTAAACATTTTCAACAATCTTATTTGGATTTGTGTTACAGTAAGAACTGACATGCTTGCGGTCCATGCCATGGGGTGGAATCTCCGTAAAGCCATTGGCCTACACTCCGCTTTGTCTTCCAGATACAAAAAGGTATGTTCTTTTGTTAAAAAAACGTAATGTGTAACTCTGATCATGATTCAACTTCAAATGCTATTTCATGAACACATTTGTAAATTACAGTGTTCTGTATTGCAATTTTGCAGACTGTCGAGAAGACTTTGGAGGTAACGGAGGGACTCGGGAAGCTGCAGGAACAGTTTAAGTGCACAGATGACATGCTGCAACAGTGGGTCATTGATGTGAAGCAGTGGGCCAGTACCGGTAAGAACAATGTCCTCACATGGACAACACGCATCAATGTGTGTGGGGAAGAATCAATCTGACGGCTGACAATGAGTACATTTTTAGAACTTGTGTGAACACTTTTTTGTTTCTTAGGAAGTGCAGCAGCCAGTTCTGTGTCATCAGAGATGCATTGTTTGCAGCTCTCCATTGACTCGCTTTTTGTGAGCATCTGTCAGAAGAAACACTACCTCTACAGACAGAATGGTATGTATTGTGAAATTATTTTGCTGGCTCTTGCAGTATGTCAGTTTTGTTCGTTACACAGCAATTAAATTGCAAACCAATTAATCAAGAGGGCAAAACTTACATTGCCTGTAAAACTATAACTATACATAATACATTTCACTCATTTACTGGACAGAGCCCAAATCACAGCTTTTTGTAATACTATTTTGCAGATCGCAACAAAAGGCGTCAGAAAATCACCCAGAAGATTGGCCAGGAGAAGAAACGCTTGTTGGATGATGTCCAGAGGTATGTAATAGATATTTTCGAATCCTAAATCGATTGCCAAATATATTGGTGTATTTCTCTGCCTTCCATTCAATAGTCCAGTCTGAAATGGCACATTGGTGAGAGAGCTTGCTGACTAGACCACAGTGGTCCTCCATGCTTACTATCACTCTGTCAGCGAAGTGTATTTGTCTCATCTTTAGAATATATCCTTTTATGACCAGGTATTTACAGTATAGCACATTAGATTGGGTTTGGGGAACAGGCCAGGAGGCTTGTTGATCTGTATGCTGTTCTGGCTTAATCTTCATTCTCAACACTTCACCCTGCCTGGTATTAATATTTTACATTATAGGTACAACCAACAACCTGATGCAACCCCTGTGGATATAAGCACTGTTGTGCAGAAACTGTCCAACAAAGCTGTGGAGAGCATGATATGGCCATGGCAGGAACAGAACACAGGTGTTTATTATAATACCGGTATCTCTATTAGACTTTGTGAGCTCGTTTGAGATGACTTTTTGTATTTATTTATAATTAATAATTCAATGTTTTCATATCATCACAGATGGTGTCAACATCCTCTGTAAGAAACAGCTTTTTGACCAGGTGATGCTTCTGTCACGACTGGCAGAGGAAAAGCAGATTCTGGTAAAGGAGATGATGCAACACTGTGCCTTCTTAAAGGACTCTGTAGCAAAAGTGCAAACACAGATGGGAACTGTCTTGTCACAGACGGGAAGTAAGTACAACTCCATCTGTCTTTTTATGAAATTGTCCAAGTGAGAGACATGTTTTTCGTTACCGTTCATTTTAACATGTGTGGTTTGAATTGAATTCCATTAATGTTCTTGTGTATATATTCTAGCTTTTCCAAATGTATTGACCGAGGAGGGTTCGAGGGGCCTAATCTGTCTGCTCAAGAGAAGATTGGAGGACCTTAAACTCAAGCAGCAGATTGCAGGGAGAGCCTACAAGGCCATTCTGGGGCCAAGTCTCCAACTGTTGGAAGAACAGGAGGCAGAGATGGAGGAGGAAAGAGAGTGTCAACCAGAAAGCTCGGACGATGACGACGACGAGGAGGACACTGCGATATGAGACTACATATTGCCTGGGATGTATACAAGGTTGACCAGTGGATTATTTTATTTGCTTTTTTTCTCCTTTTGGAGTGGATTATTTTATTTGCTTTTTTTCACGGTATTGTTTGACTGGGGGCACCCCTAACGTGCGCACGGCTCAGGAACGTCCTGCGCTGAACGGACTGTGTACACTACACACAAGCGCAATGACATGAAGCGGTGTTTGAAGGTTTTTCCAGAAAGACCTGTTGTAAATGTAATTTTACTTTTTGGCTGTCTCATTTTTAAAATGGTACTTATATAGCGCCTTTATCCAAGGTGCATTACATTCACACACACATTTATACACCGATGCCGGAGGAAACCATGCAAGGTTTCGAAAACGTTCAACACGTTTGAATATACCCCCTTTTCCTCATAGATGCAGATGGATCTCCGATCTACACATGTCAGTTCAGTTTTCATTTATGCTTGCTGTTTTTGGCGATTTGCTGCAGTGTTGGGTCAGACGTGCTCCCGTTGCATTCGTTCAGCATAATGTCAATTTCAAATTTTAATATTTCCAAAATTATTACAGTTTTGACATTATTATGTCAACTGTTCCTGTGTGGGGGGAGGAGGGGGAGAATGTTTAGGCCTGTCTCTACAATACAAATCTCTCTACAATACAAACAGCAGCATAATGTAAAATGTAAAAAATAAACAACAGAAAAACACATTGGACACAACTGGACATAATCACAACAAGACCATAGACTTCAGACACAGGACCATAAGCAGGCAGAAAGGAGAGTGTATACTGCTCTGTGTTCATTCTCGGATGGAAGGTGAGCCTACGACTAAAGGTCCTCACTGTATATTTATTGATTGAATACTTAACAGGCTTTGGGCTAAGCCCCTATAGGGCCATGGCTTGTTTCCATTGTGGTATTCTGTATATTATCGGAATCAGTCAGAATCTGTATCGGCAAATATGACCCTGTGATTAATCGTAGCTCGGATATCGGTCGTAATTTCATTATTGTAGAGCTATTACATTTATTTACCTTTTTAAAAAGGAGATGGCTATTTGTAGGCCTATTATACAGGGAAAAATGCATCCTTGACTCATTTGGAGCATCAATAGTACTACCTTTGCTTGTTGATCTGTGTAAAGCATGTTGAATTCCCTTGTTGAAATGTGCTATACAAATAAAACTGCCTTGCTTTTTAATAACCTATTTGTAATTTCTTGACTTTGAAATCCTACTAAATACTTCAATCTATAAATTAGTAGCTTAATGACTAGTAATACATTGTCTTCATGTCCAATGTATTAGCTTTTACTTTTCAGGATTTCAATTCAAATATAGTAAAAATAGATGATCTACAAGCTCAAAACGCGTCACAATGTCACGTTTTGAGCTTGTAGATCGGCTATTTTTGCGACAACAGTAACATACATATGTCCATCTATTTTCTGTGTTTTTGTAATCTGCATTTTTAATATTGATGTAACTTTAGATGTTCTTAATAGCGTTCTTCTCCAATGGGTTCTCAATGTTTTATTGTACTGAAAACTCCTTGTTTTGCAACATAGCTGAGTTGTCTGTTTTTGGCCATAAAATTCATTAATTCATTCAAGTTTTTTTTTATTCTCGATTACAGTAATTTAACTCATTAGTGGTGCAAACCACTTCCTTAAGTGAGTGTGTGTGGGTGCCTGCCTGCCTGGGTGCGTCTGAGCATGAAAACAGCATGGGTTTTTTTTCACCACCTGTGCGCAACCTAACATGCGCACAAACACACACGCACATATTAACTGTATATATGGTGATTTCAGGTGTGCCAGTACAGTAGTGGGTACAGTAGAGAGACCCCCACACGGTAACTCTGTCACCCTCACCCTGGGTGCGTTCCTGTTTGTCTGGAACTCCCCCCACCCCACACGGAGTTGCACCACTTACTTCACACGGGTGTGATCTTTCTCAGTGTCGAGTAATAGTATGCTAGTATGCTCACCAAGGTTTTAAAACGACCCAGGGGTACCAATGTGGTCAATTGTAATGTAGTTTGCAGGTGATTCCATGTATTAGGGCCACAGAGGCCAAAAGCAGATCTACCAAGTTCAGAGTTAACTTTCGGTACTTGAATTTGGGGACATTTCTTGATCTGGTGTGATAGGGTTCACAGTCCCATTTCAGAAATGATGTATTTAGGACAATCTCCAAGCATGACTTTATACAAGAACAGGTGCCAATGCAGTTATCGTCTCTCTGTCAGGGAGGACCATCCAACCTTGGTATATAAGATACAATGGTGAGTACCATAGCTATCACCTGTAATAAATCGAATCGATAAACAGAGTCTAGGGATTTAAGAGTGGATGCTGCTGCATGCAGAATGTCTTGGAAAAAATGGCATGGTTTTCTCTCTCAACATACAGTACATGTGTATAGGCTGCACATCTCTAAAGTGACAATTTAAGGCCATTAAGAACCTTTGATGACCACTGCTCTCTACTGAAGTAAGACAAGTACATGGGCACTGTTGCTTCTCTTCTAAATCGAGGCCCATTGCAAGTTACCATATGCAATTGTATAATGATTTTGATGTTGGATGTTGTGGATGCTAGGTTGTCATAGATATTGTAATGAACTTTTGAACTCTGCAGTCACCCTATATGCATTATAACAGTGATTATAAAGCTTTATAAATGTTTATAATATGTATTACAACTATGAATAATGAAATTTAGTGCGAGTGACCAGTAATAATAATGATATGTGATGATCTTAAGTCATTATAAAATGCTTTAGAATTATTTATTATAGTTATAAAGCATTATGAGTATAAATATAAGTAAGTAGCCTTGATGAGCCATGAGGCCCATAGGGCAGGAGCCTATCTCCTGTTTCTGTAGCGTGAGGCAGCTTGATGTACACCCCCTGGACATGACACTAGTATGTCACAGGGACTTACCCCCAATCCAACCCTTGATGCTGAGTGCCAAGCAGGGAGGCACTGGGTCTTTGGTATGACCCGGCCGGGGATTGAACGCATTGAATGCATTAGGGGTATATTTATAAAGTATTACAGATGGGATGCATAGCAAGGCCACAATATTGTGCTGCTGGGTGTAGAGGAGTGTAAGGAAGGGAACAACAAGGATTCCTCAGTTTAGCACTGTACTGAACAGTCCTGTACTGTACACCATCCGGCTGAATGCCAAGAGGACTGAGGTTGTCGCCTATGCCGTAGATGTATAGAGCCTCTGTAGTGTACTGTACACCCCACACGTGAGGAAGGTTGACCCTGTCATCAATAATGCTCTTCGGATCCTAACTGGCTGCCTGAAGCCGACCCCTGTGCCCTACCTGCCAGTCCTAGCAGGAATTGCCCCCACCGGCCTTCGACGGTGTTTCCCAGCACACAGACTTACGGTTCTCTTAATTGGCTAGCGTTAGGGTTCGTTTTCAACGCGCGATAGCTCGGGAACAATAGGTCCGTCAGCCAAGTAATTCACATGGGCGCGTACAGCTCTCCAAGATCTACGCTCCGATAGGTCCGCCATTCTCGTGCGACACCCGTAGCAAGAGTCCAACTCTGACCTGTAATCCACAAGCCTTAGAGACATGATAAACCTTACAGTGTATTGAATGATGAAATGCTAATCCTAATTTTGAGAACCACACGTCCGTGCGCGGGGAGACACATATTGGCGCGTTCGTCAGATTGATAGCTATGCGTGGATGTAAAGCACGCCCATTTTCGACCTTTGTGGGAGGAGCTATCGCGCGTCAAAGTCTAACCCTAGTTTTCTGAACCACATGACCGTGTTTGGAGAAACACATATCAGATTGTTCGTCCTGACAAGCTATATAACATACTAAAAGATGGGCCTCTAATATCCAATGGATTTTGACTTAGAGGCCTTAGAGAGGCTAGAAAAATAACAACAATTTATTTTTCCACGGGACCAATTCCATTAAATCCAGCGTGAAAAAGTGAGTCAGACTAAGTAGTTTTTGTAAAAAAAAAAAAAAAATTGTGTTTGTGGGGTCCAAAAAACGTGTCTAAAAAAATATCTAAAATATTTAGAAGTGTCGTAGAGACTTGAAACCAATTCCATTGGATTCCCCGTGCTTCAGACATGGATAAACACCCTTTGTTTTAGAACATTTGTTTTTTCCCTGTCGACCATAGCTTAAAAGGGGCTCGACGCCGCACAGGGGTCACGGGCGTGACCTTTGATAGTTAGAAGTGTCGTAGAGACTCAATTTTTTAAGGATTCCTCTAAATACACTTCCCCCCCTATGTCAAGTAAGGGAAATCTAATGGTGTTAGTTTTAACTGTCTAGAAGACTTAGAAATGGGTCAAATTGCTGTTTGAAAGTTTAAAAAAATCATATTTTGTCGAATTTTAGTCATTTTGCTCCAAAACTCCTTCTACCCCAACTAAACCAATGGTGCTGAATCAGAATATGTAGGTTATATCTCAATCCGACAACCAGAAGTGCCTTAATTGGCCCCTAGTTGGCTAATTATAGAGTTTGCGTAGAAATGTCGTAGAGAAATATATATGAAGAATAGTGATGGGGGATCTGTGTGTCTCTAGTAAAGCACTTTGACCTGCATTCCATGACATGAAAGGTGCTATACATTTATCCATCCATGCAGTTATCCATGCGGCTCACCTCTGTTCACAGAATCTGAGCTGAATTGACATCTGTACCATTGTGATCAAACCAGTCAAGTTGTACAGTAGTACTGCTGCACTGCATTAACCTATTTTGGTGGCCTTTCATTCTGTGATATTTTCGGAGACCAGATCCACCACGCAGTCATGTATAGCCTATACATCTTCATGTAGGCCTATGGCATGTGGATGGGATTAACTATAATTATGTCATTTTGTGTTTTTTTTCCTAAATACTTTAGAAAGTATGCACCAAACTGTACAGGCATTGCTTTAGTGCTTCAAAACAGCTACATTATGAGAATGGGATATTTAAGGAGATCTGGAATGGTGTGATGTACTATGTTGATGTAATAGGCTACATTCTGGGTAAAACAGGTCTATTATTGTTCAAATTGAATACTGACACACATTTGCCCATCACTGTTAGGTCTACCCCTTAAAACTTTAAGTGCCCTCTGACCATGAAGGCTTTGAAACATATGCCCCTCATTTTGTACTAGCATAAGTATAAACTCTGCATATGGTTATATTGTAAGGAATAGGGTTATAAACATGTTATAGAACATGTATTATAACCCTATTCCTGTACTGTGTTTCACCCACTGAGAGAGACGAGTTGTTCAATGGCTAACAGACTAGGCAACGTTTCAAAACAGAACTTCTGATACCTATTTCTGTTGCTATTGTTACACACCTTGTTCATGCTTTCGCTAACCATTAGTAGGCTTATTGTACAGTAACAGATCTATAACACAATGATTCATGTATGTGCTTTGTGTATTGTCATCGTGTTGTATTGCATACTAAGTACACGTTAAGGTACAGGAAGAAATAGCATGGTCTTCACACATTTTCTGAAGTTTCAATCATTATCAATTTTCAAAATACCTACCAATTCAATAAGAAAATCTAACAATCTGAGCAGTGGAACTGTAAAGATGTTAAGTGCAATACTTTGGCCCCTGCAGCTAATTGTATAGGGTGAGTTCCTTGCCAACACAGCCCTACTGAGCAAATGATGAAACAGTGATTTATAAACAAATACTTTATTTGTACAAATATAAAATCAAAAAATCAAATAAAATATCAGGTCTTCAGGAGGACATCTTTTGTCAGGATCCAGGAGGGCGGGAAGGTTTTATTGCTGAAATGAAAACAGATGATAGTCCTATGAAATACCAAGAAAGTGTAGTATATCACTCCGCATCTCCTTGACAGCCAGCCTATTTATCTCTATGGTAGTTTGCTTCAGCCGGTAGAATTTGAGCTTGGAGAGTACAGAATATTCTCCGTTGTGAATTTCTGCACATGCAATATAAAAAACGAATAAAGCACCAAGGGGTCGATGGCTGTCAAGGAGTTTAATCCTTAAATTGACACCCTGTGTCAAATAATTGATTTCAAAATACTGCTGGTATATTAAACGAAATACAAAATAAATTTCTGATCTTGTACATGAATCACCCAGACACCTCAGGTGCCCATGCAGGTCAGCCTGCATGGTAAACCATCCTGCTCCAGTGAATTCACGCGTCTTCTGTGAAAACGTAGAAGACGCTCAGGTCCCTGTGATTGACAGACGCTGTCTGAATTCACGTGACCGGGATGGTTTACCAGGCTAGGAAAGGTCTGCTTGAACGTGGGGAAGCATTCATTAGTGTTTAGACACCACATATCTGGAACAAACACCCAGAAAACAGCAGGTGTGCTGCCACTTGTCTGTTAAATCACAACTAAAAACCTTTCTCTTTGCCTCTCTTTGATCTGTAATGTTATGTTATTTTTATTTTACAATTGCTTTTCCTTTGCTTGTTGATCCATGTGTAAAGCATGTTGAATTAATTGGTTAAAATGTGCTATACAAATAAAACTGCCTTGCTTTGTAATAACCTATTTGTAATAACCTGTCCATCAAAATGAGTCAGTTTGTAAGATGCTTCTTCCAGAAAATATATATATATAACTTTATGTCAAATCACAGGCTTAGAATCTTAATTAAGGTGAAATGTCCCTTTCAGGAAAACAAATACATCAGAGAAACAAAGTTCAAGTTACCATTTGGGGCATGGGGCCCAATGGACCAGGGACTGTTTCTTGCCCTTGGGTAAAAGGAAAACAGGAAAATAAAGTACAAATTAAATGAAATAATGACTCCCAGCTTCTAAAATGCTGTCAGCATACAACCAAAATGTAATTGTTTTGTTTAATATCAGAGCTCAAACTCTACATGTTCCAAATACTTCATATACAGTAGATACTAACCTTTCTGGTGCGGCTCTTTTTGTCAACGTACACAATTGTGTACGGTTCGGAGTTGTTGTGAAAGTCACAATCTGTAAGCACAAACCATACCACTTCAAATGTATTTGTTACACAATTAATTTCTGTATTATACCCTACTCACTCACATACTGTTGAGCCTCCACCCAGAGGACGTAGTGCCTGCCTTCTACTCTTTGCACATTCAACACACCGCTCCGCTGCTGACATGCACTGCCTTACCCCGTAAGTGAAGTGACACATATTACCTCTCTTTCTTTATCAGTCAAGTTTATGTGTGTAGACTCAGGTAGACAACATAAGAAACACTTTACATAGATAAAGAATGCCATTACAAGAGCAGTGTTTTCCAAAAAGTACACCGACATATGATAACTCAGAGGCTGGGGTTAGACAGCAGCATACTAGAATTCTGAGACTCATTCAGTCGACACAGAACACTTTTCAGGCCCTATTGAAAAACCTGATTAGATGTACAAATTAAATGGGTCTGCAGAGACTTCTGGCTTCTCCATTTACCCAAGCGTGGCCTTGAAACTGGTTCAGTTCAGTTTATTTCCAGCTCTTTTGAACAAAATGTGCATACATTGTGCATTTAATGCAATTTGGGAAAGACATGATCACAGTCACAAGTCCAAGGCACAAGTTGCCAAGTTCATTTGACTTGTCAGATTCAGAGACACCCTCTATGGTGCAAAGTAATGGAGTCTCACCTAGACACAGGTTTTGACCAAAAGGTCAAGATTCAATGTATCCCCTGAGCAAGCACCATTAGTGCAATCATATGCACAGGAATCCAGGATTATAACAATAGTCATTCATACCATCATCCCCGTTTTCCTCACTCTCCTCACTCCTCTTGGCCAAGATGGTCACCACAGGGCCAGGCGTGCTACATGGAGGGGAAAAAAAGGGAATTAAGGCCTGTGGTCTTTGCCTCGCAAGCCAGGTTCTCAAACACCACGCACCTTTCCAGTCTCTGGTCTGGTCCCCCCGCGGGACATCATCATCATACCCAGAAGTTATGAGGGAATGCCTACTGAGTAGCAAAAAACTACTTTCTGGCCTTGACAGCCCATACATGCAAACAGAAAAGTCCTATATGATTGCATTACACTCACTTTGCCACTCGATCTGCCATTCACTTTATGCATGCGCATACCCTCTATTGAAATGAAATTTAAGTTGCTGAGCAAGAGCAAAAGATTGCCCACCTGTTCTGCATAGTTATGATCACCTCTATTGACTTATGCAGACCGTGGCCATCTTGAGATCAGAGTTTGGAAGCGCTCGCTTTCAGCAAAGCAACGTCCTGCTGCTTTCTGCATTTGGCTATGTGCAAATTCAAAACAGTTGGTATGCAGGGCAGGGCCATTGAGTGATATCGAACGAGCGCTTCCAAACTCCAACACATAAATAATCACCTGCAAGGAATTGCAACTAGTTAGCAACCTGCAATTAACTTAAAAGGAGAATTCCATACTAGAGGCTTTCTTACCTTTATTTGTAGTTGTTACGTCCCCACCAAAGAGGTCCAGGTGTTATTTTGTGCAAAAGTGCATTATTGGCTATTTCCCCTACCATAAACCCTCAATGGGGGTTGGGTTTTTGTGCTAAAATTGGCTTATTTCCATCGAAATAAGTAGTAAAGTGTGCCACTTGGGATACTATTTACATTCTGAAGATACAAAAAAAAAGATTTTTGAGCGATGGAAATAAGCGAATTGGCACAACACCCCATAGCCCCATTCAATTCAATGCAATTCATTGAGGGCTTATGGTAGGGGAAATAGCCAATAATGCGCTTTTGCACAAAATAACACCTGGACCTCTTTGGTGGGGACGTAACAACTACAAATAAAGGTAAGAAAGCCTTCTAGTATTCTCCTTTAATGGCAAGATGGCTGCGGTCTGCATATACTCAATTGCTCAGCATCTTCTATTCTGTATCGTCACTTACCTTGTAGTTGGTCCCTCCTTCTTCTTCTTCTTCTTCTTCGGCGGCTCAGCCGAAGAAGAAGCTTCCTTTGCCTCCACCATCTGTTCCTGCTCCTTCCTGCTCTCTTTCCCGTCCTCTTCTCTGGCCTCACCCATCTCTCCACCCTCTACTTGTCCATCCTCATCACCCATGTCTTCCTCCATCTCTCCACCCTTCTTCTTCGTCTCAACTTCCTCTGCCTCCACCATCTCTTCCTGCTCCTTCCTGCTCTCATTCCCGCCCTCTTCTCCGGCCTCACCCATCTCTCCACCTTCTACATCCCCTACTTGTCCATCCTCATCACCCATGTCTTCCTCCATCTCTCCACCCTTCTTCTCCGTCTCAACTTCCTCTGCCTCCACCATCTCCTTCCTGCTCTCATTCCCGCCCTCTTCTCCGGCCTCACCCATCTCTCCACCTTCTACATCCCCTACTTGTCCATCCTCATCACCCACGTCTTCCTCCACCTCACCCTCTGCATCCCCTGCCAACTCTGCCCCCATCTCTCTCTCCTCTACTCTCTCGCTCTCCTCTCCTTCTCCTATGTCCTGCGTGTCTCTCCCCTCTTCCCTCACAGAATTGCATGCTTTTAAAGAACAAAAACAGAAAAACAAAAAAGGTATAGTACATTTAAATATGCTCCATCTGGACATAATACAGGACCAATGTCATGGATATAGATATCGTGCTCTAACCTACCTTGGAGTAACCCGTCAAAAAGGGCCAGCATCTTGCGCAGTAAAACATGCCCCTCTGGGGGAAGCTCAAAGGGAAAGTGCATGTCGGCGTTCCAGCCGGCATTCTTTCCCTTTGTGGGCTTCCCCCAGAGGAGCAAGGGAACGTGCCCCAATGCCTTCATTTTCTCCACCTAAAGCAATGAAAAGCATAACAGCAAACATTGTCATGGCAGGGTTACAAAGCCCAATGAACGGCTATTTCAGCTGGTGTCGTTCACTGAAAAAAGCAGACAAACCCTGTATGCTTTAGCCTGGCATGGCCAGACTAATATCACAATAAAACGTTATTTGGAGCACTTTTCATGACATGTAGCTCAAAGTGCTTTACAGAGCAATGAAGAAAAAATAAAAGCAAAAGCATGATACATTAAAATAATATCAAAAAGGCAGTGAATAAGGCAAAACATCGAGGACATGAATAACACAGGATTAAAAAGTATTAAGAAATGGCTGTTGAACTTTAAAGCCATCATTCTCCTGCCTGTCTTAGGTATAATGGGAGTTTATTCCAAGCCGTAGAGACAAAACCGTTTTTGAAAGGTCAACCACACCTACAGTATGCAACTCCTGAGTTGCACTTGTGTGTGTTTTGACCTTAAAAACGGTTTTGTCCCAACCCTTTGGTGTGGTTTGGGCTTAAGACAAGACATAGGTTGTGCAGGTGCTACATGGTTTAATTTCTAGTCATGTTTTGACCAAATTGACATTTCCACTCTCCATCTAAGACTGCGGATATCCAAATCAGAATGCTTGTTATATTCCAAAAGTTACGCAGGCACTTATGCTATGAGGCCAACTTTCTGACTTAGGCAGAAATTATTTTGAATGTAACAAGCATTCGGATGAAGGGAAACACCATAAGTCAATAAACCAAGTCCCTAAATAAGACAAAAACATTCATAGTATAAAACTACAAAATAAATACAATAGACCAAAAATACAATAATACAAAATAGAAAGAAAAAAAATATGTATTACCAACAACAATGCACGGTCCACGACTTTCGAGCCATTGCCGGCCTTCTTGGTCTTTGCTGCCCACAGGGGAGCGGTTTTGCGGAACTCTTCCAGGGTCTTGCTGTGGCGCTCTTTGAAGCCCAACAGCTGCCCACACTGTGTAAGTGAGAGAGAGAGAGCAAGGATGAGAGCACTATAAGAGGTACAATTAAGATACAAATGGGTTCTCTTAAACTCTAAATGAAAATTAACTTAACACACAAAATATGCTGTTGAGTTAATACACAACCAGGAAAATGTCAATGTCAATTATCTGGCCAGTGGCCACAGACATTATGCCATAATCTGTCATTATTGCAATGCTAGTACAGATGTTGCCATTTTCTTGAATGCCTAAACACCTGGTTGACTGCACAGTTTAACAGACTCAATATCCCCTTTTAGCTATAATAGGATGTGATTTATAAAAGAAACGTACAGTCAAATTCTATTTCAAATGCAGTATATGCTAAAGGCATACTGTACTGTATATATTACCTACCTTTTTGCATGTTTGTATGCCACATGGCATCTTTGCCTTGCATTTGTGGCAGGTCCTGGTGTTAGACGGCATTTCTACAATTATTATTTTAAGGGAAAGGGGGGAAACAATTACTTAAAGCAGCACTAATTAAACATTGTAATGAATATAATGTACATTTCTCCAATCTGTATAGTAGACTACGTTATAATATAATAACCTACTCTTTCAATGTGCTTGAGCTTCACTGTGGGGGAGAGAGAGAGAGAGAGAGAGAGAGAGAGAGAGAGAGAGAGAGAGAGAGAGAGAGAGAGAGAGAGAGAGATAATTAACATACATAACTACACTATATTATACTGTAATCCTAAATAACTATGTAATGTAATTGTCATCTTTATTCTATCTTATTTATTTATACAAAAAAAATATGTATTTTGGCTCCTACAATTTTGATGAGATTTGAATTACAATGACCAAATGACTCAATTTGACATAAGGTAATATTAATACACCACATGCATAGAAATAGTAATCTAGATTCATAGTAAACCAAGAACCACTACCTACATACCTATCTCTATCTAACCTAGTGGTTCCAAAAGTGGGGTCCGTGGACCCCCAGGGGTACCTGAGGGAGTTCCAGGGGGTCCCCAGCTAAATTATAGTTTGGAACCAAATGGACCATTATGGGTCTGTAACTCAGAGTCTACACAAATGGAACCAAATGGACCCGTTCCATTTGTACACTCTCAGAGTTAAAATAACATTGATTTTACAATATAAATTGGTGGTCCCAGAGATAGAAATGCCATTAAATGGGGGGTCCGTAGACTAATGCATGTCAAACTGGGGGTCCTTGAAATTAAACCGTAAAAACGTCTCTTATGGGGGTCCCTGGCATGTCTTTTCAAATGGGGTATTGCATTGTGGTAAGGGTTTGAGCAACACATGAGGTGATCCTCTTAGCATACCATGTAATGAACTGTATTTTCATTAGCCCCATATGTGCCCTCTCCCTACGCTCATTCTGTAGCTCCGAGCTACAGAATGAGCGTAGGGAGAGGGCACATATGGGGCTATATTTTCATTTGCTTTTTCTGCAAACTGCAGAAAAAAGTACTCATTCAATACATATAGCTGCTGAATAGCCACCGCGGGGCTACAGCGTCATCTAGCATGCTAAAAAATACAAAGATAAATTGCAAATCTGAGACATGGTCCCTAACGTAAACAACATCTACATCAACAACAATGGAGCACCGTTGTGAGTTGATTTGGTTAGCTACATGCATCGTTCCGTCTATCAACGTGATTTCGCTGGCTTCCATTGACAACGAATGGTAGACCGCATCGTTTAATCTGCCTGTGTGAACGGGCAGATCATTAGATTAATAAAAAAGCCATCCATAATAAAAACTCACCTTAAACATACACCTGAAAAGCTGCTCCTTGTTCTCCGGAAGTCGCATGTGGATTGTGGAGCGACTCCCCCCCCCCCCCCCGTCCCGGAAGTTCCATGTGGAGCGAGCCAAGAAATAACAACAATAATAATAATAATAATAATAATAATAATAATAATAATAATAATAATAATAATAATAATAATAATATAGAAGCAGTAAATATGTAGGCCTACAGATTGTTGGGCTTTCTATTAATGTATCATTAATATAATAATAATAATAATAATAATAATAATAATAATAATAATAATAATAATAATAATAATAATAATAATAATATAGAAGCAGTAAATATGTAGGCCTACAGATTGTTGGGCTTTCTATTAATGTATCATTAATATAATAATAATAATAATAATAATAATAATAATAATAATAATAATAATAATAATAATAATAATATAGAAGCAGTAAATATGTAGGCCTACAGATTGTTGGGCTTTCTATTAATGTATCATTAATATAATAATAATAATAATAATAATAATAATAATAATAATAATAATAATAATAATAATAATAATAATAATAATAATAATATAGAAGCAGTAAATATGTAGGCCTACAGATTGTTGGGCTTTCTATTAATGTATCATTAATATAATAATAATAATAATAATAATAATAATAATAATAATAATAATAATAATAATAATAATAATAATAATAATATAGAAGCAGTAAATATGTAGGCCTACAGATTGTTGGGCTTTCTATTAATGTATCATTAATATAATAATAATAATAATAATAATAATAATAATAATAATAATAATAATATAGAAGCAGTAAATATGTAGGCCTACAGATTGTTGGGCTTTCTATTAATGTATCATTAATATAATAATAATAATAATAATAATAATAATAATAATAATAATAATAATATAGAAGCAGTAAATATGTAGGCCTACAGATTGTTGGGCTTTCTATTAATGTATCATTAATATAATAATAATAATAATAATAATAATAATAATAATAATAATAATAATAATAATAATATAGAAGCAGTAAATATGTAGGCCTACAGATTGTTGGGCTTTCTATTAATGTATCATTAATATAATAATAATAATAATAATAATAATAATAATAATAATATAGAAGTATTATTATTATTCTAAGTAGCACAATGGCTGAACTATTATAGCATTTAGCTTCCAGAGTGATTTACACATACATCAAATACATAGAAATAGTCGTCAAACATCATCAGTAGTGATATATATTTTATTGAGTGTTGTTAATATTGCAAACCTATCGATTTTTTTTATTTTCGTGACGTGACGTCACTGACGAGCAACGTATAGAAGTGAACGGGGAGGAAATCTAGTACATATCCACGGATTGTCCTCGTGACGTCACCGACGAGAAACGTATAGAAGTGAACGGGGAGGAAATAAAGTACATATGCACGGAATGTCGGGGAATCTAGTGTCATATGCACGCATTTGCTGTGTGCCAATCCGTGCTATTTCACCGTATTTGGGGGAGACCGGGTTGAGTATTTACATGGTTAATTTTTATTTTCTGCTCATTGTGTTGCCTTTTGATAACCCCCTGGTTCTTTACTGTGTTTGTACTCTCTACACTTAGGTTACCAAGTTTATTTATTTATTATTTCTGTTCACTAGAATTGATGATATGCACACGGCTGCCATCTTGCCAGCAAGGTGCTACCTAGTCAACAAGCACTTACTCCAGCACTTAGAAAAACATAATCTGCAAGGAATTAGTAGCTCATAACATGTCTACAGTGGATTTTTATTTTAAAAAAAAACGTTGCAGATAGACTAGAGGATAATTCAAGCTTTCTGTACAGCTGCAATGTTGGTGAGTTTGACGTTCTTTAATACAATTAGATAGGACCCAATTTCGGAGGATTCGAAAAAAAGGTGAAAGATCCTGGAAAAGCGCAATGCAATAGCAATAGCAAAAGTGCAATAGCACAAACTTTGGCATGCTACTAGTCCTACATACTTACACCTATAGAAACCCCATTCAAACCTATTTAGGTTCATCTTACGGTGGACATGTTTGCCTGAAAAGGAATCTTTGAAATGTTTCATCGTTTTAGAAATATAGTGCTTTCAAATTTGAGACATTTACAATGGGGCTCAATGGCAGATATTGGCACGTCAAAAAAGCACTTTCACCTAGAAACTCCATTCACACTTTTTATAATTCAGCTTTCTGTGGAGACACATGCTGGAACTTTTTACTTTGAAATGTTTTGTAGTTTCTGAGTTATTTAAGTTAAACGCCCAATGCATTCCCAATGGCAATAGCACAAACTTTGGCATGCTACTAGTCCTACATACTTACACCTAGAAACCCCATTCAAACCTATTTAGGTTCATCCTACGGTGGACATGTTTGCCTGAAAAGGAATCTTTGAAATGTTTCATCGTTTTAGAAATATAGTGCATTTAAATTTGAGAAATTCAGAATGGGGGTCAATGGCAGATTTTGGCAAGTAAAGATTTGAGTGGGGTTTGAACCCACAATGTCCAGATCATACAGCCAGTGTGCTAAGTCACTGATCTACTTGCTACCTGCCTCAACACAGTCTGCTGTTCCCTTTGAGTACAACATTGATACAAAAATAAAATACAAAAAATAAAATAACAGGAGATTTGTATATTGTTTATTTTGCTGTTGTTTATCTCTAGACGTTCAAATGTTTATGAACCACAATGGAAACACGTCTCAGGCTCTTCTGTCATTATCTATTCTGCCTTTGTTACGGCCCTGTGTGGCCTCATATTGTGTGTTAACCCTCCTGAGTGATTCTTGTGATTTCTGTGCCCTACATGGTGTTTGGAGGGTTGAGTCGAGTGGAGATTGGAGGAGTGGCTTGTTTGGAGGCACACCTGGGCCTCATCTCATCATCCCAGTCATTATAAAAACCTGTGATGAACACCACTTCAGCCCATTTGCCATCCATCACCTCCATGTGCTGAAACCTTTGTGTAGCTAGCATTTCATTCCTGTTGAGTCTGTAGGCTGTGTCCTTGCCATATTCTGCTGTGTGCTTAATAAGGTAACTTTACTTACTGTGTGTTTAAAGTACAGACAATAGCTAAGATAGTTTGTAGTTAAGAAATCAATTGCAGTATGTCAAAACATTTCTTGAGTGTCAATCAAAAGGGAAGCTGGTAAGGGTGTGCTGCCATTTTCTTTTGTCCCCATTTTTGACTTTGTTTATGTAGTCAGGGAGCATAGACTTGTAATTTTTGTTTGGTGTAGTTTTAGGATTTCCTTTTCAGGTAGGGCAGGGTTTTTGTTTGTTGTGTTGGCTTTGGCCACCCTGAAGATTTATGCTCTCCCTACTGTAAAGATCCATTATTTCCAATAAATGTGCATTATTATTTTGCTACTCTGGTTTGGTTCCTTGCTAGCTAGATGTGTTACTCCTTAAGCCTCTAGACTCCATATCTCCATATAAGGTCATAACAGCCTTTTAAGAACAGCATGCACAGTAGTTCACTGGGTACAGAGCCTGCCTGGGAATCAGGAGGCTGCAGGTTCAAGTCCTGGCTCTGACATAGTGTCCCAAAATCATGAAAATATTACATAATATATTATGCCGTCCCAAACCATGCACTATATTATGTCTTTTTTCATGATTTTCATATTTTTTTAAAATCCTCCAAAATCACGAAAAAATTATAACTTTACTGATGGGCAGTATTTGAAATACATGTATTTGAAATACGTATTTGAAATACTTTTTTGTATTTTGTAATTTGTATTTCGCTGGGATGGAAAAAATGAGATGTATTTTTTATCTAGATACTTTCAGGTTGAGTATTTTCTGTATTTCAAATACATAAAATACTTTTTTTGTTTTAATGTAATTTTATTCTCAAATGGACACATGTTAAACATTTACACAGCCTCAGGTTTAAACTAGGGGCAAAACACACACACCCATACACACAACACAACACAATGTGTGATGTCACTTCTATTCCGCCTTCTGATTGGCTTACACTCAAATTGATCCACAAATGAGAGGCAGAGTAGGGCGGGCCTTCAGTTGATCATGGAGACTTACCTCACAAGGCTCACATCTCCAAGTTGCAAACTGAACCAAATGATTACTTGGTTCCCCCGGAGATAAAAAGGTATGTAATGTATTAATCTAAACATGATTTTTGGATATTGCAAGCTAAGGCAAGCTTACAACAGGATACATTTAAATATTAGTAAAGTAGTGGAAGGTGGAGGGAGGCTTTAGAGCTGGGCATGTCTGACCCTGGACAGGCAGAACATGTGTGGACACATGGAAGTGAACAAAACGGGGCACATCAAACAACCAACATATGTTAAAAAATATGTTTGTTAAATTGTTCTACTGTTTGGAGCCTAAATGTGCAGGTGCAGTACTATTTCAACACAGGGTGGGTGTATAATTCTATTTTTGGTGTTTTGTTTTTGCTGGATCAGTCACAAACACACCTGACTGCAATGAATCTCATTAAAAAGTAACAGTTGCCACCTAGTGGCACGTTCAATATAAAACCTGTCCATGACCTCTTTGAACTGTCATTTTTAGCCTTTATAATAATGAAGTGCCTTTTTGTTGTGATATCATGCTGTTCAGGTTAAATTATTAATGGCAATTAATTGATAATCTATTCATCTTAGTCATTAGTATCTTGTTTACTTATCTTGTTTTTTATTGTTGGTTTAAATTTACAATTGGTGGTAGGCCTAATCAATCAATCAATCAATCTCTTTCTACATTTTTCTTGAGGTAGAAGTCAAAGATGAGTGACAGTGAGGAATCAGATGGCCCATCTGCCACACCGGCATGGCCAGAAGTTGAACCAGAAGAGGCCACAGCTGCAGCAGACACAGAACTGTCCAACGGCAACTGTGCAATACTGGATGGGAAATTCTTTAAAATTATTCAGCAGCATAGTGAAAGTGGAAAGATACTGGCAGAGTGTCAGATGTGCACATCTAAAAAATCAATAATAAGTGGCACACTCCAGGCAACATCAAATTTTAAAACGCACATGAAAAGGAAACATAAAGAGAAACTTCCAGAATTTGAACAACATAAACTACAAGTATCCACTGGGAAAAAAAGAAAGGCTGCCACTTCCGAAGGCCCAAGCAAAAGTAGGCAACGTACATTATTTGACTGTGCGCCAGTGACACAAAACAAAATTGACACTTTAGTCACAGCATTTGTTGTAAAAGGCATGCACGCATTATCCACTGTGGAGCAAGCGGAATTTGTGGATTTGGTGCAAGGACTTTCCCCAGATGGTACCGTTATGTCAAGGAGGACACTTGGGAGGAGGATAAATGCCCAATATAACAGTCAAATTGCCGACTTGAAGGAAGCACTGGAGAGCGTAAAACAGGTTTGCACCACTGCCGATATATGGTCAACAAAGAAAACCAGTTTTTTGGATAGTTTCTGAGACCCTAGAGCGTAGATCATCTGCCCTGGCTTGTAGGCATTTCCCCAGTCCACATACATACAACAGAATTGCTGAACTACTGGAGGAAATCCACTCTGAGTATGGGCTCACACCTGACACTGTCGTGGCTACTGTTACTGATAATGCAAGCAACTTTGCCAAAGCCTTTAGAGAATTCAACATCACACTAGTTTCAAATCAGCATGATGATGAGACAAATGATCTGGAAGAGGAGCTAACATTTGTGGAGATTGATCCAGAGGGAGAAGGAGTGACAGAAGGTTCCATCATTCTGCCATCTCACATCAGGTGTGCAACGCACACACTCCTGGTATCAACCACTGATGCAAAAAATCCTATAAAAGGAAATGCAACTCTCTCTAGATTGAATCATGCAGCCATGGGAAAGTGTTCAGCTCTGTGGAATGCTTCTGGGAGACCAAATAGTGCTGAAACGATCCATGGCATTATCAAGCAGGAATTAAAGACACCCTGCGTTTGTAGGTGGAATTCGCTTTATGACTGTTTGAGCCAGTTGACATCTTTACGGGAGAAGCTTCCTCTTGTCATGGCTGCCTTGGACCTTACACACTTCAAAGAAGTAGAGCTCGAATTCCTAGATGAATACTGCCGAGTCCTCAAGCCCATAGCCACCTCAATTGATAGGCTTCAAGGACAGAAGGACTGCTACTATGGACAGCTCATACCTACGCTCTTTACTATTCAGGCAAAACTCTGTGACTTGCGATCTTCAAATCTGCGATACTGCTCTCATATCTTGCAAGCCACCATAACTGGCTTTGAGAAAAGGTTCAGTAGCTACTTGGAGCTGAAGACCGATATCAACGAAGCCATCCTGGCTACAGCAAGTTAGCAACCCACCCATTTTTCAAGATGAGGTGGTTACCTCTCAGACTGGCTGCAGAGAAGAAGGGGATCCATCAGCTGTTCCTGCACTCAGCTGAAGAGCTTGGCCTTCTGTCCGAAAGTGAGACTACCTCATCAGCCGGCGCTGAAGAGAGTGAAGATGAGTTCTTCGTCTTTGCTGATCATTCTACAGCTACAGGTAGACTACTCTCACACTTTAAGTTAAACTGCAATTTCATGAAGTAATCATCAATACATACAATTTCATATTGGATCAGAATATTAATCAATTAAAAAGTAAATAGTAGTTACTTTCATGTTATGATTTAAAAAAAAATAGTGAATTGAATGTAAATTCATAATAACACCCTTCCCTTCTTTGTCTCTAATGTCTCCAATCCCATAACAGAAACTGAAAGCCAGAACTCATTGCCCAGCCACAGCAAAGCAGAGTTGGAGGTGCTTCACTTTCTGGAAGACAGCAGAAAGGACCTTTCCTCGCTGGATTCATATCCTTTGATCAAGAAACTCTTTGTGAGATTCAACACCACTTTGCCGTCATCTGCACCAGTTGAACGTCTCTTCTCCTTTGCTGGTATGGTTTACCGCCCTCACAGAAGGCTGAACTGTTGGAGAAATTAGTGGTACTAAAAAACAACTAACTGAACTCAGGCCAATTAGCCCGGCAGCTTAAGGCCATATTTTAGCAAAATGTGGACGCGGCGGACAAAAGCGCCAAAAAATGTCCACATGCTCTCCATAACCATACGTTTCATTTTGGAAGGGGGGCCACGTCATCAAGATGTCAGAAGGCGGCCATCTTGGCGTTCAAAGATGGCCGCCATGTAATATCTATAAGTGCCGCTATCTCTGCTTCTAAGCCACTTAGAAGGTCAATCTTGGTGTCAAAATATACATTATCTGGGTCAAGGAATGCAATAAGGTCATTGAGAATATCACTAGATGTTTATTTGTGCCAATATCAAATAAATACGGTCATTCTAGCAACATATTTACATAATCTTCAACTTCAAATTATCTGTCACAATTACAACTGCAAAGAGCTGTGCAATTCCAGTGTGCCTTCTGACATGAGCATCTTGCACCACAACCCTTTTTACAACCGCACTTTACCAGTTCATTGCAGGCTTTTGACGCCATAGGTAGAGTGCTCCACACAGGAAGCCAGACCTGGTTGTCGACATCCAATGTCCATCCTCATCCTTCTGGACTGGGTGTTGGCTGCTGGGCCAGTTCAGACGTGGCCCAGATCCCAGACTGGTATACAACTCGCTTCACGTGCTGCAGCAGTGAATCTTGCGTTGGTGTAATGTGTTCCATCGTTTTGTTCTTCTGGCAGAACCATTCTCGCCGTGCTTCATTGACAGATTCCAAATCACTTGTTTTGTCATACATGATGACTGTAAAGCGCTCAAGAAGCTGAAAGTGTTGGGCATCTATGGTCACATTAGTGTATGGATTTTCTGTCATGTAGGTGAAGGCCTGGGTGACCTCAGGGTAGGAATTCCAAGCCGCCCATGCTGACTTCTTCCCTTTCCCACAGAATGCTGATGTTGTGTCACAGCCTGTGTAACAGTGGAAGACCGGAAGTGCTGTGGACTTGTCTTTGCCCAGAGCATGGCAGATGGTGTTTATATGAACATTGGTGTAGTTTTTGCCAGTGCCAAAAGCGACCCAGATGTCTGCAGCTGGATACTTGGTGAACAGGGCATGGAACTTACCGATGAGGATAACAACAACATCCGTATCCACAGTGCGTATCAAGCAGGTAGAACAGCCATGTACCAGGGCATCAAGCAGGTGAATCACTATCCTGGTGTCTGCCTCTTCATGGTTACATGGCAGCATGTAGTGGCTAATGTCTGTGCCAACCACTGTGATGCCAGATGTAATGAAGACCAAAAACTACACCAATGTTCATATAAACACCATCTGCCATGCTCTGGGCAAAGACAAGTCCACAGCACTTCCGGTCTTCCACTGTTACACAGGCTGTGACACAACATCAGCATTCTGTGGGAAAGGGAAGAAGTCAGCATGGGTGGCTTGGAATTCCTACCCTGAGGTCACCCAGGCCTTCACCTACATGACAGAAAATCCATACACTAATGTGACCATAGATGCCCAACACTTTCAGCTTCTTGAGCGCTTTACAGTCATCATGTATGACAAAACAAGTGATTTGGAATCTGTCAATGAAGTACGGCGAGAATGGTTCTGCCAGAAGAACAAAACGATGGAACACATTACACCAACGCAAGATTCACTGCTGCAGCACGTGAAGCGAGTTGTATACCAGTCTGGGATCTGGGCCACGTCTGAACTGGCCCAGCAGCCAACACCCAGTCCAGAAGGATGGGGATGGACATTGGATGTCGACAACCAGATCTGGCTTCCTGTGTGGAGCACTCTACCTATGGCGTCAAAAGCCTGCAATGAACTGGTAAAGTGCGGTTGTAAAAAGGGTTGTGGTGCAAGATGCTCATGTCAGAAGGCACACTGGAATTGCACAGCTCTTTGCAGTTGTAACTGTGACAGATAATTTGAAGTTGAAGATTATGTAAATATGTTGCTAGAATGGCCGTATTTATTTGATATTGGCACAAATAAACATCTAGTGATATTCTCAATGACCTTAATGCATTCCTTGACCCAGATAATGTATATTTTGACACCAAGATTGACCTTCTAAGTGGCTTAGAAGCCGAGAAAGCGGCACTTATAGATATTACATGGCGGCCATCTTTGAACGCCAAGATGGCCGCCTTCTGACATCTTGATGACGTGGCCCCCCTTCCAAAATGAAACGTATGGTTATGGAGAGCATGTGGAAAAATGTTGGCGCTTTTGTCCGCCGCGTCCACATAATTTCGCTAAGCTACCGGACTAAATGTGTCCGCACATTGACAAATGAGTCCATGGCAAGAGATGGCCATGTCTGTGAATCTTCTTTTCTTTTTTTTAAAAAGAGGAACGAGGGGTATGAAAAATGTTCATAAAATAACACAAACTTGCTTTTGTTGTAATGTGAGATGAAAGCACTGACAGTGATGATCATAAGATGCAGTTATTGAAAATAATGGCAAGACATGGCCATGTTTGTGACTTATCTTGGGGTGGGGTTAAAAAATGTTAAAAAGAAAACATTTTGTTTTTGTTATGTGTGATGACATTCATTTCTGGATTTTTTTTGTCACTGGCATATTGACAAATATGTTCCCCACAAGCCAGCATAGTGGAGTCAGTTTCAGTTCTTGACTTTGTGAATTGATTACTGAATAAAGTTCAAGTTGTGGCATCTGTGTGGTCTCATTTATTCACCATGTCCATGGAAACAAAAAACACAGCCATAAAGTCTGTTTTTCTTATGCATTATTAAAGATAGTTTACTTTTGTGATAACTACTGTCTGCATAACACAATTGGTCAGACAAGCCTAATATTATTTGTGTTGATATTTATATACTACAGTATGCAGCCAGTTCAAAGATATTGCCACATTTTCTTTCAATCTAACACACTGTTTCTTACAATGGATAATCCGGCCATTTTGACCATAGAACAAGATTCCTCTACAGGATCTCCTCACTGGTCAACAAAAACACCTTGAAGACCTTAACAGGAGCCCTTGTACAGGGTTTCTTTGACTATGCATGCACCTCCTGGTACCACAGCACCTCAAAGGCCCTTAAAACCAGGCTCCAGACTTCCCAAAACAAACTGTTCAGGCTCCTACTTGATCTAGCCCCCCGAACCCACCTCACCCCTGCCCACTTCGACAGGCTGGAATGGCTTAGGGTCGACGACAGAGTACAGCATCTTGCAATGGGTCTGGTCCACAAGATTCGATACACCACCAAGATACCCATGTACCTGTCTAGATACTTCCTTAATGTTAACGAAGTCCACACCCACAACACCAGAGGGAGTGCAACGAACCATGTGCAACCCAGATTCGGCACAAACAAGGGACTAAATTCTTTTCGCTCCTATGCCACCAAAATGTGGAACGCCCTACCAACTGTCATTAAGACATGCGAATCCCTTGACTCCTTCAAAACCGCTCTCAAAGGGCACCTACGGATGGCTGCAATTCGAAACTGGCCCCCGTAAAATCTGAATCCCCCCCCCCGCCCCCCCCTTTTTTCCCCTCACTGTATATATTTCTTTTCCCTTTTTACCTCCTTTTTGATGAATTCTTTTTTGATGAATTCCTGTTCTGTCTATAGAAGTGTCTATTTGTACGTCTCTAAATGTTTTGATGATTTGAACATGGTGGACCCTGTTGGAAACAAGTGTAATGCTTAATTGGGTCGTCCACTCACAGTTAACAGCCTTTGTATTGAGTTTGTGCTTGAAATGTACTGTAATTCTGCAAACTGTTAATAAATTCTTCAATCAATCAATCAATCAATGACACTAACAGGTCCAAACCGTTTTTCACCACTAGATGGGAGTGTTTGGTAATCTATGAGTTACCATTCCTTTGTGGGTCCTGTTAAAATAAAATATAAAGTGTATTAGACATTCTTACAGGTCATTAATTTAATATTTGGCAATCAATTATGAATTTACTTATCATTATACACATGTTCATGAAAATGTATTTTCATGTATTTTCAAAATACAAAATACGTATTTGTATCTCAAATACATTTCTCAGACCAGTATTTGTATTTTGTATTTAGATACATTTTTTGACCCAGTATTTGTATTTTGTAACAATACATTTGCAATGTATTTTGCCCATCTCTAGTCCTACATACTTAGATCTAGAATCCCCATTCAAACCTATTTAGGTTCATCTTACGGTGGACATGTTTGCCTGAAAAGGAATCTTTGAAATGTTTCATAGTTTTAAAAATATAGTGCTTTCAATTTGAGAAATTTATAATGGCAGATAGTGGCACGTCAAAAAATCTTTCAACTAGAAACTCCATTCACACGTTTTATAATTCAGCTTACTGTGGAGACACATGCTGGAACTTTTTACTTTGAAATGTTTTGTAGTTTCTGAGTTATTTAAGTTAAACGCCCAATGCATTCCCAATGGCAATAGCACAAACTTTGGCATGCTACTAGTCCTACATACTTACACCTAGAAATCCCATTCAAACCTATTTATATACTATAAATACTATAGCCTGTCGCTTTTCTGCGATTTTCACCTTTTTTTGAAATCCTCCGAAATCGTAAAAAACGACATACTATAGTATGCCCTCCGACACCATGGACTATAGCCTGTCGCTTTTCCGCGATTTTCACCTTTTTTTAAATCCTCCGAAATCATAAAAAACTACATACTATAGTATGCCCTCCGACACCATGGACTATAGCCGGTCGCTTTTCCGCGATTTTTACCTTTTTTTAAATCCTCCGAAATCGTAAAAAACGACATACTATAGTATGCCCTCCGACACCATGGACTATAGCCTGTCGCTTTTCCGCGATTTTCACCTTTTTTTTAAATCCTCCGAAATCGTGAAAAAGGCATTACATTACATTACAGTCATTTAGCAGACGCTTTTATCCAAAGCGACTTACAATAAGTGTATTCAACATAGGTAGGGAACAAAAACTACTAATCACCAGAAGTCTTTAGTGCATTTTCTGCAAAAACAAGCAACCAAGAGTATACCTAGCGCTAAGGTAAAAAGTGCAATATATCAGCTACTTATTTCCTTAACCAGATGAGACAAAATAGCTAAATCAAATGAGCATGAGCTAAAACAATTAAGTGTATCGACTAAACAAGATCCAATAAACAATACAACAATAGAAAACAAGCGTTCGTACAACTAGTTAACAACAAGTAGGTCAGGCAGAGAGGAAGGGTAGTGTTTCCTGAAGAGGTGGGTTTTCAACCTGCGGCGAAATATGGGCAGTGACTCTGGCACCCTATAGTATGCCCTCCGACACCATGGACTATAGCCTGTCGCTTTTCCGCGATTTTCACCTTTTTTTTAAATCCTCCGAAATCGTAAAAAACGACATACTATAGTATGCCCTCCGACACCATGGACTATAGCCTGTCTCTTTTCCGCGATTTTCACCTTTTTTTTAAATCCTCCGAAATCGTAAAAAACGACATACTATAGTATACCCTCCGACACCATGGACTATAGCCTGTCGCTTTTCCGCGAATTTCACCTTTTTTTAAACCCTCCTAAATCGTAAAAAACGACATACTATAGTATGCCCTCCGACACCATGGACTATAGCCTTTCGCTTTTCCGCGATTTTCACCTTTTTTTTTAATCCTCCGAAATCGTAAAAAACGACATACTATAGTATGCCCTCCGACACCATGGACTATAGCCTGTCGCTTTTCCGCGATTTTCACCTTTTTTTAAATCCTCCGAAATCGTAAAAAACGACATACTATAGTATGCCCTCCGACACCATGAACTATAGCCTGTCGCTTTTCCGCGATTTTCACCTTTTTTTTTAAATCCTCCGAAATCGTGAAAAAGGCACCCTATAGTATGCCCTCCGACACCATGGACTATAGCCTGTCGCTTTTCCGCGATTTTCACCTTTTTTTTTAAATCCTCCGAAATCGTAAAAAACTACATACTATAGTATGCCATCCGACACCATGGACTATAGCCTGTCGCTTTTCCGCGATTTTCACCTTTTTTTTAAATCCTCCGAAATCGTAAAAAACGACATACTATAGTATGCCCTCCGACACCATGGACTATAGCCTGTCGCTTTTCCGCGATTTTCACCTTTTTTTAAATCCTCCGAAATCGTAAAAAACGACATACTATAGTATGCCCTCCGACACCATGGACTATAGCCTGTCGCTTTTCCGTGATTTTCACCTTTTTTTAAATCCTCCGAAATCGTAAAAAACGACATACTATAGTATGCCCTCCGACACCATGGACTATAGCCTGTCGCTTTTCCGCGATTTTCACCTTTTTTTTAAATCCTCCGAAATCGTAAAAAACGACATACTATAGTATGCCCTCCGACACCATGGACTATAGCCTGTCGCTTTTCCGTGATTTTCACCTTTTTTTAAATCCTCCGAAATCGTAAAAAAGGCACCCTATAGTATGCCCTCCGACACCATGGACTATAGCCTGTCGCTTTTCTGCGATTTTCACCTTTTTTTTAAATCCTCCGAAATCGTAAAAAACGACATACTATAGTATGCCCTCCGACACCATGGACTATAGCCTGTCGCTTTTCCGCGATTTTCACCTTTTTTTAAATCCTCCGAAATCGTAAAAAACGACATACTATAGTATGCCCTCCGACACCATGGACTATAGCCTGTCGCTTTTCTGCGATTTTCACCTTTTTTTTAAATCCTCCGAAATCGTAAAAAACGACATACTATAGTATGCCCTCCGACACCATGGACTATAGCCTGTCACTTTTCCGCGATTTTCACCTTTTTTTTAAATCCTCCGAAATCGTAAAAAACGACATACTATAGTATGCCCTCCGACACCATGGACTATAGCCTGTCGCTTTTCCGTGATTTTCACCTTTTTTTAAATCCTCCGAAATCGTAAAAAAGGCACCCTATAGTATGCCCTCCGACACCATGGACTATAGCCTGTCGCTTTTCCGCGAATTTCACCTTTTTTTAAACCCTCCTAAATCGTAAAAAACGACATACTATAGTATGCCCTCCGACACCATGGACTATAGCCTTTCGCTTTTCCGCGATTTTCACCTTTTTTTTTAATCCTCCGAAATCGTAAAAAACGACATACTATAGTATGCCCTCCGACACCATGGACTATAGCCTGTCGCTTTTCCGCGATTTTCACCTTTTTTTAAATCCTCCGAAATCGTAAAAAACGACATACTATAGTATGCCCTCCGACACCATGAACTATAGCCTGTCGCTTTTCCGCGATTTTCACCTTTTTTTTAAATCCTCCGAAATCGTAAAAAACGACATACTATAGTATGCCCTCCGACACCATGGACTATAGCCTGTCGCTTTTCCGTGATTTTCACCTTTTTTTAAATCCTCCGAAATCGTAAAAAAGGCACCCTATAGTATGCCCTCCGACACCATGGACTATAGCCTGTCGCTTTTCCGCGAATTTCACCTTTTTTTAAACCCTCCTAAATCGTAAAAAACGACATACTATAGTATGCCCTCCGACACCATGGACTATAGCCTTTCGCTTTTCCGCGATTTTCACCTTTTTTTTTAATCCTCCGAAATCGTAAAAAACGACATACTATAGTATGCCCTCCGACACCATGGACTATAGCCTGTCGCTTTTCCGCGATTTTCACCTTTTTTTAAATCCTCCGAAATCGTAAAAAACGACATACTATAGTATGCCCTCCGACACCATGAACTATAGCCTGTCGCTTTTCCGCGATTTTCACCTTTTTTTTTAAATCCTCCGAAATCGTGAAAAAGGCACCCTATAGTATGCCCTCCGACACCATGGACTATAGCCTGTCGCTTTTCCGCGATTTTCACCTTTTTTTTTAAATCCTCCGAAATCGTAAAAAACGACATACTATAGTATGCCATCCGACACCATGGACTATAGCCTGTCGCTTTTCCGCGATTTTCACCTTTTTTTTAAATCCTCCGAAATCGTAAAAAACGACATACTATAGTATGCCCTCCGACACCATGGACTATAGCCTGTCGCTTTTCCGCGATTTTCACCTTTTTTTAAATCCTCCGAAATCGTAAAAAACGACATACTATAGTATGCCCTCCGACACCATGGACTATAGCCTGTCGCTTTTCCGTGATTTTCACCTTTTTTTAAATCCTCCGAAATCGTAAAAAACGACATACTATAGTATGCCCTCCGACACCATGGACTATAGCCTGTCGCTTTTCCGCGATTTTCACCTTTTTTTTAAATCCTCCGAAATCGTAAAAAACGACATACTATAGTATGCCCTCCGACACCATGGACTATAGCCTGTCGCTTTTCTGCGATTTTCACCTTTTTTTGAAATCCTCCGAAATCGTGAAAAAGGCACCCTATAATATGCCCTCCGACACCATGGACTATAGCCTGTCGCTTTTCCGCGATTTTCACCTTTTTTTTTAAATCCTCCGAAATCATAAAAAACGACATACTATAGTATGCCCTCCGACACCATGGACTATAGCCTGTCGCTTTTCCGCGATTTTCACCTTTTTTTTTAAATCCTCCGAAATCGTAAAAAACGACATACTATAGTATGCCCTCCGACACCATGGACTATAGCCTGTCGCTTTTCCGCGATTTTCACCTTTTTTTAAATCCTCCGAAATCGTAAAAAACGACATACTATAGTATGCCCTCCGACACCATGGACTATAGCCTGTCGCTTTTCCGCGATTTTCACCTTTTTTTTAAATCCTCCGAAATCGTGAAAAAGGCATTACATTACATTACAGTCATTTAGCAGACGCTTTTATCCAAAGCGACTTACAATAAGTGTATTCAACATAGGTAGGGAACAAAAACTACTAATCACCAGAAGTCTTTAGTGCATTTTCTGCAAAAACAAGCAACCAAGAGTATACCTAGCGCTAAGGTAAAAAGTGCAATATATCAGCTACTTATTTCCTTAACCAGATGAGACAAAATAGCTAAATCAAATGAGCATGAGCTAAAACAATTAAGTGTATCGACTAAACAAGATCCAATAAACAATACAACAATAGAAAACAAGCGTTCGTACAACTAGTTAACAACAAGTAGGTCAGGCAGAGAGGAAGGGTAGTGTTTCCTGAAGAGGTGGGTTTTCAACCTGCGGCGAAATATGGGCAGTGACTCTGGCACCCTATAGTATGCCCTCCGACACCATGGACTATAGCCTGTCGCTTTTCCGCGATTTTCACCTTTTTTTTAAATCCTCCGAAATCGTAAAAAACGACATACTATAGTATGCCCTCCGACACCATGGACTATAGCCTGTCTCTTTTCCGCGATTTTCACCTTTTTTTTAAATCCTCCGAAATCGTAAAAAACGACATACTATAGTATACCCTCCGACACCATGGACTATAGCCTGTCGCTTTTCCGCGAATTTCACCTTTTTTTAAACCCTCCTAAATCGTAAAAAACGACATACTATAGTATGCCCTCCGACACCATGGACTATAGCCTTTCGCTTTTCCGCGATTTTCACCTTTTTTTTTAATCCTCCGAAATCGTAAAAAACGACATACTATAGTATGCCCTCCGACACCATGGACTATAGCCTGTCGCTTTTCCGCGATTTTCACCTTTTTTTAAATCCTCCGAAATCGTAAAAAACGACATACTATAGTATGCCCTCCGACACCATGAACTATAGCCTGTCGCTTTTCCGCGATTTTCACCTTTTTTTTTAAATCCTCCGAAATCGTGAAAAAGGCACCCTATAGTATGCCCTCCGACACCATGGACTATAGCCTGTCGCTTTTCCGCGATTTTCACCTTTTTTTTTAAATCCTCCGAAATCGTAAAAAACGACATACTATAGTATGCCATCCGACACCATGGACTATAGCCTGTCGCTTTTCCGCGATTTTCACCTTTTTTTTAAATCCTCCGAAATCGTAAAAAACGACATACTATAGTATGCCCTCCGACACCATGGACTATAGCCTGTCGCTTTTCCGCGATTTTCACCTTTTTTTAAATCCTCCGAAATCGTAAAAAACGACATACTATAGTATGCCCTCCGACACCATGGACTATAGCCTGTCGCTTTTCCGTGATTTTCACCTTTTTTTAAATCCTCCGAAATCGTAAAAAACGACATACTATAGTATGCCCTCCGACACCATGGACTATAGCCTGTCGCTTTTCCGCGATTTTCACCTTTTTTTTAAATCCTCCGAAATCGTAAAAAACGACATACTATAGTATGCCCTCCGACACCATGGACTATAGCCTGTCGCTTTTCCGTGATTTTCACCTTTTTTTAAATCCTCCGAAATCGTAAAAAAGGCACCCTATAGTATGCCCTCCGACACCATGGACTATAGCCTGTCGCTTTTCTGCGATTTTCACCTTTTTTTTAAATCCTCCGAAATCGTAAAAAACGACATACTATAGTATGCCCTCCGACACCATGGACTATAGCCTGTCGCTTTTCCGCGATTTTCACCTTTTTTTAAATCCTCCGAAATCGTAAAAAACGACATACTAAGGTATGCCCTCCGACACCATGGACTATAGCCTGTCGCTTTTCACCTTTTTTTTTAAATCCTCCGAAATCGTAAAAAACGACATACTATAGTATGCCCTCCGACACCATGGACTATAGCCTGTCACTTTTCCGCGATTTTCACCTTTTTTTTAAATCCTCCGAAATCGTAAAAAACGACATACTATAGTATGCCCTCCGACACCATGGACTATAGCCTGTCGCTTTTCCGTGATTTTCACCTTTTTTTAAATCCTCCGAAATCGTAAAAAAGGCACCCTATAGTATGCCCTCCGACACCATGGACTATAGCCTGTCGCTTTTCCGCGAATTTCACCTTTTTTTAAACCCTCCTAAATCGTAAAAAACGACATACTATAGTATGCCCTCCGACACCATGGACTATAGCCTTTCGCTTTTCCGCGATTTTCACCTTTTTTTTTAATCCTCCGAAATCGTAAAAAACGACATACTATAGTATGCCCTCCGACACCATGGACTATAGCCTGTCGCTTTTCCGCGATTTTCACCTTTTTTTAAATCCTCCGAAATCGTAAAAAACGACATACTATAGTATGCCCTCCGACACCATGAACTATAGCCTGTCGCTTTTCCGCGATTTTCACCTTTTTTTTTAAATCCTCCGAAATCGTGAAAAAGGCACCCTATAGTATGCCCTCCGACACCATGGACTATAGCCTGTCGCTTTTCCGCGATTTTCACCTTTTTTTTTAAATCCTCCGAAATCGTAAAAAACGACATACTATAGTATGCCATCCGACACCATGGACTATAGCCTGTCGCTTTTCCGCGATTTTCACCTTTTTTTTAAATCCTCCGAAATCGTAAAAAACGACATACTATAGTATGCCCTCCGACACCATGGACTATAGCCTGTCGCTTTTCCGCGATTTTCACCTTTTTTTAAATCCTCCGAAATCGTAAAAAACGACATACTATAGTATGCCCTCCGACACCATGGACTATAGCCTGTCGCTTTTCCGTGATTTTCACCTTTTTTTAAATCCTCCGAAATCGTAAAAAACGACATACTATAGTATGCCCTCCGACACCATGGACTATAGCCTGTCGCTTTTCCGCGATTTTCACCTTTTTTTTAAATCCTCCGAAATCGTAAAAAACGACATACTATAGTATGCCCTCCGACACCATGGACTATAGCCTGTCGCTTTTCCGTGATTTTCACCTTTTTTTAAATCCTCCGAAATCGTAAAAAAGGCACCCTATAGTATGCCCTCCGACACCATGGACTATAGCCTGTCGCTTTTCTGCGATTTTCACCTTTTTTTTAAATCCTCCGAAATCGTAAAAAACGACATACTATAGTATGCCCTCCGACACCATGGACTATAGCCTGTCGCTTTTCCGCGATTTTCACCTTTTTTTAAATCCTCCGAAATCGTAAAAAACGACATACTATAGTATGCCCTCCGACACCATGGACTATAGCCTGTCGCTTTTCTGCGATTTTCACCTTTTTTTTAAATCCTCCGAAATCGTAAAAAACGACATACTATAGTATGCCCTCCGACACCATGGACTATAGCCTGTCACTTTTCCGCGATTTTCACCTTTTTTTTAAATCCTCCGAAATCGTAAAAAACGACATACTATAGTATGCCCTCCGACACCATGGACTATAGCCTGTCGCTTTTCCGTGATTTTCACCTTTTTTTAAATCCTCCGAAATCGTAAAAAAGGCACCCTATAGTATGCCCTCCGACACCATGGACTATAGCCTGTCGCTTTTCTGCGATTTTCACCTTTTTTTTTAAATCCTCCGAAATCGTAAAAAACGACATACTATAGTATGCCCTCCGACACCATGGACTATAGCCTGTCGCTTTTCCGCGATTTTCACCTTTTTTTAAATCCTCCGAAATCGTACAAAACGACATACTATAGTATAACCTCCGACACCATGGACTATAGCCTGTCGCTTTTCCGCGATTTTCACCTTTTTTCAAATCCTCCGAAATCGTAAAAAACGACATACTATAGTATGCCCTCCGACACCATGGACTATAGCCTGTCGCTTTTCTGCGATTTTCACCTTTTTTTTAAATCCTCCGAAATCGTGAAAAAGGCACCCTATAATATGCCCTCCGACACCATGGACTATAGCCTGTCGCTTTTCCGCGATTTTCACCTTTTTTTTTAAATCCTCCGAAATCATAAAAAACGACATACTATAGTATGCCCTCCGACACCATGGACTATAGCCTGTCGCTTTTCCGCGATTTTCACCTTTTTTTTTAAATCCTCCGAAATCGTAAAAATCGACATACTATAGTATGCCCTCCGACACCATGGACTATAGCCTGTCGCTTTTCCGCGATTTTCACCTTTTTTTAAATCCTCCGAAATCGTAAAAAACGACATACTATAGTATGCCCTCCGACACCATGGACTATAGCCTGTCGCTTTTCCGCGATTTTCACCTTTTTTTAAATCCTCCGAAATCGTAAAAAACGACATACTATAGTATGCCCTCCGACACCATGGACTATAGCCTGTCGCTTTTCCGCGATTTTCACCTTTTTTTAAAATCCTCCGAAATCGTAAAAAACGACATACTATAGTATGCCCTCCGACACCATGGACTATAGCCTGTCGCTTTTCCGTGATTTTCACCTTTTTTTAAATCCTCCGAAATCGTAAAAAACGACATACTATAGTATGCCCTCCGACACCATGGACTATAGCCTGTCGCTTTTCCGCGATTTTCACCTTTTTTTTAAATCCTCCGAAATCGTAAAAAACGACATACTATAGTATACCCTCCGACACCATTGACTATAGCCTGTCGCTTTTCCGCGAATTTCACCTTTTTTTAAACCCTCCTAAATCGTAAAAAACGACATACTATAGTATGCCCTCCGACACCATGGACTATAGCCTGTCGCTTTTCCGCGATTTTCACCTTTTTTTTAAATCCTCCGAAATCGTAAAAAACGACATACTATAGTATGCCCTCCGACACCATGGACTATAGCCTGTCGCTTTTCCGCGATTTTCACCTTTTTTTTTAATCCTCCGAAATCGTAAAAAACGACATACTATAGTATGCCCTCCGACACCATGGACTATAGCCTGTCGCTTTTCCGCGATTTTCACCTTTTTTTAAATCCTCCGAAATCGTAAAAAAGGCACCCTATAGTATGCCCTCCGACACCATGGACTATAGCCGGTCGCTTTTCCGCGATTTTCACCTTTTTTTAAACCCTCCTAAATCGTAAAAAACGACATACTATAGTATGCCCTCCGACACCATGGACTATAGCCTGTCGCTTTTCCGCGATTTTCACCTTTTTTTTAAATCCTCCGAAATCGTAAAAAACGACATACTATAGTATGCCCTCCGACACCATGAACTATAGCCTGTCGCTTTTCCGCGATTTTCACCTTTTTTTTAAATCCTCCGAAATCGTGAAAAAGGCACCCTATAGTATGCCCTCCGACACCATGGACTATAGCCTGTCGCTTTTCCGCGATTTTCACCTTTTTTTTTAAATCCTCCGAAATCGTAAAAAACGACATACTATAGTATGCCCTCCGACACCATGGACTATAGCCTGTCGCTTTTCCGCGATTTTCACCTTTTTTTTAAATCCTCCGAAATCGTAAAAAACGACATACTATAGTATGCCCTCCGACACCATGGACTATAGCCTGTCGCTTTTCCGCGATTTTCACCTTTTTTTAAATCCTCCGAAATCGTAAAAAACGACATACTATAGTATGCCCTCCGACACCATGGACTATAGCCTGTCGCTTTTCCGTGATTTTCACCTTTTTTTAAATCCTCCGAAATCGTACAAAACGACATACTATAGTATAACCTCCGACACCATGGACTATAGCCTGTCGCTTTTCCGCGATTTTCACCTTTTTTCAAATCCTCCGAAATCGTAAAAAACGACATACTATAGTATGCCCTCCGACACCATGGACTATAGCCTGTCGCTTTTCCGCGATTTTCACCTTTTTTTTAAATCCTCCGAAATCGTGAAAAAGGCACCCTATAATATGCCCTCCGACACCATGGACTATAGCCTGTCGCTTTCCTGCGATTTTCACCTTTTTTTAAACCCTCCTAAATCGTAAAAAACGACATACTATAGTATGCCCTCCGACACCATGGACTATAGCCTGTCGCTTTTCCGCGATTTTCACCTTTTTTTTAAATCCTCCGAAATCGTGAAAAAAGCACCCTATAGTATGCCCTCCGACACCATGGACTATAGCCTGTCGCTTTTCCGCGATTTTCACCTTTTTTTAAATCCTCCGAAATCGTAAAAAACGACATACTATAGTATGCCCTCCGACACCATGAACTATAGCCTGTCGCTTTTCCGCGATTTTCACCTTTTTTTTTAAATCCTCCGAAATCGTGAAAAAGGCACCCTATAGTATGCCCTCCGACACCATGGACTATAGCCTGTCGCTTTTCCGCGATTTTCACCTTTTTTTTTAAATCCTCCGAAATCGTAAAAAACGACATACTATAGTATGCCCTCCGACACCATGGACTATAGCCTGTCGCTTTTCCGCGATTTTCACCTTTTTTTTAAATCCTCCGAAATCGTAAAAAACGACATACTATAGTATGCCCTCCGACACCATGGACTATAGCCTGTCGCTTTTCCGCGATTTTCACCTTTTTTTAAATCCTCCTAAATCGTAAAAAACGACATACTATAGTATGCCCTCCGACACCATGGACTATAGCCTGTCGCTTTTCCGCGATTTTCACCTTTTTTTAAATCCTCCGAAATCGTAAAAAACGACATACTATAGTATGCCCTCCGACACCATGGACTATAGCCTGTCGCTTTTCCGCGATTTTCACCTTTTTTTAAAATCCTCCGAAATCGTAAAAAACGACATACTATAGTATGCCCTCCGACACCATGGACTATAGCCTGTCGCTTTTCCGTGATTTTCACCTTTTTTTAAATCCTCCGAAATCGTAAAAAACGACATACTATAGTATGCCCTCCGACACCATGGACTATAGCCTGTCGCTTTTCTGTGATTTTCACCTTTTTTTAAATCCTCCGAAATCGTAAAAAACGACATACTATAGTATGCCCTCCGACACCATGGACTATAGCCTGTCGCTTTTCCGTGATTTTCACCTTTTTTTAAATCCTCCGAAATCGTAAAAAACGACATACTATAGTATGCCCTCCGACACCATGGACTATAGCCTGTCGCTTTTCCGCGATTTTCACCTTTTTTTTAAATCCTCCGAAATCGTAAAAAACGACATACTATAGTATGCCCTCCGACACCATGGACTATAGCCTGTCGCTTTTCCGTGATTTTCACCTTTTTTTAAATCCTCCGAAATCGTAAAAAAGGCACCCTATAGTATGCCCTCCGACACCATGGACTATAGCCTGTCGCTTTTCTGCGATTTTCACCTTTTTTTTAAATCCTCCGAAATCGTAAAAAACGACATACTATAGTATGCCCTCCGACACCATGGACTATAGCCTGTCGCTTTTCCGCGATTTTCACCTTTTTTTTTAAATCCTCCGAAATCGTAAAAAACGACATACTATAGTATGCCCTCAGACACCATGGACTATAGCCTGTCGCTTTTCCGCGATTTTCACCTTTTTTTAAATCCTCCGAAATCGTAAAAAACGACATACTATAGTATGCCCTCCGACACCATGGACTATAGCCTGTCGCTTTTCCGCGATTTTCACCTTTTTTTAAATCCTCCGAAATCGTAAAAAACGACATACTATAGTATGCCCTCCGACACCATGGACTATAGCCTGTCGCTTTTCCGCGATTTTCACCTTTTTTTAAAATCCTCCGAAATCGTAAAAAACGACATACTATAGTATGCCCTCCGACACCATGGACTATAGCCTGTCGCTTTTCCGTGATTTTCACCTTTTTTTAAATCCTCCGAAATCGTAAAAAACGACATACTATAGTATGCCCTCCGACACCATGGACTATAGCCTGTCGCTTTTCCGCGATTTTCACCTTTTTTTTAAACCCTCCTAAATCGTAAAAAACGACATACTATAGTATGCCCTCCGACACCATGGACTATAGCCTGTCGCTTTTCCGCGATTTTCACCTTTTTTTTAAATCCTCCGAAATCGTAAAAAACTACATACTATAGTATGCCCTCCGACACCATGGACTATAGCCTGTCGCTTTTCCGCGATTTTCACCTTTTTTTTTAATCCTCCGAAATCGTAAAAAACGACATACTATAGTATGCCCTCCGACACCATGGACTATAGCCTGTCGCTTTTTCCGCGATTTTCACCTTTTTTTAAATCCTCCGAAATCGTAAAAAAGGCACCCTATAGTATGCCCTCCGACACCATGGACTATAGCCGGTCGCTTTTCCGCGATTTTCACCTTTTTTTAAACCCTCCTAAATCGTAAAAAACGACATACTATAGTATGCCCTCCGACACCATGGACTATAGCCTGTCGCTTTTCCGCGATTTTCACCTTTTTTTTAAATCCTCCGAAATCGTAAAAAACGACATACTATAGTATGCCCTCCGACACCATGAACTATAGCCTGTCGCTTTTCCGCGATTTTCACCTTTTTTTTAAATCCTCCGAAATCGTGAAAAAGGCACCCTATAGTATGCCCTCCGACACCATGGACTATAGCCTGTCGCTTTTCCGCGATTTTCACCTTTTTTTTTAAATCCTCCGAAATCGTAAAAAACGACATACTATAGTATGCCCTCCGACACCATGGACTATAGCCTGTCGCTTTTCCGCGATTTTCACCTTTTTTTTAAATCCTCCGAAATCGTAAAAAACGACATACTATAGTATGCCCTCCGACACCATGGACTATAGCCTGTCGCTTTTCCGCGATTTTCACCTTTTTTTAAATCCTCCGAAATCGTAAAAAACGACATACTATAGTATGCCCTCCGACACCATGGACTATAGCCTGTCGCTTTTCCGTGATTTTCACCTTTTTTTAAATCCTCCGAAATCGTACAAAACGACATACTATAGTATAACCTCCGACACCATGGACTATAGCCTGTCGCTTTTCCGCGATTTTCACCTTTTTTCAAATCCTCCGAAATCGTAAAAAACGACATACTATAGTATGCCCTCCGACACCATGGACTATAGCCTGTCGCTTTTCCGCGATTTTCACCTTTTTTTTAAATCCTCCGAAATCGTGAAAAAGGCACCCTATAGTATGCCCTCCGACACCATGGACTATAGCCTGTCGCTTTTCCGCGATTTTCACCTTTTTTTTTAAATCCTCCGAAATCGTAAAAAACGACATACTATAGTATGCCCTCCGACACCATGGACTATAGCCTGTCGCTTTTCCGCGATTTTCACCTTTTTTTTAAATCCTCCGAAATCGTAAAAAACGACATACTATAGTATGCCCTCCGACACCATGGACTATAGCCTGTCGCTTTTCCGCGATTTTCACCTTTTTTTAAATCCTCCGAAATCGTAAAAAACGACATACTATAGTATGCCCTCCGACACCATGGACTATAGCCTGTCGCTTTTCCGTGATTTTCACCTTTTTTTAAATCCTCCGAAATCGTACAAAACGACATACTATAGTATAACCTCCGACACCATGGACTATAGCCTGTCGCTTTTCCGCGATTTTCACCTTTTTTCAAATCCTCCGAAATCGTAAAAAACGACATACTATAGTATGCCCTCCGACACCATGGACTATAGCCTGTCGCTTTTCCGCGATTTTCACCTTTTTTTTAAATCCTCCGAAATCGTGAAAAAGGCACCCTATAATATGCCCTCCGACACCATGGACTATAGCCTGTCGCTTTCCTGCGATTTTCACCTTTTTTTAAACCCTCCTAAATCGTAAAAAACGACATACTATAGTATGCCCTCCGACACCATGGACTATAGCCTGTCGCTTTTCCGCGATTTTCACCTTTTTTTTAAATCCTCCGAAATCGTGAAAAAAGCACCCTATAGTATGCCCTCCGACACCATGGACTATAGCCTGTCGCTTTTCCGCGATTTTCACCTTTTTTTAAATCCTCCGAAATCGTAAAAAACGACATACTATAGTATGCCCTCCGACACCATGAACTATAGCCTGTCGCTTTTCCGCGATTTTCACCTTTTTTTTTAAATCCTCCGAAATCGTGAAAAAGGCACCCTATAGTATGCCCTCCGACACCATGGACTATAGCCTGTCGCTTTTCCGCGATTTTCACCTTTTTTTTTAAATCCTCCGAAATCGTAAAAAACGACATACTATAGTATGCCCTCCGACACCATGGACTATAGCCTGTCGCTTTTCCGCGATTTTCACCTTTTTTTTAAATCCTCCGAAATCGTAAAAAACGACATACTATAGTATGCCCTCCGACACCATGGACTATAGCCTGTCGCTTTTCCGCGATTTTCACCTTTTTTTAAATCCTCCTAAATCGTAAAAAACGACATACTATAGTATGCCCTCCGACACCATGGACTATAGCCTGTCGCTTTTCCGCGATTTTCACCTTTTTTTAAATCCTCCGAAATCGTAAAAAACGACATACTATAGTATGCCCTCCGACACCATGGACTATAGCCTGTCGCTTTTCCGCGATTTTCACCTTTTTTTAAAATCCTCCGAAATCGTAAAAAACGACATACTATAGTATGCCCTCCGACACCATGGACTATAGCCTGTCGCTTTTCCGTGATTTTCACCTTTTTTTAAATCCTCCGAAATCGTAAAAACGACATACTATAGTATGCCCTCCGACACCATGGACTATAGCCTGTCGCTTTTCTGCGATTTTCACCTTTTTTTAAATCCTCCGAAATCGTAAAAAACGACATACTATAGTATGCCCTCCGACACCATGGACTATAGCCTGTCGCTTTTCCGTGATTTTCACCTTTTTTTAAATCCTCCGAAATCGTAAAAAACGACATACTATAGTATGCCCTCCGACACCATGGACTATAGCCTGTCGCTTTTCCGCGATTTTCACCTTTTTTTTAAATCCTCCGAAATCGTAAAAAACGACATACTATAGTATGCCCTCCGACACCATGGACTATAGCCTGTCGCTTTTCCGTGATTTTCACCTTTTTTTAAATCCTCCGAAATCGTAAAAAAGGCACCCTATAGTATGCCCTCCGACACCATGGACTATAGCCTGTCGCTTTTCTGCGATTTTCACCTTTTTTTTAAATCCTCCGAAATCGTAAAAAACGACATACTATAGTATGCCCTCCGACACCATGGACTATAGCCTGTCGCTTTTCCGCGATTTTCACCTTTTTTTTTAAATCCTCCGAAATCGTAAAAAACGACATACTATAGTATGCCCTCAGACACCATGGACTATAGCCTGTCGCTTTTCCGCGATTTTCACCTTTTTTTAAATCCTCCGAAATCGTAAAAAACGACATACTATAGTATGCCCTCCGACACCATGGACTATAGCCTGTCGCTTTTCCGCGATTTTCACCTTTTTTTAAATCCTCCGAAATCGTAAAAAACGACATACTATAGTATGCCCTCCGACACCATGGACTATAGCCTGTCGCTTTTCCGCGATTTTCACCTTTTTTTAAAATCCTCCGAAATCGTAAAAAACGACATACTATAGTATGCCCTCCGACACCATGGACTATAGCCTGTCGCTTTTCCGTGATTTTCACCTTTTTTTAAATCCTCCGAAATCGTAAAAAACGACATACTATAGTATGCCCTCCGACACCATGGACTATAGCCTGTCGCTTTTCCGCGATTTTCACCTTTTTTTTAAACCCTCCTAAATCGTAAAAAACGACATACTATAGTATGCCCTCCGACACCATGGACTATAGCCTGTCGCTTTTCCGCGATTTTCACCTTTTTTTTAAATCCTCCGAAATCGTAAAAAACTACATACTATAGTATGCCCTCCGACACCATGGACTATAGCCTGTCGCTTTTCCGCGATTTTCACCTTTTTTTTTAATCCTCCGAAATCGTAAAAAACGACATACTATAGTATGCCCTCCGACACCATGGACTATAGCCTGTCGCTTTTTCCGCGATTTTCACCTTTTTTTAAATCCTCCGAAATCGTAAAAAAGGCACCCTATAGTATGCCCTCCGACACCATGGACTATAGCCGGTCGCTTTTCCGCGATTTTCACCTTTTTTTAAACCCTCCTAAATCGTAAAAAACGACATACTATAGTATGCCCTCCGACACCATGGACTATAGCCTGTCGCTTTTCCGCGATTTTCACCTTTTTTTTAAATCCTCCGAAATCGTAAAAAACGACATACTATAGTATGCCCTCCGACACCATGAACTATAGCCTGTCGCTTTTCCGCGATTTTCACCTTTTTTTTAAATCCTCCGAAATCGTGAAAAAGGCACCCTATAGTATGCCCTCCGACACCATGGACTATAGCCTGTCGCTTTTCCGCGATTTTCACCTTTTTTTTTAAATCCTCCGAAATCGTAAAAAACGACATACTATAGTATGCCCTCCGACACCATGGACTATAGCCTGTCGCTTTTCCGCGATTTTCACCTTTTTTTTAAATCCTCCGAAATCGTAAAAAACGACATACTATAGTATGCCCTCCGACACCATGGACTATAGCCTGTCGCTTTTCCGTGATTTTCACCTTTTTTTAAATCCTCCGAAATCGTAAAAAAGGCACCCTATAGTATGCCCTCCGACACCATGGACTATAGCCTGTCGCTTTTCTGCGATTTTCACCTTTTTTTTAAATCCTCCGAAATCGTAAAAAACGACATACTATAGTATGCCCTCCGACACCATGGACTATAGCCTGTCGCTTTTCCGCGATTTTCACCTTTTTTTTTAAATCCTCCGAAATCGTAAAAAACGACATACTATAGTATGCCCTCAGACACCATGGACTATAGCCTGTCGCTTTTCCGCGATTTTCACCTTTTTTTAAATCCTCCGAAATCGTAAAAAACGACATACTATAGTATGCCCTCCGACACCATGGACTATAGCCTGTCGCTTTTCCGCGATTTTCACCTTTTTTTAAATCCTCCGAAATCGTAAAAAACGACATACTATAGTATGCCCTCCGACACCATGGACTATAGCCTGTCGCTTTTCCGCGATTTTCACCTTTTTTTAAAATCCTCCGAAATCGTAAAAAACGACATACTATAGTATGCCCTCCGACACCATGGACTATAGCCTGTCGCTTTTCCGTGATTTTCACCTTTTTTTAAATCCTCCGAAATCGTAAAAAACGACATACTATAGTATGCCCTCCGACACCATGGACTATAGCCTGTCGCTTTTCCGCGATTTTCACCTTTTTTTTAAACCCTCCTAAATCGTAAAAAACGACATACTATAGTATGCCCTCCGACACCATGGACTATAGCCTGTCGCTTTTCCGCGATTTTCACCTTTTTTTTAAATCCTCCGAAATCGTAAAAAACTACATACTATAGTATGCCCTCCGACACCATGGACTATAGCCTGTCGCTTTTCCGCGATTTTCACCTTTTTTTTTAATCCTCCGAAATCGTAAAAAACGACATACTATAGTATGCCCTCCGACACCATGGACTATAGCCTGTCGCTTTTTCCGCGATTTTCACCTTTTTTTAAATCCTCCGAAATCGTAAAAAAGGCACCCTATAGTATGCCCTCCGACACCATGGACTATAGCCGGTCGCTTTTCCGCGATTTTCACCTTTTTTTAAACCCTCCTAAATCGTAAAAAACGACATACTATAGTATGCCCTCCGACACCATGGACTATAGCCTGTCGCTTTTCCGCGATTTTCACCTTTTTTTTAAATCCTCCGAAATCGTAAAAAACGACATACTATAGTATGCCCTCCGACACCATGAACTATAGCCTGTCGCTTTTCCGCGATTTTCACCTTTTTTTTAAATCCTCCGAAATCGTGAAAAAGGCACCCTATAGTATGCCCTCCGACACCATGGACTATAGCCTGTCGCTTTTCCGCGATTTTCACCTTTTTTTTTAAATCCTCCGAAATCGTAAAAAACGACATACTATAGTATGCCCTCCGACACCATGGACTATAGCCTGTCGCTTTTCCGCGATTTTCACCTTTTTTTTAAATCCTCCGAAATCGTAAAAAACGACATACTATAGTATGCCCTCCGACACCATGGACTATAGCCTGTCGCTTTTCCGCGATTTTCACCTTTTTTTAAATCCTCCGAAATCGTAAAAAACGACATACTATAGTATGCCCTCCGACACCATGGACTATAGCCTGTCGCTTTTCCGTGATTTTCACCTTTTTTTAAATCCTCCGAAATCGTACAAAACGACATACTATAGTATAACCTCCGACACCATGGACTATAGCCTGTCGCTTTTCCGCGATTTTCACCTTTTTTCAAATCCTCCGAAATCGTAAAAAACGACATACTATAGTATGCCCTCCGACACCATGGACTATAGCCTGTCGCTTTTCCGCGATTTTCACCTTTTTTTTAAATCCTCCGAAATCGTGAAAAAGGCACCCTATAATATGCCCTCCGACACCATGGACTATAGCCTGTCGCTTTCCTGCGATTTTCACCTTTTTTTAAACCCTCCTAAATCGTAAAAAACGACATACTATAGTATGCCCTCCGACACCATGGACTATAGCCTGTCGCTTTTCCGCGATTTTCACCTTTTTTTTAAATCCTCCGAAATCGTGAAAAAAGCACCCTATAGTATGCCCTCCGACACCATGGACTATAGCCTGTCGCTTTTCCGCGATTTTCACCTTTTTTTAAATCCTCCGAAATCGTAAAAAACGACATACTATAGTATGCCCTCCGACACCATGAACTATAGCCTGTCGCTTTTCCGCGATTTTCACCTTTTTTTTTAAATCCTCCGAAATCGTGAAAAAGGCACCCTATAGTATGCCCTCCGACACCATGGACTATAGCCTGTCGCTTTTCCGCGATTTTCACCTTTTTTTTTAAATCCTCCGAAATCGTAAAAAACGACATACTATAGTATGCCCTCCGACACCATGGACTATAGCCTGTCGCTTTTCCGCGATTTTCACCTTTTTTTTTAAATCCTCCGAAATCGTAAAAAACGACATACTATAGTATGCCCTCCGACACCATGGACTATAGCCTGTCGCTTTTCCGCGATTTTCACCTTTTTTTAAATCCTCCTAAATCGTAAAAAACGACATACTATAGTATGCCCTCCGACACCATGGACTATAGCCTGTCGCTTTTCCGCGATTTTCACCTTTTTTTAAATCCTCCGAAATCGTAAAAAACGACATACTATATAGTATGCCCTCCGACACCATGGACTATAGCCTGTCGCTTTTCCGCGATTTTCACCTTTTTTTAAAATCCTCCGAAATCGTAAAAAACGACATACTATAGTATGCCCTCCGACACCATGGACTATAGCCTGTCGCTTTTCCGTGATTTTCACCTTTTTTTAAATCCTCCGAAATCGTAAAAAACGACATACTATAGTATGCCCTCCGACACCATGGACTATAGCCTGTCGCTTTTCTGCGATTTTCACCTTTTTTTAAATCCTCCGAAATCATAAAAAACGACATACCATAGTATGCCCTCCGACACCATGGACTATAGCCGGTCGCTTTTCCGCGATTTTCACCTTTTTTTAAATCCTCCGAAATCGTAAAAAACGACATACTATAGTATGCCCTCCGACACCATGGACTATAGCCTGTCGCTTTTCCGCGATTTTCACCTTTTTTTTTAAATCCTCCGAAATCGTGAAAAAGGCACCCTATAGTATGCCCTCCGACACCATGGACTATAGCCTGTCGCTTTTCCGCGATTTTCACCTTTTTTTTAAATCCTCCGAAATCGTAAAAAACGACATACTATAGTATGCCCTCCGACACCATGGACTATAGCCTGTCGCTTTTCCGCGATTTTCACCTTTTTTTTGTAATCCTCCGAAATCGTAAAAAACGACATACTATAGTATGCCCTCCGACACCATGGACTATAGCCTGTCGCTTTTCCGCGATTTTCACCTTTTTTTAAATCCTCCGAAATCGTAAAAAAGGCACCCTATAGTAAATCCTCCGAAATCGTAAAAAACGACATACTATAGTATGCCCTCCGACACCATGGACTATAGCCTGTCGCTTTTCCGTGATTTTCACCTTTTTTTAAATCCTCCGAAATCGTAAAAAACGACATACTATAGTATGCCCTCCGACACCATGGACTATAGCCTGTCGCTTTTCTGCGATTTTCACCTTTTTTTAAATCCTCCGAAATCATAAAAAACGACATACCATAGTATGCCCTCCGACACCATGGACTATAGCCGGTCGCTTTTCCGCGATTTTCACCTTTTTTTAAATCCTCCGAAATCGTAAAAAACGACATACTATAGTATGCCCTCCGACACCATGGACTATAGCCTGTCGCTTTTCCGCGATTTTCACCTTTTTTTTTAAATCCTCCGAAATCGTGAAAAAGGCACCCTATAGTATGCCCTCCGACACCATGGACTATAGCCTGTCGCTTTTCCGCGATTTTCACCTTTTTTTTAAATCCTCCGAAATCGTAAAAAACGACATACTATAGTATGCCCTCCGACACCATGGACTATAGCCTGTCGCTTTTCCGCGATTTTCACCTTTTTTTAAATCCTCCTAAATCGTAAAAAACTACATACTATAGTATGCCCTCCGACACCATGGACTATAGCCTGTCGCTTTTCCGCGATTTTCACCTTTTTTTAAATCCTCCGAAATCGTAAAAAACGACATACTATATAGTATGCCCTCCGACACCATGGACTATAGCCTGTCGCTTTTCCGCGATTTTCACCTTTTTTTAAAATCCTCCGAAATCGTAAAAATAGACATACTATAGTATGCCCTCCGACACCATGGACTATAGCCTGTCGCTTTTCCGTGATTTTCACCTTTTTTTAAATCCTCCGAAATCGTAAAAAACGACATACTATAGTATGCCCTCCGACACCATGGACTATAGCCTGTCGCTTTTCTGCGATTTTCACCTTTTTTTAAATCCTCCGAAATCATAAAAAACGACATACCATAGTATGCCCTCCGACACCATGGACTATAGCCGGTCGCTTTTCCGCGATTTTCACCTTTTTTTAAATCCTCCGAAATCGTAAAAAACGACATACTATAGTATGCCCTCCGACACCATGGACTATAGCCTGTCGCTTTTCCGCGATTTTCACCTTTTTTTTTAAATCCTCCGAAATCGTGAAAAAGGCACCCTATAGTATGCCCTCCGACACCATGGACTATAGCCTGTCGCTTTTCCGCGATTTTCACCTTTTTTTTAAATCCTCCGAAATCGTAAAAAACGACATACTATAGTATGCCCTCCGACACCATGGACTATAGCCTGTCGCTTTTCCGCGATTTTCACCTTTTTTTTTTAATCCTCCGAAATCGTAAAAAACGACATACTATAGTATGCCCTCCGACACCATGGACTATAGCCTGTCGCTTTTCCGCGATTTTCACCTTTTTTTAAATCCTCCGAAATCGTAAAAAAGGCACCCTATAGTATGCCCTCCGACACCATGGACTATAGCCTGTCGCTTTTCTGCGATTTTCACCTTTTTTTTAAATCCTCCGAAATCGTAAAAAACGACATACTATAGTATGCCCTCCGACACCATGGACTATAGCCTGTCGCTTTTCTGCGATTTTCACCTTTTTTTCAAATCCTCCGAAATCGTAAAAAACTACATACTATAGTATGCCCTCCGACACCATGGACTATAGCCTGTCGCTTTTCCGCGATTTTCACCTTTTTTTAAATCCTCCGAAATCATAAAAAACGACATACTATAGTATGCCCTCCGACACCATGGACTATAGCCTGTCGCTTTTCCGCGATTTTCACCTTTTTTTTAAATCCTCCGAAATCGTAAAAAACGACATACTATAGTATGCCCTCCGACACCATGGACTATAGCCTGTCGCTTTTCCGCGATTTTCACCTTTTTTTAAATCCTCCTAAATCGTAAAAAACGACATACTATAGTATGCCCTCCGACACCATGGACTATAGCCTGTCGCTTTTCCGCGATTTTCACCTTTTTTTAAATCCTCCGAAATCGTAAAAAACGACATACTATATAGTATGCCCTCCGACACCATGGACTATAGCCTGTCGCTTTTCCGCGATTTTCACCTTTTTTTAAAATCCTCCGAAATCGTAAAAAACGACATACTATAGTATGCCCTCCGACACCATGGACTATAGCCTGTCGCTTTTCCGTGATTTTCACCTTTTTTTAAATCCTCCGAAATCGTAAAAAACGACATACTATAGTATGCCCTCCGACACCATGGACTATAGCCTGTCGCTTTTCTGCGATTTTCACCTTTTTTTAAATCCTCCGAAATCATAAAAAACGACATACCATAGTATGCCCTCCGACACCATGGACTATAGCCGGTCGCTTTTCCGCGATTTTCACCTTTTTTTAAATCCTCCGAAATCGTAAAAAACGACATACTATAGTATGCCCTCCGACACCATGGACTATAGCCTGTCGCTTTTCCGCGATTTTCACCTTTTTTTTTAAATCCTCCGAAATCGTGAAAAAGGCACCCTATAGTATGCCCTCCGACACCATGGACTATAGCCTGTCGCTTTTCCGCGATTTTCACCTTTTTTTTAAATCCTCCGAAATCGTAAAAAACGACATACTATAGTATGCCCTCCGACACCATGGACTAAAGCCTGTCGCTTTTCCGCGATTTTCACCTTTTTTTTTTAATCCTCCGAAATCGTAAAAAACGACATACTATAGTATGCCCTCCGACACCATGGACTATAGCCTGTCGCTTTTCCGCGATTTTCACCTTTTTTTAAATCCTCCGAAATCGTAAAAAAGGCACCCTATAGTATGCCCTCCGACACCATGGACTATAGCCTGTCGCTTTTCTGCGATTTTCACCTTTTTTTTAAATCCTCCGAAATCGTAAAAAACGACATACTATAGTATGCCCTCCGACACCATGGACTATAGCCTGTCGCTTTTCTGCGATTTTCACCTTTTTTTCAAATCCTCCGAAATCGTAAAAAACTACATACTATAGTATGCCCTCCGACACCATGGACTATAGCCTGTCGCTTTTCCGCGATTTTCACCTTTTTTTAAATCCTCCGAAATCATAAAAAACGACATACTATAGTATGCCCTCCGACACCATGGACTATAGCCGGTCGCTTTTCCGCGATTTTCACCTTTTTTTAAACCCTCCTAAATCGTAAAAAACGACATACTATAGTATGCCCTCCGACACCATGGACTATAGCCTGTCGCTTTTCCGCGATTTTCACCTTTTTTTTAAATCCTCCGAAATCGTGAAAAAGGCACCCTATAATATGCCCTCCGACACCATGGACTATAGCCTGTCGCTTTTCCGCGATTTTCACCTTTTTTTTAAATCCTCCGAAATCGTAAAAAACGACATACTATAGTATGCCCTCCGACACCATGAACTATAGCCTGTCGCTTTTCCGCGATTTTCACCTTTTTTTAAATCCTCCGAAATCGTAAAAAAGGCACCCTATAGTATGCCCTCCGACACCATGGACTATAGCCTGTCGCTTTTCTGCGATTTTCACCTTTTTCTTAAATCCTCCGAAATCGTAAAAAACGACATACTATAGTATGCCCTCCGACACCATGGACTATAGCCTGTCGCTTTTCCGCGATTTTCACCTTTTTTTTAAATCCTCCGAAATCGTAAAAAACGACATACTATAGTATGCCCTCCGACACCATGGACTATAGCCTGTCGCTTTTCTGCGATTTTCACCTTTTTTTCAAATCCTCCGAAATCGTAAAAAACGACATACTATAGTATGCCCTCCGACACCATGGACTATAGCCTGTCGCTTTTCCGCGATTTTCACCTTTTTTTAAATCCTCCGAAATCATAAAAAACGACATACTATAGTATGCCCTCCGACACCATGGACTATAGCCGGTCGCTTTTCCGCGATTTTCACCTTTTTTTAAACCCTCCTAAATCGTAAAAAACGACATACTATAGTATGCCCTCCGACACCATGGACTATAGCCTGTCGCTTTTCTGCGATTTTCACCTTTTTTTTAAATCCTCCGAAATCGTGAAAAAGGCACCCTATAATATGCCCTCCGACACCATGGACTATAGCCTGTCGCTTTTCCGCGATTTTCACCTTTTTTTTAAATCCTCCGAAATCGTAAAAAACGACATACTATAGTATGCCCTCCGACACCATGAACTATAGCCTGTCGCTTTTCCGCGATTTTCACCTTTTTTTTAAATCCTCCGAAATCGTGAAAAAGGCACCCTATAGTATGCCCTCCGACACCATGGACTATAGCCTGTCGCTTTTCCGCGATTTTCACCTTTTTTTAAATCCTCCGAAATCGTAAAAAAGGCACCCTATAGTATGCCCTCCGACACCATGGACTATAGCCTGTCGCTTTTCTGCGATTTTCACCTTTTTTTTAAATCCTCCGAAATCGTAAAAAACGACATACTATAGTATGCCCTCCGACACCATGGACTATAGCCTGTCGCTTTTCTGCGATTTTCACCTTTTTTTCAAATCCTCCGAAATCGTAAAAAACTACATACTATAGTATGCCCTCCGACACCATGGACTATAGCCTGTCGCTTTTCCGCGATTTTCACCTTTTTTTAAATCCTCCGAAATCATAAAAAACGACATACTATAGTATGCCCTCCGACACCATGGACTATAGCCGGTCGCTTTTCCGCGATTTTCACCTTTTTTTAAACCCTCCTAAATCGTAAAAAACGACATACTATAGTATGCCCTCCGACACCATGGACTATAGCCTGTCGCTTTTCCGCGATTTTCACCTTTTTTTTAAATCCTCCGAAATCGTGAAAAAGGCACCCTATAATATGCCCTCCGACACCATGGACTATAGCCTGTCGCTTTTCCGCGATTTTCACCTTTTTTTTAAATCCTCCGAAATCGTAAAAAACGACATACTATAGTATGCCCTCCGACACCATGAACTATAGCCTGTCGCTTTTCCGCGATTTTCACCTTTTTTTAAATCCTCCGAAATCGTAAAAAAGGCACCCTATAGTATGCCCTCCGACACCATGGACTATAGCCTGTCGCTTTTCTGCGATTTTCACCTTTTTTTTAAATCCTCCGAAATCGTAAAAAACGACATACTATAGTATGCCCTCCGACACCATGGACTATAGCCTGTCGCTTTTCCGCGATTTTCACCTTTTTTTTTAAATCCTCCGAAATCGTAAAAAACGACATACTATAGTATGCCCTCCGACACCATGGACTATAGCCTGTCGCTTTTCTGCGATTTTCACCTTTTTTTCAAATCCTCCGAAATCGTAAAAAACGACATACTATAGTATGCCCTCCGACACCATGGACTATAGCCTGTCGCTTTTCCGCGATTTTCACCTTTTTTTAAATCCTCCGAAATCATAAAAAACGACATACTATAGTATGCCCTCCGACACCATGGACTATAGCCGGTCGCTTTTCCGCGATTTTCACCTTTTTTTAAACCCTCCTAAATCGTAAAAAACGACATACTATAGTATGCCCTCCGACACCATGGACTATAGCCTGTCGCTTTTCTGCGATTTTCACCTTTTTTTTATATCCTCCGAAATCGTGAAAAAGGCACCCTATAATATGCCCTCCGACACCATGGACTATAGCCTGTCGCTTTTCCGCGATTTTCACCTTTTTTTTAAATCCTCCGAAATCGTAAAAAACGACATACTATAGTATGCCCTCCGACACCATGAACTATAGCCTGTCGCTTTTCCGCGATTTTCACCTTTTTTTTTAAATCCTCCGAAATCGTGAAAAAGGCACCCTATAGTATGCCCTCCGACACCATGGACTATAGCCTGTCGCTTTTCCGCGATTTTCACCTTTTTTTTTAAATCCTCCGAAATCGTAAAAAACGACATACTATAGTATGCCCTCCGACACCATGGACTATAGCCTGTCGCTTTTCCGCGATTTTCACCTTTTTTTTTAAATCCTCCGAAATCGTAAAAAACGACATACTATAGTATGCCCTCCGACACCATGGACTATAGCCTGTCGCTTTTCCGCGATTTTCACCTTTTTTTAAATCCTCTGAAATCGTAAAAAACAACATACTATAGTATGCCCTCCGACACCATGGACTATAGCCTGTCGCTTTTCCGTGATTTTCACCTTTTTTTAAATCCTCTGAAATCGTAAAAAACGACATACTATAGTATGCCCTCCGACACCATGGACTATAGCCTGTCGCTTTTCCGCGATTTTCACCTTTTTTCAAATCCTCCGAAATCGTAAAAAACGACATACTATAGTATGCCCTCCGACACCATGGACTATAGCCTGTCGCTTTTCCGCGATTTTCACCTTTTTTCAAATCCTCCGAAATCGTAAAAAACGACATACTATAGTATGCCCTCCGACACCATGGACTATAGCCTGTCGCTTTTCCGCGATTTTCACCTTTTTTTTTAAATCCTCCGAAATCGTGAAAAAGGCACCCTATAGTATGCCCTCCGACACCATGGACTATAGCCTGTCGCTTTTCCGCGATTTTCACCTTTTTTTTTAAATCCTCCGAAATCGTAAAAAATGACATACTATAGTATGCCCTCCGACACCATGGACTATAGCCTGTCGCTTTTCTGCGATATTCACCTTTTTTTTAAATCCTCCGAAATCGTACAAAACGACATACTATAGTATGCCCTCCGACACCATGGACTATAGCCTGTCGCTTTTCACCTTTTTTCAAATCCTCCGAAATCGTAAAAAATTACATACTATAGTATGCCCTCCGACACCATGGACTATAGCCTGTCGCTTTTCCGCGATTTTCACTTTTTTTTTAAATCCTCCGAAATCGTAAAAAACGACATACTATAGTATGCCCTCCGACACCATGGACTATAGCCTGTCGCTTTACTGCGATTTTCACCTTTCTTTTAAATCCTTTGAAATCGTGAAAAATGGCACCCTATAGTATGCCCTCCGACACCATGGACTATAGCCTGTCGCTTTTCCGCGATTTTCACTTTTTTTTTAAATCCTCCGAAATCGTAAAAAACGACATACTATAGTATGCCCTCCGACACCATGGACTATAGCCTGTCGCTTTTCCGCGATTTTCACCTTTTTTTAAATCCTCCGAAATCGTAAAAAACGACATACTATAGTATGCCCTCCGACACCATGGACTATAGCCTGTCGCTTTACTGCGATTTTCACCTTTCTTTTAAATCCTCCGAAATCGTGAAAAATGGCACCCTATAGTATGCCCTCCGACACCATGGACTATAGCCTGTCGCTTTTCCGCGATTTTCACCTTTTTTTTAAATCCTCCGAAATCGTAAAAAATGACATACTATAGTATGCCCTCCGACACCATGGACTATAGCCTGTCGCTTTTCTGCGATATTCACCTTTTTTTTAAATCCTCCGAAATCGTACAAAACGACATACTATAGTATGCCCTCCGACACCATGGACTATAGCCTGTCGCTTTTCACCTTTTTTCAAATCCTCCGAAATCGTAAAAAATGACATACTATAGTATGCCCTCCGACACCATGGACTATAGCCTGTCGCTTTTCCGCGATTTTCACCTTTTTTTTTTAAATCCTCCGAAATCGTGAAAAAGGCACCCTATAGTATGCCCTCCGACACCATGGACTATAGCCTGTCGCTTTTCCGCGATTTTCACTTTTTTTTAAATCCTCCGAAATCGTAAAAAACGACATACTATAGTATGCCCTCCGACACCATGGACTATAGCCTGTCGCTTTACTGCGATTTTCACCTTTCTTTTAAATCCTCCGAAATCGTGAAAAATGGCACCCTATAGTATGCCCTCCGACACCATGGACTATAGCCTGTCGCTTTTCCGCGATTTTCACTTTTTTTTAAATCCTCCGAAATCGTAAAAAACGACATACTATAGTATGCCCTCCGACACCATGGACTATAGCCTGTCGCTTTTCCGCGATTTTCACCTTTTTTTAAATCCTCCGAAATCGTAAAAAACGACATACTATAGTATGCCCTCCGACACCATGGACTATAGCCTGTCGCTTTTCTGCGATATTCACCTTTTTTTTAAATCCTCCGAAATCGTACAAAACGACATACTATAGTATGCCCTCCGACACCATGGACTATAGCCTGTCGCTTTTCACCTTTTTTCAAATCCTCCGAAATCGTAAAAAATGACATACTATAGTATGCCCTCCGACACCATGGACTATAGCCTGTCGCTTTTCCGCGATTTTCACCTTTTTTTTTTATAATCCTCCGAAATCGTGAAAAAGGCACCCTATAGTATGCCCTCCGACACCATAAGCCGTTTCGCGGATACGGCCATTTTGAAAATAACGCGGTGCATTGTGGGTAGGCGCAAAGCAGTCTGGGGGAGAAAGGGACCAGGAAGTGTTTAGCCTGTTGTGTACACTATGGCGTTTCTGAACTTATCCGCGATTTCCAAAGATAAAAGTATTTTTTGCTAAACATAACAATAGGTGGAACACACCGATGTGCTGTTTACATGTTCAACAACAATCGGCGATATAAAGCCAAGTAAGTGGAAGTTCATATATATGTAGAATTGTCGCTAGAAATGATGCTGTTATTTTAAGGCTACTGCTTCACTCTGAGCCTGGGTGGATATGTTCTAATAATAAAGTCCGTTATGTCCCTTAGTTTTTATTTGTATTTATTTTGCATGCATCGTATTGGTCCTATTGTTGTTCTTTTTTGCTGTGGTCAACATTTAAGTACATAGTACTGTAGCCTTTTCCTTTTGTAATACAATCATAACGTGCGGGTTTTTTATTCTTTGCTACAGTATAAGTATAACAGTATAACTAACGTGGGGTTTTCTTTCCTTTTTTGCTATGGTCAATGTAGTTCATAGTAGCATATAATAATAATAATAATAATAATAATAATACAAACATGTGGGATTGACGGAGGCAATCTAAAGACATAGGCTACTGAAATCAATGTTACTTTATTTGACACACTTTAATTTCAGTTATGTGATTCTGTTTTAGGTGGTTAATCTAAGCAACAGAAAAGAAAGAACAAGACAGCGGACTGCAACAGCTGGGCAACAAGAATACAACCATTTTAGCATATGCCAACATGCATGTATTTGTAAAGAAACAATTGTAGTATTTCTTAATGATGAACATGCCTATTTATTTACTTGTTGGGTGGATGTGAGCTGTACCATTAACATGTAATTCTGTCAAAGTAGTGCATAAGGATGGTGTTCCATTGTCATTAAAGTCATTGTTTTGTCCGAATGTTTTGTGTCTAATTGGTCAATTCATTATTCTATAGCTTTACATTCCTATATGAAGTGACCTTTTCCACGTGTGAAACAAATGTGTGAAACCCAGTGAAGATGTGGGGGCTGGATGTTATGCATTGCATATTCAAATGGAACATTTAATTATTATTATCAAACTGCTACAACCTGTGCATTGGATGCTAAGTTCTATACATTAGTGAAATTCCCTAAGACACTATAACATCTATTTTTGAATGATAATAATGTGTTTAAAATGCTATTTTATGTCTAGACAAATGAGTAACATTATGAAAGTTAATTAAAACATTTTGGAGAAACAGGCTACATCTGAATCTATCAACTACGTTGCATTTTGGGTAGGCTGTGCGCAAAGGCGTATGGGTGAAAGGTGAAAGGTGACCTGCACACGCATCATCTTATTGACAATATCAGCACTTCGTCATTTTCAATAAGAAAAGTATGTTTTGATCAAAACAATGGGTGGGTCAGATCGCTGTTCTGTTTACATGTGCAGCAATGATCGTCGATATAAATCCAAGTAAGTGTAAATACATATAGTCGCGAGTGCTCCACTTTATTTTATTTGGGTAGTGAACTGCCCAGATATTATTTATCTGATGTAAATAGGCTACATGTGGAATTCTGGCTAGATCATGTAACGTTTTACTACGTTTTTCCACCTCCTTTCCCTAGGTGTTTAGTATTTATTTAGGCGTATTACTGACAGGAAAAAAGGTCCAGTTGAAGGGATTTAATTAATACATGTTTAGAGTTGTTTGCTATAGTTCAATAATTATAGGTTCAGCTCTTAAAACACTTTGGGTATTTTCTTTGCTATGGTCAACATTTTAATTTGTAGTAGCCTATTGTAGTAATACTAATTAATGTAATCCCATCAATGCATTAATTGACAAATTATATCTAAATACACACTACTGTAATTTCAGTTTGTTTAATTTGATGTTATTTTACATGAGTATTTGTGTAAAGCCATGTTAAGCATTAGGTAAACACTGTTTGTGTAATGTAGGTTATATTCTGATGTTTTAGGTGGGTAATCAAAGAGCATGTCCATGAGCTGAAGTTCCACACATGCCCTCCCAAATGGCGATCACTTTGGCTGAAGCTCATCAATAGAAAAGATCTCTACAAGATCGGTGACAACACACGAATCTGCAGCAACCATTTTCTATTGGGAAAACCCATTGGAATACATCCCCATCCATCCCTGTACATGAGGGGGTATTTAGACAAGGACAGCCACAGTGACAACATTGAAATTCAAAGAATAATTAGCAACTGGTCTCCGGACAATGATGAAAGCACATATCTGACAACAAGGCATGGTCAGGTGAAGAGAAAGAGTGCTGAGGACATTCCCACCAAAAAACAAAAAATAACAGGGACCGGTACAGAAACCTCTAGCCAGTCCCCAGGCCCTAATGAGGAAGACACAAGTCAACCCCCCATCAGTCTTTTGTCATGGGACCACAGGTACAGTGCTCAAGATACTATACAGAATGTTGGTCACTTTTCTGAGCCATCTACACCTCAGTCATCACCATACAAATCTTCATCATATAGTACATCTGACCTGCAGGAGCAACACAACTACTGTATGAAGCCAATGAGTGCCTGCACATGTTCATGTGTGTGTGAGAACTGTCAAATGAAAGAAAAACATATGCAGGAGAGAGATGGACTCTCTGCTCACAGAGTTGACCTCCAGGATGAACTCTTACATGAGAGAGATGACTTGGAGAGAAGGTTACATAGTTCTTCATTGCCACTGCCAGTAGGCCTACAATATGATATTTCTTCCATTAAGCATTCTGATGATCTGATGCGTCTGCACACAGGCTTACAGAACTATGCACTTTTCCAGTGGGTGTTTAATCAGGTGCAATCCAAACTGCCCTCTCTACAGTATTTCAAAGGAGTGCAGTCTAAAACAGTGAAGAAGTACCAGTTGATTGCAGATAACAAACCAGGACCACAGCGGAAATTGTCCCATGAGAATGAACTTTTGTTGACTCTGATGAAATTGAAACTAAATTTGTCACTCAGGTTCCTTGCCCATCTTTTCAAAATCTGCACCAGTGTTGTATCCAATATCATATCTACATGGGTGCCTCTGCTCTCAAAAGAATTAGAACCACTTATATATTGGCCTCAACGAGAGGAGATTCACCTGTACTACCCACAGTGCTTCAAAAAGTACAAGTATGTGCGGGCCATCATAGACTGCACTGAGGTACCCATACAAAGGCCTTCACTGGCAAAAGCCAATAGCCAGATATACTCACAATACAAGGGAAGACCTACTGCTAAAATTCTGGTGGCATGTAGTCCAGCAGGAACTGTGTCATTTGTGTCAAAATCAGCAGGTGGATGCATGAGTGACAAGGAAATAGTCAAAAGGTCAGGTATCATTGATTTACTAGAAATGGGTGATTACTTGCTGGCAGACAGAGGGTTCAATATCCAAGAACTACTTCTTGACAAAGGAGTGACCCTTGTAATCCCTCCATTCTTGAAAAACAAAAAGCAGTTTTCAGATGCTGATGATAGAAGAACCAAGCAAGTTGCTAATGCTCGAATTCACATTGAACGTGTTATCGGCAGGATTAAGGAGTTTGACATAATGAAATGTGAAGTCCCATTAGACATGTTTGACATTTTTGATGATATTGTAGTAGTTGTGTCAGCTCTGATTAATTTACAGCCACCCATAATTCCATTGAAATGACACTGACATATTGGCATACAGGGTTAGGTTAGTGCATTTATAACATTTATTGTATATGGAATGCAAAAGAAATGTAAATGTACCAAAACAGGTACAAGTCGACTGTTTTTTCAAATGTCTTGTTATTCAAGTACTGTTATCTTGCAATCAATTATATGTCACTGACATATGGCAGTTTGGTGCATATTAACTGAAGTTATGCATATGTAATGCAAAATAAATGTAAACAACAGTAATTTCAAGTGTACTGTACTTCAAATGTATTTTATTCAAGTACTGTATATTGCAATTAGCAGTGGTTTAAAGTAACTATGTACATTTACTTAAGTACTAATGTACTTTTACCATAGACTGTAAAAAAATACTTTTACTCAAGTACATTTTGATTATCTTAAATATACTTGTAACAGAGTACATAGTGGGAGGCAATGGCTCAGGGGTAGAGTTTCCAGTTGGGAACTGGAAGGTTCCCAGTTCAAACACGGGCTCCGCTCCATCAGTGTCGATGTGTCCTTGAGCAAGACTCTGAACCCCTAATTGCTCCTGATGTGCAGATTGGTGCCTTGCATGGTTTCCCCTGTCATCGGTGTATGAATGGGTGAATGTAATGCACAATTTATGTAAAGGTGTGTGAATGGGTGAATGTAATGCACAATCTATGTAAGGCGCCTTAGATAAAGGCGCTATATAAATAAAATACACCATTTACCATTTAAATATACATTGCAGTATTGATACTAACATGAGTGCTTTTTCTAGCAATTTACTACACTGGATGTGGATGGTGGCAGCGCTGTGGCACTTTCAAGCACCTCTGGGCCCGCTGTACTTGCCCCCCCATCCACACCTGTCTCCATTGTGCTTTTCAACCCTCCTCCCAGTAACTCTGGTTGTATGACAGACTGGAAGAAATGTGTCGACTTTTGGATAATCTCCTCCACCAGCAAGGGGTCAAAGCAGATTTCCTCTGAATGGTGTCTGTTGTATGGGGAAGCAGTTTGCAGAAAGAAGTATCCCACATCTGCACTGGTGACCAGCATCTGCATTTGTACTTGGAAGTAATAAGGATGCATTGCCTTCAACTTTATTTCACCTGTTGGTAGAGAAGAGTAATATACATGAATGCACTGTGTGTGTGTGTGTGTGTGTGTGTGTGTGTGTGTGTGTGTGTGTGTGTGTGTGTGTGTGTGTGTGTGTGTGTGTGTGTGTGTGTGTGTGTGTGTGTGTGTGTGTGTGTGTGTGTGTGTGGGTAGGTAGGTAAGGTAGGTACTAGGTAGGTAGGTGTGTCTAGACCATACCTGCTGATGTCACATGAAGGCATGAATCTGGCTGCTCAGCAAACTTTGGGATACTAAGAGCCCGATGTTTGAAGGGGTTCTTCACCTCAAGAGGCCGAGTGCCACAGCACTTGCAGGTCACAAGAGCATCTGGTGATGCTGCCATTATGGGAAGCTGGTCGTAGAGAATAAGCCCACATGGGACTGTTTTCATGCACTTGTGTTTGCGTCGGTTCAGCTTCTCAAAGTTGAGCACAGCAGATCTTTCATTGTAATTGCCCCAATGGATTGCTGGTGAATGAGCTGGTGGCATGTAGTTCATTATTTCTTTCAGCAAAGAAGTGTTCTTGCTGCTTATTCCTCCATCGTGCTTCACTTTGGTGAAAACGGAATGTACTTTGCTGGCTGTAACTCGCCCAACTCGGTATTCACGCCAGTCTTCAGAATTTGCCTGATCAGCTGTGTATTCAGACACAGCTAAAACACGATCTGGGTCCAGTGGTTCTACAGCTGCATTGTAAAACTCATCTGGGGAAGAGCAGTGTGTTGCTGCTAGGGCTGTGAGAGTGGGGGGAAGAGCAGCATTCACTTGCTGTAGTAGTGTCTCCTGTTCCATAGCCTCCTCAAAATGTACTACCCCACAGTCCCTTACATCAGGGAATGTATGTGCTGGATCAGGGGCAACTGGTAGGTAGCATAGAATCGCAGCACTTCCGTTCGTAGCTTCCCTGAGCCCATCAAGGTCCATGTCATGGATTCTTTTTGGGGTTCTGTGAGGTAGTGCACGAGGGTCATACTCAAACCTCCGAGACCGACACACTGTCTCCTCAATGACACAGTTTCCTGAAATTGGCAAATTAAAAACTGGTCTTAGGTAATATGATTTGGCAGGCTTAGGTGAATATAGGGCCTTGAGGCTTCACATATGCAAGAGCTAGAGTAAAACATGGACAGCTAGACTTTGGTGTAATTAGTGGACAGCAATATGAAATAGACTTTGGTTGTAATATAGTTATTTGTGTCAATTTCTGTATCACAGAAAATGACAGCCAGCTAAACAAAATAAATGATCAATTCAATTATTACTGTACAGTACACATAGGCCTACCTTTAACTTTTTGAATGTGAATGTTTTCCAGGAACTGTGCACTGTGGAGCTTCTTGGATGGCGCATGCCAACTTTGTCTGTTTTGAGTCACAGTTGAGTTCTCTCCTCGTGCCACTTTGTCAATTACCAGATGACAAAGGGATGCCACATGTTTGCATGTGCCGCGTAACCTTTGTATTATGAGAGGACACAGAGTATGAATTAGGGTGGCTTGGTCAAAATACTTTTAAACTAGTTTGTGGAAAACTGTAGTTGCATCTATATTTAAATTAAATAAGAAAGGACAATATACCCTGCAGGACAGGAGCAGTAGGCTTCCACTAGCAATGCCTTAGACTTGTGGACAATCACCCAGCATTGATAGGGTGCCTTAGAGAGGCTGGTTTCCCTAATAACCGTGGCCCTCAGGAAACAATATGGCACGTTTTCACCTATGCCATTATATTGTACATTCTGTACATGATCTGATAGATGAAGCGACTTTCCATCTCTCAAAGCCTCAGCACCACCAGTTGAAATGCCAATTGCACGGTTTTCTATGAGAGAATTAAACACATATTTAGTTGGTGAGGATTACAGACATTAATAAATCATATAGATGACATAGGGCTAATATCTATCTATCTATATATATAGTCCACACACACACACACACGCCTACCTACCTACCCCCCCCCCCCCCCCCCCCCACACACACACACACACACGCACGCCTACCTACCTACCCCCCCCCCCCAACCGCACACACCTACACCCCCCCACACACACACGCACCTACCTACCTACCCCCCAACCACACACACACACACACACAGGTTAAGTGCAGCAGATAAGCCTATTCTTATTAATTTGCTTATACTTTTAATGACTTACTTTTATCAAGGTAGGTTTCTACACCACCCTGTAACAAGTGTGGATAGCTTGCTGGGCTGTCTTCCCAGCCGTCACGGAGGGTATCAGGATCGGGGAGGCAAATTATGCCCCCATCCAAAATAAGTTTGGTCCGTCGCTGGTTCTCAATTTCTGCTGAATATTGTTGTGGTGAAAGCTTAGGTTGCAGATTTAAAAAAGATGCGGCACGACAACGGGCTAATAAATCTTTTTTTAATGCATTCGAGACAACAATGTCACGATCTGACAAATATTGTTTTAACTGAGGAACAGTTAAATTACTAAAACTATCCTGAACGTCTGTCATCTTTCAATACGGTGAAAGCAGGTTGAAAGAGGAGGTGCGCGCTGGTGCCTTTTCCACCCAGGCTGCTTTGCGCATACCCAAAATGCAACGTAGTTGATAGATTCAGGTGTATGTTTTTTTCTCGAAATTGTTTTAAATTCCATAGTGTGAACAATTTGTCTAGACATAAAATAGCATTTTAAACAGTATTACCATTCAAAAATAGATGTTATAGTGTCTTAGGGAATTTCACTAATGTATATAAATTAGCATCCAATGCACAGGTTGTAGCAGTTTGATAATAATTCAATGTTCCATTTGAGGAGACATCAAACATATAAGACAGGGTGATACATAATATATGCAATGCATAATATCCAGCCCCCACATCTTCACACATTTGTTTCACACGTGGAAAAGGTCACTTCATATAGGAATGTAAAGCTATAGAATAATGAATTGACCAATTAGACACTACTTTTCGGACAAAACAATGACTTTAATGACAATGGAACACCATCCTTATGCACTACTTTGACAGAATTACATGTGATCCACCCAACAAGTAAATAAATAGGCAACTCTTTCAATTATATAATTTAATATAATATAACATTTGACAAACAATATGCCTATATGTTAATTTCAAGAAAATAAGACTTATGTGATTAAGTATTAGGCCATGGGTGAAATTGTGATGAAATGTATACAACACTATTTATCCAGGCTCCAGGTGTTCAGTGCACTGAAATGACATAATTACAATATGCAGTACTGTCTGCATCTGTTACTGTCTGTTGCAGGTTCACAACACATAGGCTATGCTATATATATATATGTGCCAGGGTTTTAACTTTGTTTAGAATACATGTTCATCATTAAGAAATACTACAATTGTTTCTTTACAAATACATGCATGTTGGCATATGCTAAAATGGTTGTATTCTTGTTGCCCAGCTGTTGCAGTCCGCTGTCTTGTTCTTTCTTTTCTGTTGCTTAGATTAACCACCTAAAACAGAATCACATAACTGAAATTAAAGTGTGTCAAATAAAGTAACATTGATTTCAGTAGCCTATGTCTTTAGATTGCCTCCGTCAATCCCACATGTTTGTATTATTATTATTATATGCTACTATGAACTACATTGACCATAGCAAAAAAGGAAAGAAAACCCCACGTTAGTTATACTGTTATACTTATACTGTAGCAAAGAATAAGAAACCCGCACGTTATGATTGTATTACAAAAGGAAAAGGCTACAGTACTATGTACTTAAATGTTGACCACAGCAAAAAAGAACAACAATAGGACCAATACGATGCATGCAAAATAAATACAAATAAAAACTAAGGGACATAACGGACTTTATTATTAGAACATATCCACCCAGGCTCAGAGTGAAGCAGTAGCCTTAAAATAACAGCATCATTTCTAGCGACAATTCTACATATATATGAACTTCCACTTACTTGGCTTTATATCGCCGATTGTTGTTGAACATGTAAACAGCACATCGGTGTGTTCCACCTATTGTTATGTTTAGCAAAAAATACTTTTATCTTTGGAAATCGCGGATAAGTTCAGAAACGCCATAGTGTACACAACAGGCTAAACACTTCCTGGTCCCTTTCTCCCCCAGACTGCTTTGCGCCTACCCACAATGCACCGCGTTATTTTCAAAATGGCCGTATCCGCGAAACGGCTTATGGACTATAGCCTGTCGCTTTACTGCGATTTTCACCTTTCTTTTAAATCCTCCGAAATCGTGAAAAATGGCACCCTATAGTATGCCCTCCGACACCATGGACTATAGCCTGTCGCTTTTCCGTGATTTTCACCTTTTTTTAAATCCTCCGAAATCGTAAAAAACGACATACTATAGTATGCCCTCCGACACCATGGACTATAGCCTGTCGCTTTTCCGCGATTTTCACCTTTTTTTTAAATCCTCCGAAATCGTGAAAAAGGCACCCTATAGTATGCCCTCCGACACCATGGACTATAGCCTGTCGCTTTTCCGCGATTTTCACTTTTTTTTAAATCCTCCGAAATCGTAAAAAACGACATACTATAGTATGCCCTCCGACACCATGGACTATAGCCTGTCGCTTTTCCGCGATTTTCACCTTTTTTTAAATCCTCCGAAATCATAAAAAACGACATACTATAGTATGCCCTCCGACACCATGGACTATAGCCTGTCGCTTTACTGCGATTTTCACCTTTCTTTTAAATCCTCCGAAATCGTGAAAAATGGCACCCTATAGTATGCCCTCCGACACCATGGACTATAGCCTGTCGCTTTTCCGTGATTTTCACCTTTTTTTAAATCCTCTGAAATCGTAAAAAACGACATACTATAGTATGCCCTCCGACACCATGGACTATAGCCTGTCGCTTTTCCGCGATTTTCACCTTTTTTCAAATCCTCCGAAATCGTAAAAAACGACATACTATAGTATGCCCTCCGACACCATGGACTATAGCCTGTCGCTTTTCCGCGATTTCACCTTTTTTCAAATCCTCCGAAATCGTAAAAAACGACATACTATAGTATGCCCTCCGACACCATGGACTATAGCCTGTCGCTTTTCCGCGATTTTCACCTTTTTTTTTAAATCCTCCGAAATCGTGAAAAAGGCACCCTATAGTATGCCCTCCGACACCATGGACTATAGCCTGTCGCTTTTCCGCGATTTTCACCTTTTTTTTAAATCCTCCGAAATCGTAAAAAATGATATACTATAGTATGCCCTCCGACACCATGGACTATAGCCTGTCGCTTTTCTGCGATATTCACCTTTTTTTTAAAATCCTCCGAAATCGTACAAAACGACATACTATAGTATGCCTTCCGACACCATGGACTATAGCCTGTCGCTTTTCACCTTTTTTCAAATCCTCCGAAATCGTAAAAAATGACATACTATAGTATGCCCTCCGACACCATGGACTATAGCCTGTCGCTTTTCCGCGATTTTCACCTTTTTTTTTAAATCCTCCGAAATCGTGAAAAAGGCACCCTATAGTATGCCCTCCGACACCATGGACTATAGCCTGTCGCTTTTCCGCGATTTTCACTTTTTTTTAAATCCTCCGAAATCGTAAAAAACGACATACTATAGTATGCCCTCCGACACCATGGACTATAGCCTGTCGCTTTACTGCGATTTTCACCTTTCTTTTAAATCCTCTGAAATCGTGAAAAATGGCACCCTATAGTATGCCCTCCGACACCATGGACTATAGCCTGTCGCTTTTCCGTGATTTTCACCTTTTTTTAAATCCTACGAAATCGTAAAAAACGACATACTATAGTATGCCCTCCGACACCATGGACTATAGCCTGTCGCTTTTCCGCGATTTTCACCTTTTTTTTTAAATCCTCCGAAATCGTGAAAAAGGCACCCTATAGTATGCCCTCCGACACCATGGACTATAGCCTGTCGCTTTTCCGCGATTTTCACTTTTTTTTAAATCCTCCGAAATCGTAAAAAACGACATACTATAGTATGCCCTCCGACACCATGGATTATAGCCTGTCGCTTTTCCGCGATTTTCACCTTTTTTTAAATCCTCCGAAATCGTGAAAAATGGCACCCTATAGTATGCCCTCCGACACCATGGACTATAGCCTGTCGCTTTTCCGCGATTTTCACCTTTTTTTTAAATCCTCCGAAATCGTAAAAAATGACATACTATAGTATGCCCTCCGACACCATGGACTATAGCCTGTCGCTTTTCTGCGATATTCACCTTTTTTTTAAATCCTCCGAAATCGTACAAAACGACATACTATAGTATGCCCTCCGACACCATGGACTATAGCCTGTCGCTTTTCACCTTTTTTCAAATCCTCCGAAATCGTAAAAAATGACATACTATAGTATGCCCTCCGACACCATGGACTATAGCCTGTCGCTTTTCCACGATTTTCACCTTTTTTTTTAAATCCTCCGAAATCGTAAAAAACGACATACTATAGTATGACCTCCGACACCATGGACTATAGCCTGTCGCTTTTCCGCGATTTTCACCTTTTTTTTTTAAATCCTCCGAAATCGTGAAAAAGGCACCCTATAGTATGCCCTCCGACACCATGGACTATAGCCTGTCGCTTTTCCGCGATTTTCACCTTTTTTTTAAATCCTCCGAAATCGTAAAAAATGACATACTATAGTATGCCCTCCGACACCATGGACTATAGCCTGTCGCTTTTCTGCGATATTCACCTTTTTTTTAAATCCTCCGAAATCGTACAAAACGACATACTATAGTATGCCCTCCGACACCATGGACTATAGCCTGTCGCTTTTCACCTTTTATCAAATCCTCCGAAATCGTAAAAAATGACATACTATAGTATGCCCTCCGACACCATGGACTATAGCCTGTCGCTTTTCCGCGATTTTCACCTTTTTTTTTAAATCCTCCGAAATCGTGAAAAAGGCACCCTATAGTATGCCCTCCGACACCATGGACTATAGCCTGTCGCTTTTCCGCGATTTTCACTTTTTTTTTTAAATCCTCCGAAATCGTGAAAAAGGCACCCTATAGTATGCCCTCCGACACCATGGACTATAGCCTGTCGCTTTTCCGCGATTTTCACTTTTTTTTTAAATCCTCCGAAATCGTAAAAAACGACATACTATAGTATGCCCTCCGACACCATGGACTATAGCCTGTCGCTTTACTGCGATTTTCACCTTTCTTTTAAATCCTTTGAAATCGTGAAAAATGGCACCCTATAGTATGCCCTCCGACACCATGGACTATAGCCTGTCGCTTTTCCGTGATTTTCACCTTTTTTTAAATCCTCCGAAATCGTAAAAAACGACATACTATAGTATGCCCTCCGACACCATGGACTATAGCCTGTCGCTTTTCCGCGATTTTCACCTTTTTTTTAAATCCTCCGAAATCGTGAAAAAGGCACCCTATAGTATGCCCTCCGACACCATGGACTATAGCCTGTCGCTTTTCCGCGATTTTCACTTTTTTTTAAATCCTCCGAAATCGTAAAAAACGACATACTATAGTATGCCCTCCGACACCATGGACTATAGCCTGTCGCTTTTCCGCGATTTTCACCTTTTTTTAAATCCTCCGAAATCGTAAAAAACGACATACTATAGTATGCCCTCCGACACCATGGACTATAGCCTGTCGCTTTACTGCGATTTTCACCTTTCTTTTAAATCCTCCGAAATCGTGAAAAATGGCACCCTATAGTATGCCCTCCGACACCATGGACTATAGCCTGTCGCTTTTCCGCGATTTTCACCTTTTTTTTAAATCCTCCGAAATCGTAAAAAATGACATACTATAGTATGCCCTCCGACACCATGGACTATAGCCTGTCGCTTTTCTGCGATATTCACCTTTTTTTTAAATCCTCCGAAATCGTACAAAACGACATACTATAGTATGCCCTCCGACACCATGGACTATAGCCTGTCGCTTTTCCGCGATTTTCACCTTTTTTTTAAATCCTCCGAAATCGTAAAAAATGACATACTATAGTATGCCCTCCGACACCATGGACTATAGCCTGTCGCTTTTCACCTGTTTTCAAATCCTCCGAAATCGTAAAAAATGACATACTATAGTATGCCCTCCGACACCATGGACTATAGCCTGTCGCTTTTCCGCGATTTTCACCTTTTTTTTTTAAATCCTCCGAAATCGTGAAAAAGGCACCCTATAGTATGCCCTCCGACACCATGGACTATAGCCTGTCGCTTTTCCGCGATTTTCACCTTTTTTTTTAAATCCTCCGAAATCGTAAAAAACGACATACTATAGTATGCCCTCCGACACCATTGACTATAGCCTGTCGCTTTTCCGCGATTTTCACCTTTTTTTAAATCCTCCGAAATCGTAAAAAACGACATACTATAGTATGCCCTCCGACACCATGGACTATAGCCTGTCGCTTTACTGCGATTTTCACCTTTCTTTTAAATCCTCCGAAATCGTGAAAAATGGCACCCTATAGTATGCCCTCCGACACCATGGACTATAGCCTGTCGCTTTTCCGTGATTTTCACCTTTTTTTAAATCCTCCGAAATCGTGAAAAACGACATACTATAGTATGCCCTCCGACACCATGGACTATAGCCTTTCGCTTTTCCGTGATTTTCACCTTTTTTTAAATCCTCCGAAATCGTACAAAACGACATACTATAGTATGCCCTCCGACACCATGGACTATAGCCTGTCGCTTTACTGCGATTTTCACCTTTCTTTTAAATCCTCCGAAATCGTGAAAAACGACATACTATAGTATGCCCTCCGACACCATGGACTATAGCCTGTCGCTTTTCCGCGATTTTCACCTTTTTTTAAATCCTCCGAAATCGTAGAAAAAGGCACCCTATGGCATGCGCTCCGAGACGATGGACTATAGCCTGTTGCTTTTCCGGGATTTTCACCTTCACCAGTATAAATGACCGTGACCAGTATACATGACATTGACCAGTATGCGGTCCGTGACCATGGACTATAGCCTTTCGCTTTTACGTGTTTTTCAAAAAAAAATTCAAGTCCTCAGAAACCGGGAAAAACAACAAACCATGGACTATATAGCCTTTCGCTTTTCGCTTTTTTCAAATCCTCAACAATGATGAAGAATCACGCACTATAGCGCGCCGCTCAATGACCTTGACCAATATCAATGACCTTCACCAGTATAAATGACCTTGACCAGTATAAATTACCTTGGCCAATATAAATGACCTTGACCAGAATAGATGACCTTCATAAGACTAGTAAATGACTTTCACCAGTATCAGTGGATTTTTATGAAACAAACACTTTGCAGATAGTAAGATGATAATTCAAGCTTTTCGTACAGCTGCAATGTTGGTGAGTTTGACGTCATTTAATACAATTAAATAGGACTTCTGTTTGGATGAATGGACTGTCTATGGGAAGTTGCACCTAGGTAGCACCTTGCTGGCAAGATGGCAGCCGTGTAAAAGTCCTGTTACAGACCTGTAAGGTTCCATCAATTGGTTCTAGTGAACAGAAATAATAAATAAATAGTTGGTAACCCAACTGTAGGGAGTGCAAACACAGTAAAGAAACTGGGGGCTATCTATGAAAAGGCAACACAATGAACAGGAAAAAGATTTGAACCATGTAAATGCAACAAATTGAGCAGAGCACTGCAGGGAGTTGAACCCCATTCCGGTAAACCAGAAGTACCACACCAGTGCCTTAGTTTGTTTTGTTGTACAGGTCCATTTGCTTGAAATGTAAATTTTACATTTCAACGGTAAAGTAATTTCACATTTTACATTGTAGGCAATAATTAATAACGGTATATAAAGAAGGAAACACTGAAGCACAAAAAACAACGTGAAATCTTTCACAGACGTTCCTACTAGGCTGAAGAATATATCCCACCCTTTTCACATTGGCCTGTTATAGCGCCACCAACAGGTGGATTTTTGCAAAACACATTTTTGGAACAAAATGCCTCAAATCATCCAATTGCTTTTATACATTGGCCTATAATAGCGCCACCAGGAGGCCATAACCTGACCTGCCCTGGTGGAGATTGACCTGTGCCCCGAGTGGCACTTTTTCAAGTTTGCTATGATTTTCGACCTCCAACATTTAATTCGATGATTAACAAAAAACAGTGTTGGATTGATTACATACTGGCAGAAATTATACAGCACAAAGACCTGGCTCGTGGGGATGCTGAACACATGCATGGCACAGAAAACCATCCCTTCTGTCTGGAGAAAGGCCAAAGTGGTTACAATCCCCAAACCTGGCAAAGACCCATCATCCCTAAAGAGCTACCGACCCATTTCCCTCCTCTGCATCACCTACAAGCTCTATGACAGGCTGCTACTCCAACGCCTCATGCCACTCATAGACACCAAGCTGACTAAAGACCAAGCTGGTTTCCGTCCCGGCCGCTCCTGTGCTGGACAGAGCTCAACCTCACCCAACACATTGAGGATGGGTTTGAGGGAAAACAAATAACTGGAGCAGCATTCAGAGATCTCTCTGCTGCCTACGACACTGTCCAAGCCTCCTCAACAACAGGCGCTTCTATGTCCAGTTCAATGACCAGAGGAGTAAATGGAAAGCCCAAAAGAACGGCCTCCCACAAGGTAGCGTGCTCGCCCCCCTCCTTTTCAATATCTACACAAACGACCAGCCACTACCCACAGAATGCCAGCGCTTCATCTACACCGGCGACCTCTGCATTACCACTCAACAAGCAGACTTCCAGAAGATTGAGTCTGTCCTTGAAAGTGCCCTCCAAGAAATGTCAAGCTACTACAATACAACCACCTGAAACCCAACCCATCAAAAACCCAACTATGCAACCTGAGGAACCGAGATGCGAAAAAAGAACTGAGCGTCACTGCACAGAGCGCAAAGACCTGGCTTGTGGGGATGCTGAACACATGCATGGCACAGAAAACCATCCCTTCTGTCTGGAGAAAGGTCAAAGTGGTTGCAATCCCCAAACATGGCAAAGACCCATCATCCCCAAAGAGCTACCGACCCATTTCCCTCCTCTGCATCACCTACAAGCTCTATGAGAGGCTGTTACTCCAACGCCTCATGCCACTCATAGACACCAAGCTGACTAAAGACCAAGCTGGTTTCCGTCCCGGCCGCTCCTGTGCTGGACAGAGCTCAACCTCACCCAATACATTGAGGATGGGTCTGAGGGAAAACAAATAACTGGAGCAGCATTCATAGATCTCTCTGCTGCCTACAACACTGTCCAACACCGCACAATGGTCAGGAAACTACTGGACATGACTGGTGACCTGGACCTGTGTCAAGTCATCAAAAGCCTCCTCAACAACAGGCGCTTCTATGTCCAGTTAAATGACCAGAGGAGTAAATGGAAATCCCAAAAGAACGGCCTCCCACAAGGTAGCGTGCTCACCCCCCTCCTTTTCAATATCTACACAAACGACCAGCCACTACCCACAGAATGCCAGCGTTTCATCTACGCCGACGACCTCTGCATTACCACCCAACAAGCAGACTTCCAGAAGATTGAGTCACCCATCAAAAACCCAACTATGCAGCTTCCACCTGAGGAACCGAGACGCGAAAAAAGAACTGAGCGTCAAAACCTAACCATACCCACCCCATGTAACTTGGAGTTACACTGGACAGAACACTCTCCTTCAAGAAACAACTGGAGAACACAAAAGCCAAGGTCAACACCCACACCCGTGAAATAAGTGTTTACACACCTCATTCAAGTTGCAGGCAGGCAGGCAGGCAGGCAGGCAGGCAGGCAGGCAGGCAGGCAGGCAGGCAGGCAGGCAGGACGAGACAGGCAAGCATGCAGGCAAGCAAGCAAGCAGGCCGAGGCAGGCATGCAGGTAGGCCGGCCGAGGCAGCCATGGGTTAGGGTTAGTCAGCTCAGCCAGGCCTCTCTCGAGGCCTGGCTCTCTGTCTGCCTGGCCCGGTCTGCCCCGCCCTGCCTTGCAGCAACAGAACCAGCCGGCCTGGCAAGCCAGCCAGCTCAGAATGCGAGCTCAGCGAAAAATTTTACAAGCCCAGACTCAGAAAAAAACAGTTTCAGGCCAGGACAGGACAGACAGTTTGTGGCAGACCTTGGCAAGCAGGAAGGGTCGCAGGAAAGCATTGGCAGCTGGCAGGAGGCCCGGGCAGTCAAACCCTACCCTTTGGCTTGGATGACTAATCAAGGGCGCTACAGGCCTGGGCAGTCAAACCCTACCCTTTGGCTTGGATGACTAATCAAGGGCGCTACAGGCCTGGGCAGTCAAACCCTACCCTTTGGCTTGGATGACTAATCAAAGGCACTGCACTGTTAGGGCTGAGAGCCTGGCTTGCTGCAAATGCGGGTCTGGTCTGGCTGACTGTTGGCTGTCAGGTAGGAGACCCTGGCTGTCTGCTGGGCATCCTGAGTCTGGGCTTGTAAAGATTTTCGCTGCGCTGGCTTGCTGAGATCGCATTCTGAGCTGGCTGGCTTGCCAGGCCAGCTGGTTCTGTTGCTGCAAGGCAGGGCAGACCGGGCCAGGCCTCGAGAGAGGCCTGGCTGAGCTGACTAACCCTAACCCTTGGCTGCAATGGCTGAAGTGCGCTGGCTTGGCAGCATGACTTTCTACACTGGCTGACTGGTGGGGCAGGCTGGCTGCGTTGGCTGACTGAGCGGGCTTGCTGGCTAGAGCCTTCCAACGGTGTCTACCTTGATCTGAAAGAAAGACAGAAAAAGAAACACACATAAATTCAGAACGACTTAAACCCTCTATATTTAATAAAACAATTCTGGACAGGAATCCTGTATTGCAGGGGTGCCCAAAAGGTACATCGTGATCTACCAGTAGATCACAAAGGCTGTGCAGGTAGACCACATGGCATGCCCCTGTATATAATCTATCACTTGAATTAAGGTGACTTTATTGATTGACATAAAAAAGGCCTGTCAGCTCAAATGTTGCAATATAGCTCTATATTGTGCAGTAATCATTGCTATAGTGTGTGTTCAGTAACAGTGTTAAATATCTCTATATTGTGACAGTAATCATTGCTATAGTGTGTGTGTTCAGTAACAGTGTTAAACAGCTCTATATTGTGACAGTAATCATTGCTATAGTGTGTTCAGTAACAGTGTTAAACAGCTCTATATTGTGACAGTAATCATTGCTATAGAGTGTGTTCAGTAACAGTGTTAAATATCTCTATATTGTGACAGTAATCATTGCTATAGTGTGTGTGTTCAGTAACAGTGTTAAATAGCTCTATATTGTGCAGTAATCATTGCTATATAGTGTGTTCAGTAACAGTGTTAAACAGCTCTATATTGTGACAGTAATCATTGCTATAGAGTGTGTTCAGTAACAGTGTTAAACAGCTCTATATTGTGACAGTAATCATTGCTATAGAGTGTGTTCAGTAACAGTGTTAAACAGCTCTATATTGTGCAGTAATCATTGCTATAGAGTGTGTTCAGTAACAGTGTTAAATAGCTCTATATTGTGCAGTAATCATTGCTATAGAGTGTGTTCAGTAACAGTGTTAAATAGCTCTATATTGTGCAGTAATCATTGCTATAGAGTGTGTTCAGTAACAGTGTTAAACAGCTCTATATTGTGACAGTAATCATTGCTATAGAGTGTGTTCAGTAACAGTGTTAAATAGCTCTATATTGTGCAGTAATCATTGCTATAGAGTGTGTTCAGTAACAGTGTTAAATAGCTCTATATTGTGCAGTAATCATTGCTATAGAGTGTGTGTGTTCAGTAACAGTGTTAAATAGCTCTATATTGTGCAGTAATCATTGCTATAGAGTGTGTTCAGTAACAGTGTTAAATAGCTCTATATTGTGCAGTAATCATTGCTATAGAGTGTGTGTGTTCAGTAACAGTGTTAAATAGCTCTATATTGTGCAGTAATCATTGCTATAGTGTGTGTGTGTTCAGTAACAGTGTTAAACAGCTCTATATTGTGCAGTAATCATTGCTATAGAGTGTGTGTGTTCAGTAACAGTGTTAAATAGCTCTATATTGTGCAGTAATCATTGCTATAGAGTGTGTGTGTTCAGTAACAGTGTTAAATAGGTGTAAAAACAGGTGTAAAATAGAAAAAAATAGAAAAAGTGCCCTTCTGGGCACAGGTCTCCACCAGGAGTGTGTGTGTGTGTGTGTGTGTGTGTGTGTGTGTGTGTGTGTGTGAGACACGGCTTGGCCTGTTGTAGCGCCACCATGAGGCTGATTTGAAAACTGGCATTTCTGCCTCAGCCTAGTGGGAATATGCATGCACAGTTTCACTGTAATCGGACGCTGCGTTGAGTAGTTGTGGCGATTTGTACAAAACGGGTACAAAGCGGGCTACTCCTGAAAAGTTTAGAAGCCAATCGTAGGCAATGAAGGTGGATTATGAGAAATTAAACAAACCCGTCTTGATCACATGACTATGGAGAGCATGTGTACCGATTTGTGTGAAATTTGGATAACATCTGAAGGAGTAATATTAGAAAATGTGTTTTACATATGTGGGCCTCCTGGTGGCGCTATAAAGAGCAGATGTGAAAAATTCCAGGCAAAGGTTTTTCCTTGGCCTCTAGGGAGTTGGCATACAAAGTTATCCACAAATCCGTGCAGTTGGAGGTAAAAACACTTTTCGGCCAGTTATAGCGCCACCATGAGGCTGAGTTGAAAATGTTCACATGGCATTTCTTCCTCGGCCTAGTGGGAATGTGCGCAATTTCACGGAAATCACACGATGTGTTCATGATTTGCAGCATTTTGTTTGAAACTGAGCACTCCTGCAAACTTTGGAAGCCAATCTTAGCCAATCAGGATGGAGTAAAAAATCTGAAAGACCCGTTTCGTTGAATGGCTCTAGAGAGACTGTGTACCAATTTGCGTGATTTTTGGACAAAATCTGTAGGTGTACTGTCCAAAAACTTGTTTTGCACAAAGTGGCCTCCTGGTGGCGCTATAACAGGCCGTTCTGGACATTTTGTGGCAGAGGTTCATCGTTGGCATCCAGGGAGTGTGTGCGCGAAATTTGGCATCGCCCGGGTTAACGATGCCGGAGATTAGCCGTTCACAGACGGACGGACGGACGGACACACAGACACACGGACACACGGACGGACGGACGGAGTGCAAAACATACTCTCTCCCCATGCCTTCGGCCTGGTGGAGACAATAAAACGATGACCTGTCTTGTTGCTCTTGATGACCTGGGTGACCAGGGATACTTCTGCAAAAGGTTACAATTAAATGCTATTTAGATACTATAGATTATTTGCTATCCTGGTTTACTGAGGCAACATTTGTTGTTGTTAAAGCTGCTAAATGCCTAAATAATTTAGTTAAACCCTACCCAAATCTATTATGGTGCCTTTATACACTGCCAACCAATGTCACATGCTCCATGGCTGTCCATGTTGATGGAGATAAAGGTAAGGTTACAAACCGATACAGAGGAGCAGACTGCAATGTATGACTGCGACCACTGTGACGACACTGTCCTTTAGTGTCCTGAGGTGGTCAGGAGCAATCTGACATCAGACAGTGTGTGCCCTTTTGTGGTCATTTTTGTTACACGCTAGAACAGGGCAAGGCAAGAATGTTACTCTTGTGTATGTATGGGATGTGTCAAATAAAATAACTTCAATCATGTGGTAGGCTGATTTACTGCCTCTTGATGATCTGTGTGTGTTGTCTGAGGTCATGTTATAAACAAACTGTCTAACCCATAATGCTTCATATGTTTACAATTTCTAAGTAGCCTGTAATTTGTATAACATAATGACTATAAAGTGAATTTAGGTGATGATGGTGAGAGATGCTTTTAGAAACAAATCGGTAATAAACAGCTATGTTGTAAACCAGTGTGGTTTACAACAGTGTGGAGCAGCAGCAGCACTGACAGGTGAAATATATTTTCTTCGCCACAGAAACGCCACTAAAGACACAGTGTAACATTGTCTATACATTGGCTGATTTCTTTTTTATTTTGCACATATAGATCGCTTTCTGACATTCCAAAGGAAACGTTTTAATGCTTTACTGTCTTGGTGATTTGGTGAATATAGTGGATTAGTTTTTAGATCAATCAGGGATTTGTAAATACTGTACTGGGCTGACTGTTACTGTACATGTGTGTATAATGGGGCTGAACGCTGCATAGCAACCAGACTGTTACTGTACATGTGTGTATAATGGGGCTGAACGCTGCATAGCAACCAGACTGTTACTGTACATGTGTGTATAATGGGGCTGAACGCTGCATAGCAACCAGACTGTTACTGTACATGTGTGTATAATGGGGCTGAACGCTGCATAGCAACCAGACTGTTACTGTACATGTGTGTATAATGGGGCTGAACGCTGCATAGCAACCAGACTGTTACTGTACATGTGTGTATAATGGGGCTGAACGCATAGCAACCAGACTGTTACTGTACATGTGTGTATAATGGGGCTGAACGCTGCATAGCAACCAGACTGTTACTGTACATGTGTGTATAATGGGGCTGAATGCTGCATAGCAACCAGACTGTTACTGTACATGTGTGTATAATGGGGCTGAACGCTGCATAGCAACCAGACTGTTACTGTACATGTGTGTATAATGGGGCTGAACGCTGCATAGCAACCAGACTGTTACTGTACATGTGTGTATAATGGGGCTGAACGCTGCATAGCAACCAGACTGTTACTGTACATGTGTGTATAATGGGGCTGAATGCTGCATAGCAACCAGACTGTTACTGTACATGTGTGTATAATGGGGCTGAATGCTGCATAGCAACCAGACTGTTACTGTACATGTGTGTATAATGGGGCTGAACGCATAGCAACCAGACTGTTACTGTACATGTGTGTATAATGGGGCTGAACGCATAGCAACCAGACTGTTACTGTACATGTGTGTATAATGGGGCTGAATGCTGCATAGCAACCAGACTGTTACTGTACATGTGTGTATAATGGGGCTGAACGCTGCATAGCAACCAGACTGTTACTGTACATGTATGTATAATGGGGCTGAATGCTGCATAGCAACCAGACTGTTACTGTACATGTGTGTATAATGGGGCTGAACGCTGCATAGCAACCAGACTGTTACTGTACATGTGTGTATAATAGGGCTGAACGCTGCATAGCAACCAGACTGTTACTGTACATGTGTGTATAATGGGGCTGAATGCTGCATAGCAACCAGACTGTTACTGTACATGTGTGTATAATGGGGCTGAACGCTGCATAGCAACCAGACTGTTACTGTACATGTGTGTATAATGGGGCTGAACGCTGCATAGCAACCAGACTGTTACTGTACATGTGTGTATAATAGGGCTGAACGCTGCATAGCAACCAGACTGTTACTGTACATGTGTGTATAATGGGGCTGAACGCTGCATAGCAACCAGACTGTTACTGTACATGTGTGTATAATGGGGCTGAATGCTGCATAGCAACCAGACTGTTACTGTACATGTGTGTATAATGGGGCTGAACACATAGCAACCAGACTGTTACTGTACATGTGTGTATAATGGGGCTGAACACATAGCAACCAGACTGTTACTGTACATGTGTGTATAATGGGGCTGAACGCTGCATAGCAACCAGACTGTTACTGTACATGTGTGTATAATGGGGCTGAACGCTGCATAGCAACCAGACTGTTACTGTACATGTGTGTATAATGGGGCTGAACGCTGCATAGCAACCAGACTGTTACTGTACATGTGTGTATAATAGGGCTGAACACATAGCAACCAGACTGTTACTGTACATGTGTGTATAATGGGGCTGAACACATAGCAACCAGACTGTTACTGTACATGTGTGTATAATGGGGCTGAACGCTGCATAGCAACCAGACTGTTACTGTACATGTGTGTATAATAGGGCTGAACGCTGCATAGCAACCAGACTGTTACTGTACATGTGTGTATAATGGGGCTGAACGCATAGCAACCAGACTGTTACTGTACATGTGTGTATAATGGGGCTGAACGCATAGCAACCAGCCTGTTACTGTACATGTGTGTATAATGGGGCTGAATGCTGCATAGCAACCAGACTGTTACTGTACATGTGTGTATAATGGGGCTGAACGCATAGCAACCAGACTGTTACTGTACATGTGTGTATAATGGGGCTGAATGCTGCATAGCAACCAGACTGTTACTGTACATGTGTGTATAATGGGGCTGAATGCTGCATAGCAACCAGACTGTTACTGTACATGTGTGTATAATGGGGCTGAATGCTGCATAGCAACCAGACTGTTACTGTACATGTGTGTATAATGGGGCTGAATGCTGCATAGCAACCAGAATGTTACTGTACATGTGTGTATAATGGGGCTGAACGCTGCATAACAACCAGACTGTTACTGTACATGTGTGTATAATGGGGCTGAATGCTGCATAGCAACCAGACTGTTACTGTACATGTGTGTATAATGGGGCTGAATGCTGCATAGCAACCAGACTGTTACTGTACATGTGTGTATAATGGGGCTGAACGCTGCATAGCAACCAGACTGTTACTGTACATGTGTGTATAATGGGGCTGAATGCTGCATAGCAACCAGACTGTTACTGTACATGTGTGTATAATAGGGCTGAACGCATAGCAACCAGACTGTTACTGTACATGTGTGTATAATGGGGCTGAACGCTGCATAGCAACCAGACTGTTACTGTACATGTGTGTACAATCACATACACGCCCACCGCAGGTGGCACTGATCAGTGTTCAATTAAACAAGCATCAAAACAATAATAGTTTGCCTTTGTACATAATAGAAGTTACAATTTTAAGAGCATATCTTAACACCCCCACTTGCTCTTAGATTGTCACCAATTTATTTTTTCTTTACAGTTTTTCACTTTCCAAACAAAGTCAGCAAACTTAATAAACTTAAATGTAGTAGCAGGTTTAGTCATAACATCTGCTACATTTTCATTAGATGGACAATAATGCAACACAACATTACCATCAGACACATGTGATCTAATAAAGTGGTATTTTGTGTCGATGTGCTTACATCTTTGTCGGCTTACAGGATGTTTTGCCAAAGCAATTGTTCCCTGGTTGTCCTCATAAACCATAGATGTACCATAATCATATTTGTCAAGATCTTTCAAAAGCAATTTCAGATATAGACACTCTTGGATTGTTGCAGCTAGTGCCATATATTCTGCTTCACACGTGGACAGTGCGACAGTGGGCTTTTTTTTGGTTTTCCAAGAAACCAGACTGCCATTTTTGGATAGGCCAATACAATAACCAGTAGTACTTCTGATAGGCCAATACAATAACCAGTAGTACTTCTGATAGGCCAATACAATAACCAGTAGTACTTCTGATAGGCCAATACAATAACCAGTAGTACTTCTGATAGGCCAATACAATAACCAGTAGTACTTCTGATAGGCCAATACAATAACCAGTAGTACTTCTGATAGGCCAATACAATAACCAGTAGTACTTCTGATAGGCCAATACAATAACCAGTAGTACTTCTGATAGGCCAATACAATAACCAGTAGTACTTCTGATAGGCCAATACAATAACCAGTAGTACTTCTGATAGGCCAATACAATAACCAGTAGTACTTCTGATAGGCCAATACAATAACCAGTACTTCTGATAGGCCAATACAATAACCAGTAGTACTTCTGATAGGCCAATACAATAACCAGTAGTACTTTGTTATCAGCCGCCCAGTCTGCATCACTGTACGCTTGAATACTCAGTGTTTCACACTTTCTTTGTCAACTGTACCTTTAACCCATTTAGGCCTGACGTCGAAATAAAAAAAAACGTTCGCTCTGAAATAATATATATTCAAAGATTTGTGCCGCATTTTTACGATTTTTCAAAAATAGCAGACCTACATGCTCGTAGCGCGCCACTCGGTGGCACGCTATGAGCTTGTAGATCTGCTATTTTTCCACACAACATCCTACTGTACACACAACATCCTACTGTACATACAACATCCTACTGTACACACAACATCCTACTGTACACACAACATCCTACTGTACATACAACATCCTACTGTACACACAACATCCTACTGTTGTGTGTACAGTAGGATGTTGTGTACAGTAGGATGTTGTATGTACAGTAGGATGTTGTATGTACAGTAGACCTATATGATGGTAAATGAAGACGCAAGTAGCTTTATGAACGTGTGGGCAACGAGTCCTTTTTACACCACTAGATGGCAGCACAGGACTGGTAAAAGGTTATTCTGAACATCATCATCCTACAGACTATGGCATTAGAACCAGGATGTTTTAAAACAGTGGATTTCAACCAGTGGTCCTTGAGGGGGTTCCAGGTGGTCCCTGCAGATGAATGATGGAGAGTTGGTAACCAAATGGGCCCTTATGAGATCTGTAAACTCTAGAGAGTGTAAAATGAAAGCATTTGGTTTCATGTTACGCTCTCAATAGTTACGTAAATTGGACGTATGGTGTGGGTGTGTGTGTGTGTGTGCGTGCGTGCGTGCGTGCGTGTCTGTTATTTGTTTTTTTGTTGGTTTGTTTTTTGTTTATCTGTTTTGTTTGTTCCCTGGCGTTCCCTCTTTCCCCCTCTCCCACCGTGTTATGTTATGTTATCAGGCTGCCAAGTTTCAGAAAATGCCAAGAGTGAGACCTTAGTGTCTTAATGCGTTTTTAAAATTTGGCCTTTTTTAATGTCGATTTGGCCTTTTTTAACATTGATTTACACAGTCAGGGACCCTGCTGACGATTTGGTGGTCCACTGGTTACCCTCCTACTGCATATAACAGCGCCGCATGATCTCATGCAGATCGGCTATTTTGCCGTTTGTGAGGACGCACACATGGGCGCGCGTTGTTACGCGGCGGAGCCGCAGAGAAAATTATTATTATGCGAGCAAGCTTGGCTTTTTTGGCACATTATATGGACCCCTCGGCGTGCGTATTGTGCGTGCGTGAGAAATGGGAAGTGTGGCGTGGTGCGTGGTAAAAGGTCAAATTGCGTGACTGTCACTCCTCAAAGCGTGAGACTTGGCAGCCTAATGTTATGTTATATTATGTTATGTTATGTTATGTTATGTTGAAGAACAACCCAATAAAAATAACAAATACATATAAAACAACTGCTGCTAGCCGATACATTTGCACTATATATTGTATCCCACCGTTTTTTGCTATTTTATCTATTTTCTAAGACTTTGTATCTTTATCTTTGTATATATATATATATATATATATATATATATATATATATATATATAGTGTAATTTCACAGAGTTCAACAGAAATGTTTAAAAGTATTTTGTTGTGATCTTACATTGAAATAAAAAGGGATGTTGTGATATATGCTATGATATATAACAGCCACTAGATGGCAATGATGATACCGTTATAGTGCCCAAAGCCCTATACTCCTGGCACTACTGGTTACTGCCGGTTAGGAGGTTGTTCAGACGTGTGTAGAAGAACTGAAGTCCAAAACGTTCCCATTCAGTTGGTATTAAATCATATGTATTCAAAGTCCAAAGCCCTATACTTCAGTCTAGAAAGGAAATACAATGAAATAAACATAAGCTGCCATTAACAGAGACCATCAGCCTAACAAACACAGTTTAAAACAGTGTGCCTCTGCCTGTCAGCAACACCTGTGCTCAATCAGGGACTAGGCTTAAATACCCTGGGTAACCATGGCAACTTTGGCCTCGCCCATGCCCTGCTGTGATGTCATCAATATATATACCATTTAAAATCAGTAGACATCGTATGGCTCTTACAACTACTGCTATATCTAGCCAAACCTTTTCATGTCAAATACCGGTAGTCAAGAACAGAACAAGAGTTCATCATAAAGGAGGTAAAAAGGGAAAAGAAACATATACAGTGAGGGGAAAAAGGGGGGGGGGGATTCAGATTTTACGGGGGCCAGTTTCGAATTGCAGCCGTCCGTAGGTGCCCCTTGAGAGCGGTTTTGAAGGAGTCAAGGGATTTGCATGTCTTAATGACTGTTGGTAGGGCGTTCCACATTTTGGTGGCATAGGAGCGAAAATAATTGAGTGCCTTGTTTGTGCCGAATCTGGGTTGTACATGGTTCGTTGCACTCCCTCTGGTGTTGTGGGTGTGGACTTCGTTAACATTAAGGAAGTATCTAGACAGGTACATGGGTATTTGGGTACATGAGAGCTACCTTCAAAATGCACAGCTATATGAGATCTACCCACCCAAAAAAATGCTATCTTGCTGAAAATAGTTTAAAACAAAATGTACCTTTGGAATAGTTGCGTGTCGTTGATGTCACATATAATAGAAGGGTGAAAATGGAATTGGTTAAATGGTTAAATTTATATAGCGCCTTTATCCAAGGCGCTTTACATAGATTGTGCATTACATTCACCCATTCATACACACATTCATACGGCGGAAGCCATGCAAGGTACCAACCAGCACATCGGGAGCAATTTGGGGTTCAGTGTCTTGCCCAATACACTTGGACATGTAGACAGGAGGAGCCGGGATTCGAACCGCCGACCCATGGATCATTGGACGACCTGCTCTACCTCCTGAGCCACAGCCGCTCTGGTTGCCCTGGTTGTTTTTTTAGTAGGCCTATATAACTTTGTATTAATGCTACTGTAACGCTACAGGCCCTTTTTGATGTCAAAAGTCAAGTCGCCTTAATTCAAGTGGCAGATGCCTATTTTAAATTAAAATTATATATTTTTAGGGGCATGATGTGATCTACCCGCACAGCCTTTGTGATCTACTACCTTGTGGGCACCCCTGCTGTAGGTCTACACCTAACATCATCTTAGCATTATTACAAGTTTCTTGATTCAGTTCCGATTATGTTAAAACACACCATCAAATTATTGTTGACAGACGATCGGTATTAGCTGTTCAAAATTCTTCCATCTTCAACCGCTTATCCGTAGTCTGGTCACGGGGGCAACAGCTCCACCAGAGTGTTCCAGACTTCCCTCTCCAGAGAAACATTAATTCAGAATTAAAAAGTTCAATAATATGCCAGGGACCCCCCATAAGGCCAGGGACCCCCCCCCCCCATAAGGCCAGGGACCCTGGCCTTATGTGTGTTGGCTAGTGAGATGCACCCTAGGAGATGCACCCTAGGAGACATTTATACTTCATTGTGTGTAACCAACATTTGAAGTGAACTGAGCTCCTGACCTCTGTCTAGTTGAGTAAGTAGCATTATTTTGTATTTTAGCAAACTGCTAGTTGTGGTACTCTAAGTGCTTTTCTATTAGTATTATATTATTAGCTTGTGTGGTAGTCTGTAGTTTATAGTTGTATTGTTTGTGTTCAAGCAGTAGGCTAGTGGCACTTTGGAGTAGTGTAATTAGTTTCACCCTGTAATAGGCCACTTGATAAGTAGTATAGCCCACTTGATTGCCTTGTGAAGTGTGAGGTTTAGCCAGCACTCCTGGCAGACGATTAGCAATCAGTTGAAGTGGCCTTATATCACCAGCTGAAAGCGTCAGCTTTTAAGCGGCGACAGGCGAACAAAGGCGACAGGCGAACAAAGGCGGCAGGCGAACAAAGGCGGCAGGCGAACAAAGGCGACAGGCGAACAAAGGCGACAGGCGACTTTGTCAAAGTCCGACTTCGTCACTGAACGATAAGCTGTATCATTGATTAGTGACATATATAGTAGTGTGATAGATATAGTAGTGTATTGTAGTATATGTTTAGTGATCTACAATGTGTTTTCTTCCTATTCCTGTCCTCTCTTCTTCCTGGCGGTCGCACAAACACTGGGTTACACCCAGATGTCGCGACACAACTAATCTCATCTATCCTACTCTTTCAACTCACGTCGAGCAAGTGGTAACGGGAGGGCTTTGGAATTGCCACTCGGCTGTGGTGGAAGGCAAATCTGCTTTCATCTCAGCCTACGCATCCTTGCTCTCCCTTAACTTCCTTGCTCTGACTGAGACCTGGATCAGACCAGAAAACACTGCTACGCCCGCGGCTCTGTCAGATGTGTACTCTTTCTCTCACACTCCCAGAGCCGTGCGGACAGGTGGTGGGGCTGGTCTGCTAATTTCCAGAAAATGGAAATACTCTCCGGTTTCACTGTCACAATTCTCTCCTACCTCATTTGAATTTCATGTGGTCACTGTTTCTCATCCAGTCAGGCTCACCATTTCAGTTGTTTATCGCCCACCGGGCCCTGCTGGTGGCTTCCTGGAGGAGCTGGACCATCTAGTCTCCCACTTCCCTGTCGATGGCTCTGGATTCATCCTTCTGGGTGACTTCAACCTCCCGACTGAGAAGCAGCTCGACCCACTACTTTCGTTTCTCGCCGCCTTTGACCTAGTTATTTCCCCATCTCCTCCTACCCATGAGGCGGGCAACCAACTGGACCTGATCTTCACCAGAGGCTGCTCTATTGCTAACCTGTCTGTCACTCCTCTTTCCAGTGAAAAGGGTAAGAAACTCTCTGATCACTACTTCATGTCCTACTCTCTCTCTCTCTCCTCTCCCCCCTCACAGCCCCTCCCTACCCACATGATTTCCTCACGTCACAATCTTCGCTCACTTTCCTCCACTGATCTTTCCTCTTCTGTTCTCTCTGCTCTCCCTGCCCCTGAATCCTTTGCTCTTCTATCCCCTGATACCGCCACAGATCTTCTTTTCTCTACTCTATCCTCTTCTCTCGACCATCTCTGTCCCCTCACCACCAGGCCTGCACGCCAAACTCCACCTGCCCCCTGGTTGTCGGACTCAGTGCGGACTGAGAGACGGAGCCTGAGAGCGGCTGAGCGCAAATGGAGAAATGGCAACCTCCCGGAGGACCTTCTCACCTTCCAATCTCTCATTTCTACTTTTCCCTCCTCTCTATCAGCTGCTAAAGCTGCTTTTTTCTGCACTAAAATTCAGGCTTCTGCTTCCAACCCTAAAAAACTCTTTGAAACTTTCTCCTCTCTCCTACAACCACCACCCCCTCCTCCCTCCTCCCTCCTCCTCCCTGACGATTTCGCCAACTTCTTTGACAAGAAGGTGAACGACATCCGATCCTCCTTCCCTCCTCCCCCGGCTGGTGCCCTGCGCACTACCCACACCCGTCTGCCTGCCACCCCCCCCTCTCTACCTTCATCTACTCCTCTCCCCCCCCCCATCCCCTCTCTATCCCACTTCTCTCCCCTCTCCCCTAACGAGGTCCTTCTCCTTGTTACCTCCAGGCGCCCCACCTCATGCTCTCTGGACCCGGTCCCATCCACTCTGTTGCAGTCTATTGCACCTGAACTTCTTCCCTTCTTAACCCACCTTATTAACACCTCTCTGACATCTGGCTACTTTCCCTCTACTTTCAAGACTGCCAGAGTCACCCCCCTCCTGAAGAAACCGACACTTGACCCCTCTGAGATCAAGAACTACAGACCGGTTTCCCTTCTATCCTTCCTATCTAAAACTCTCGAACGTGCTGTCTTTAAACAACTGTCCTCCTATCTCCACCAGAACAACCTCCTGGACTCCAACCAGTCTGGTTTCAAAGTGGGTCACTCGACAGAGACTGCCCTGCTGGCAGTGACGGAGTCGCTCCATGCCGCTAGAGCGAACTCTCTCTCCTCCGTCCTGATACTCCTGGACCTGTCTGCAGCGTTCGACACGGTGAACCATCAGATCCTCCTCTCCACCCTCGAGGGGAAGGGTGTCTCAGGCTCTGCACTCTCCCTGTTTGCATCCTACCTGACGGGTCGCTCCTACCAGGTGATGCTGAGAGGGTCTGTGTCAGAACCACGCAGGCTCACAACTGGGGTTCCCCAAGGCTCGGTTCTGGGTCCTCTTCTTTTCTCTCTCTACACTACATCTCTGGGTGCTGTCATCCACTCCCATGGCTTTTCCTACCACTGCTATGCCGATGACACCCAGCTGATCCTCTCATTCCCCCCCTCTGATACCCAAGTGGAGGCACGCATTGCTGCTTGTCTGGCTGACATCTCGGCGTGGATGTCGACAAACCACCTGAAGCTCAACCTGGACAAGACCGAGCTGATGTTCCTCCCGGGGAAGGGCTGTCCGCACCGAGACATGGCCATCACCATTGATAATGCTGTGGTGACCTCAACTCGGACTGCGAAAAATCTGGGTGTGACCCTGGACGATCAACTGACGTTCTCGGCAAACATCGCATCAGTGACAAGGTCCTGCCGATTCCTCCTCTACAACATCAGGAGGATTCGCCCCTTCCTCACGGAGAAGGCAGCCCAGGTGCTCATCCAGGCTCTCGTCATCTCCCGCCTGGACTACTGCAACTCCCTCCTTGCTGGTGCTCCGGCATCTGCCATCAGACCTCTGGAGCTTGTTCAGAAAGCTGCGGCTCGTCTGGTGTTCAACCGCCCCAAGTTCTCCCACACAACCATCCTTCTCCGTTCTCTACACTGGCTCCCCGTAGCGGCTCGCATCCAGTTCAAAACCCTGGTGTTAGCCTATAGGGCAGTGAAAGGAACAGCTCCTTCCTACCTCCGGGCTATGGTCGATGCCTACACCCCTGCCCGACCACTTCGGTCTGCCACCTCGGGGCGACTGATTGCCTCGTCACTCAAGGGTCCTTCTGGCCGATCCACACGGTCACGACTCTTTTCTGTTCTGGCCCCACAGTGGTGGAATGAACTCCCCACTGATGTTAGGACAGCAGAGTCACTGCCCATATTTCGCCGCAGGTTGAAAACCCACCTCTTCAGGAAACACTACCCTTCCTCTCTGCCTGACCTACTTGTTGTTAACTAGTTGTACGAACGCTTGTTTTCTATTGTTGTATTGTTTATTGGATCTTGTTTAGTCGATACACTTAATTGTTTTAGCTCATGCTCATTTGATTTAGCTATTTTGTCTCATCTGTTTAAGGAAATAGGTAGCTGATATATTGCACTTTTACCTTAGCACTAGGTATACTCTTGGTTGCTTGTTTTTGCAGAAAATGCACTAAAGATTTCTGGTGATTAGTAGTTTTTGTTCCCTACCTATGTTGAATACACTTATTGTAAGTCGCTTTGGATAAAAGCGTCTGCTAAATGACTGTAATGTAATGTAATTGTGTGTTGACTAGTGAGACGCACCCTAGGCCTAGGAGACATTTATACTTCATTGTGTGTTGGCTAGTGAGGTGCACCCTAGGAGACATTTATACTACATTGTGTGTTGGCTAGTGAGGTGCACCCTAGGAGACATTTATACTACATTGTGTGTTGGCTAGTGAGGTGCACCCTAGGAGACATTTATACTACATTGTGTGTTGGCTAGTGAGGTGCACCCTAGGAGACATTTACACTTCATTGTGTGTTGGCTAGTGAGACCTAGGAGACATTTATACTACATTGTGTGTTGCTAGTGAGATGCACCCTAGGAGACATTTATACTTCATTGTGTGTTGGCTAGTGAGATGCACCCTAGGAGACATTTATACTTCATTGTGTGTTGGCTAGTGAGACCTAGGAGACATTTATACTTCATTGTGTGTTGGCTAGTGAGATGCACCCTAGGAGACATTTATACTTCATTGTGTGTTGGCTAGTGAGACCTAGGAGACATTTATACTACATTGTGTGTTGGCTAGTGAGACCTAGGAGACATTTATACTACATTGTGTGTTGGCTAGTGAGACCTAGGAGACATTTATACTTCATTGTGTGTTGACTAGTGAGATGCACCCTAGGAGACATTTATACTTCATTGTGTGTTGGCTAGTGAGACCTAGGAGACATTTATACTACATTGTGTGTTGCTAGTGAGATGCACCCTAGGAGACATTTATACTTCATTGTGTGTTGGCTAGTGAGACCTAGGAGACATTTATACTACATTGTGTGTTGCTAGTGAGACCTAGGAGACATTTATACTACATTGTGTGTTGCTAGTGAGATGCACCCTAGGAGACAATTATACTTAAATACCGGTGTTGGAGAGTACTGATACCGATGTTGGAGAGTCCTAGACCACCGATACCGATGTTGGAGAGTCCTAGACCACCATACCGATGTTGGAGAGTCCTAGACCACCCATACCGATGTTGGAGAGTCCTAGACCACCCATACCGATGTTGGAGAGTCCTAGACCACCCATACCGATGTTGGAGAGTCCTAGACCACCGATTGCCGATATATTGTGAGAAAATATTACGTTTCCAAATCAATTTAGAAAAACTTGGGTTTGTATTAAAGTTTAAACAAAAAGCAAGCAAATAAATACAAATAAGCATAAGTGGATACATAATGCAAATGATTAAATCATTTACCTATACATCTATCTCAGAAACCTTGTATCTCCATATTTCACACTACTGCAAAAAAATCTCCATGTGAAATGTCTTATAATGTACAGACTCAGGCATGTTTGAATTACAATAAGTTTTACAATGCAGATGTCCATCTCTAGTTTGTGTCAGTATAGCTAGTCTGTTCAGAGCCTGAAAAGCTCCAACCCACTGCGGTTGTTACAGTTAAAGCTCCAACCCACCGCGGTCGTTACAGTTAAAGCTCCAACCCACCGTGGTCGTTACAGTTAAAGCTCCAACCCACCGCGGTCGTTACAGTTAAAGCTCCAACCCACTGCGGTCGTTACAGTTAAAGCTCCAACCCACCGCGGTCGTTACAGTTAAAGCTCCAACCCACCGCGGTCGTTACAGTTAAAGCTCCAACCCACCGCGATCGTTACAGTTAAAGCTCCAATAACCCACCGCGGTCGTTACAGTTAAAGCTCCAACCCACCGCGGTCGTTACAGTTAAAGCTCCAACCCACCGCGTCGTTACAGTTAAAGCTCCAACCCACCGCGGTCGTTACAGTTAAAGCTCCAACCCACCGCGGTCGTTACAGTTAAAGCTCCAACCCACCGCGATCGTTACAGTTAAAGCTCCAATAACCCACCGCGGTCGTTACAGTTAAAGCTCCAACCCACCGCGGTCGTTACAGTTAAAGCTCCAACCCACCGCGTCGTTACAGTTAAAGCTCCAACCCACCGCGGTTGTTACAGTTAAAGCTCCAACCCACCGCGGTCGTTACAGTTAAAGCTCCAACCTACCGCGGTCGTTACAGTTAAAGCTCCAACCCACCGCGGTCGTTACAGTTAAAGCTCCAACCCACCGCGGTCGTTACAGTTAAAGCTCCAACCCACCGCGGTCGTTACAGTTAAAGCTCCAACCCACCGCGGTCGTTACAGTTAAAGCTCCAACCCACCGCGGTCGTTACAGTTAAAGCTCCAACCCACCGCGGTCGTTACAGTTAAAGCTCCAACCCACCGCGGTCGTTACAGTTAAAGCTCCAACCCACCGCGGTCGTTACAGTTAAAGCTCCAACCCACCGCGTCGTTACAGTTAAAGCTCCAACCAACCGCGGTCGTTACAGTTAAAGCTCCAACCAACCGCGGTCGTTACAGTTAAAGCTCCAACCCACCGCGGTCGTTACAGTTAAAGCTCCAACCCACCGCGGTCGTTACAGTTAAAGCTCCAACCCACCGCGGTCGTTACAGTTAAAGCTCCAACCCACCGCGGTCGTTACAGTTAAAGCTCCAACCCACCGCGGTCGTTACAGTTAAAGCTCCAACCCACCGCGGTTGTTACAGTTAAAGCTCCAACCCACCGCGGTTGTTACAGTTAAAGCTCCAACCCACCGCGGTCGTTACAGTTAAAGCTCCAACCCACCGTGGTCGTTACAGTTAAAGCTCCAACCCACCGCGGTCGTTACAGTTAAAGCTCCAACCCACCGCGGTCGTTACAGTTAAAGCTCCAACCCACCGCGGTCGTTACAGTTAAAGCTCCAACCCACCGCGGTCGTTACAGTTAAAGCTCCAACCCACCGCGGTCGTTACAGTTAAAGCTCCAACCCACCGCGTCGTTACAGTTAAAGCTCCAACCCACCGCGGTCGTTAGTTAAAGCTCCAACCCACCACGGTCGTTACAGTTAAAGCTCCAACCCACCGCGGTCGTTACAGTTAAAGCTCCAACCCACCGCGGTCGTTAGTTAAAGCTCCAACCCACCGTGGTCGTTACAGTTAAAGCTCCAACCCACCGTGGTCGTTACAGTTAAAGCTCCAACCCACCGCGGTCGTTACAGTTAAAGCTCCAACCCACCGCGGTCGTTACAGTTAAAGCTCCAACCCACCGCGGTCGTTACAGTTAAAGCTCCAACCCACCGCGGTCGTTACAGTTAAAGCTCCAACCCACCGCGGTCGTTACAGTTAAAGCTCCAACCCACCGCGGTCGTTACAGTTAGGGCTGAATCAAACGTGATCGGGACATCCATCGTTACAACACCAATCAATCAAGACAACAACAAGCCATTAGCAGTAGTTTATTTGTATGAAAGTACAAAATATTACAAAAATATAATGTTGGTCGAAGTCAAGATATGCCAACTGCAATACCACTAACCACCACCACCTACAGTACATACTGGGTACTACAGTACTGCAATACCATATTTGATTTGATTTGATTAAAAAAAAGAAAATAGTCCGGCAGCCGACAGGCTTCTTTAAAGTAGGAAATGTGGTATATAGTATTTTTTATTGTCCTAAAATATTGTCTATACATACATTCATGAATCCTAACATATTGTCTATACATACATTCATGAATCCACTTGCCGACCGGCTGTCGATATTGGGCAATTTTCTTTTTTCATTAACATCCTATGGCAGGCAAAATTGTCAAAAATGTCAAACTTTCCTTATGCTTTAAGTAATGAAATGAAATGAAATGATTACTATATTTACCCAGGGTATCTGGGCTAGGCTCAAGAACTTGTTTCCAGCCAGGCCCTGCTCATAGAACATTTCATCGTAGTGGTTCAATGCCTTGTTCAAGGGCACTTCAGCGGTGGTAATTTTAACGTGTCGGACCGCTGATTCGAACTGGCGACCTTCCGGTATCAAGACCGCTCCGCTATCCGTTCGGCCACCGCTGCCACTATTTTTGAAAAATCGTGAACATGTGTCGCAAATCTTTGAATATATTGGGGGGGTCCCTGGAACAACATATTTTCAGATGGGAGTCGGCAGCCAAATACATTTCTGGGGGTCCTTGACACATTTGTGCTGACCTCATCACATGTGACATGTCAAACTAGGGGGTTTTCATGATTCTGAATCCATTCCAAGCATTAGTTTTGCATAAAGAAACACCCCTTGGGCTAGAAACGGCCATTGACGTCATGACAAATGTGATGAGGTCAGCACAAATGTGTCAAGGACCCCCAGAAATGTATTTGGCTGCCGACTCCCATCTGAAAATATGTTGTTCCAGGGACCCCCCCAATATATTCAAAGATTTGCGACACATGTTCACGATTTTTCAAAAATACCAGACCTACAAGCTTGTAGCACGGCACCGAGTGCTGCGCTACGAGCTTGTAGATCTGCTATTTTTCAATAGCTAAAGTATAACACAATGCTTAAAAACACCAAAAGCGGAATGGGTTAAATAAAAGGCGACTGCCAACACGAGAGGTCTTCATTCATAGTCAATTAACCTCTCTGAAGCTGCAGGTGTGTCAGAGAATTCTGCAAATCTATTCTCCGGGTCCAGCGGAAAACACCAAATAATGCATGCGGGGCAGAATCAGGACGATACCCACTCATAATCAAAATTAAAAAAGATCACTTAAATTGTACAACCACCAGCAAAGAAAGTGACCCAGATACACTCCATATTCCATAACATGTTACCTCACACACAGCGACACTCTAGAGAGATGCCCCCTCCGCCAGCTGGCCCTGGAACTCTGGGCACAAACAGAGCCACGAGATAGAAAACCCCACTGGAGCTACGACTGAGCAAAAGGCCTTTCAGCCTTTGTATCCTACTGTCTGGAAGGTATATCTCTTTGAAAACCTTTAGTGCCACTGATTGTGCGAGGGGAGACGACAATATCTTAACACAGCCGACGCTAATCGCGTATCAATACGTTATCAATTAATCAAACGTCCGGTGCGAACCACGTATCCATACGTTCTAATCACTTTTTTATAGCATACTTTCATTCATCTTTTTACCCACCCGGACAATGAAGAACCATCCCCCTGTCATTTCTGCTTAGTCCCGCTCACGTGATCAGAAAACCCCCCCCAAAAAAAAAAAACCCCTCCCCTCCTGAAAACAGGAGGGCGGGCCGCTTTACGTGTAGAAGCCAGTCTAAAATGGATGCGCCCATGCCGATCTAGTCGGTGTGTGAAAAGAATCAAATTTCACCTAACCTCGCCTCACCAGGCTTTCCTCCACCTATTGGTTTTTACCCAACACTATAATACTCGATTCCCCCCTCCCCTCCTGTTTCTCCTGCAGGAGGAGGGCCTTGCGAGATGGGGGCTCATGTCTCGGAAAAAAACATGATGAACGGAACGCTGTTACGCTGCCTAACACATGATCTGCAGATTCTGCACCAGATCTGCATTGCACGTCTGCAACACACATGGACAGATGCATGTTTACTTCTTCATACTGTAGCGACCAAACGATCCCCGAGCCTACAATACTAAGAACTAACAAACGAACTACAGTATCGAGAGGGGCCGCCATGACAACAGACAGTCTACCGTTGGGGGATCACGTATCGCCATGCAGAGCCGTCATAATCGGAGATCGCTCGGACGTGTGATTGTAACGCTTTTTTATTCATTATAATTGTAGTGATAAGACCGCAATGAACGCGTCGGGGACGTAATCGACCCGGGTGTAATGTATAACGAACTTTTCCGCGTCCTAAACCGTGCATGCCCAGGCATGTTCCCCTATACTAGCTTGAAAAACAAAATCAGCTCATGATGACAACGCGTCTCACCGTTATACTATAGTTCTGAACCGAACGGTGGAATGGGACTTTTTATAGCCGTACGATCAAGACTTTTGCTGCCCAATGTGCCCATGACCCCCCCCCCCCCCCCCCAATGTTACTGCGATCAAAACAATGAAATGTGTACTTTTACGAGGAAAAGAGTAAACATTGATCCCATGTACAGTTTGTCATAAATTGGTTACTGGGTGGATGCACATTGCGCCCACCAGATATAACTGCAGAGAAGACATGGACCCGAACTCAATATTCACAAAATAAGGCCTATAGCGACATATAAATACTATATACCGTATGAAACAGAAGACTCTCTGCTTTCATAAGAAAAAAACTTCTACTGTAGTAATAATAAAAATCACACCCATGTGAAGTGAGTGGTGCAACTCTGTCCCATATTCTGTTCTCTGCTTATTCAATACAGCTCGCTATATACGGACTGAGGCAGAAAGTCATGTAAACCTTTTATTTACAGTTTGGTCTATAAACTTCTACTGTAATAATAAAAATCACACCCCTGTGAAGTGAGCGTTGCAACTGTTCTGTACTTATTCACTACAGCTCGCTATATACGGACTGAGGCAGAAAGTCATGTAAACCTTTTATTTACAGTTTGGTCTGTAAACTTCTACTGTAATAATAAAAATCACACCCCTGTGAAGTGAGCGGTGCAACTGTTCTCTACAGTTGCAACTGTAGAGAACAGTTGCACCGAGTCTTTGGTATGACCCGGCCGGGGATCGAACCCCGACCTCCCAGTCACAGGGCGGACACTCTAACCACACTGACCACTGACAATATCTTGCCTGCCCAAAATGTAATTCCTGGAAACGCCACTGGGACAAACACTGTGAGAACAGAGGGTGTGACTTCCTCCTTCCTTCACAGCTGTGTCTCTCTCCACCAGGGGGCGTAATCAACGGGGTATTTAAAAACGGCAGGATGACAGCTGGGTGATTGACAGACGTCATGACGGACGGCTCAGACAGACACACACACACACACACACACACACACACACACACACACACACACACACACACACACACACACACACACACACACACACACACACACACACACTCCCCGCTGAGTTCACTCCTCGTCCCCAGAGTCATCAGTCTCAGAGACACAGTCTGGAAGAGGAAAGGAAAAAAGCAGCCTTTAGAGACGGTTTCTGTTTGGTCGACCTATTTGTTGAAGTCTAGTTTTGTGTTTGAAATTAATTTCATTCACAAGGGTTAAAGTTTGATGTGCACCTTCAAATCCACACACAATCTCAATATACGGTACATATATCATCATCGTTATATTTTCACCATATGTCGTGTGCATAAAAACGCACCTTTCGGTCATCTTATTCAATGTAACATTTTGACCACTAGGGAAGTGGTTCTCAAACGTCTTGGGCTCAGGACAACTTATATGTATGGCATATTTTACTATTTGGATATTAAACATAAGAGTATGATCGACCCAACGTATGATTGTTTCATCATTATTGTAGAGATATAGTAATTACCAGAGTCACCGATGCCTGTCTCCCTGGAACCTGCAAAGAAAAGGATGAGAGTTTAGCCATGAATGAGTTTTTGCAGAGCTTAAAGCACATATACGTAATAGTGTAACAAAACCGTTCGGTCACCTGCATTACATTTGTAAAAGTAACAGTCATTAACCCATTTAGTCCTGACGTCGACATTTAAAAAAATGTCTAAAAAAAAGTTTTCAAACTTTGTCTTTCTCAAACATATTCATGTCAAGGACCCCAAATATATATGACATTGGCCGCCGACCGAAGATTTGAGTCATAAACTCGCTCTGTAACAATATATATATTAAAAGTTTTCAGGCACAGTTGTAGATCTGCTATTTTTCATTATTACATGGCTTGGTTGAATGCTTGATTCTGATTGGTCAATCGCTTAATTCAGCTGTGAATCAATAATGGCCGCTCCGCTGTATAACTGACCGCTGCCTAATCAAACCCTCTGAGCACCAGCTGCGCGGCTGCGCCCCGCTTGATTTACTGCCGTTTCCAACATGACAGCCATGTAAACACACACACACACACACACACTAGTGACACACAATGTCATTTACAGCTAAACATTGCTCTTAAAAATGTTTTTGAAAACATTTGAGCGAGAAATAGACGAAGCAGGACCCGAAAATGGATTCTATTTGATCAACTCACTTCCTATAATTCACCTTCAGGGAGTGTAACCACCTCGGCTTCGCCTCGGTGGTTAAACTCCCTGTCAGTGAATTATCTCCCGATAATGACCACCTAGCCAGATATTATCCCTTACATAGCTAACAATGCTTTAAAACACCAAAAGGTGTTCCCGCCCCAAAATGGGTTAACAAAATGCATTACGGTACATCTGTACAGTGACAGTATATTTAGAGTTCAACGTTCACTCTCAAAATAGCAAGTTCTGTGATTTTGCCACCTAAGGAGATACCGTTTTTTTATATACTTTTTAATTTGTAATAATGGATGTTTGTTTATGTCAATCATGACGAGTATCTTGTTTTTGATAATACAACCCTTCACAGCAGTTGACACTAAGGTCTCAGAGGCACTTGCCCGTCAGGCAAGTATGGTAAATGGTGCATTTTATAGCGCCTTTGCTTTACATAGATTGTGAATCAATTCACCCATTCACACACCAATGGTGGAGGAAACCATGCAAGGCACCAACCTGCACATCAGGAGCAATCAGGGGTTCAGTGTCTTACTCAAGGACACTTCGACACTAACTCTGGGGGAGCCCACAGGGATCGAACCGGGAACCTTGCGGTTGCCATCCAGCCACTCTACCGCTGAGCCACCGCCTCATGTTCTACTTGCTCACAGGTCATGCCCACTTGCCCGAAAAGTAAATCGTCCATTATGAAATGTAATTACTGTTCAATTTAACACTGTTTTTGTTGTTTTTTTGCTTTTACTTTATTTTGTATGCCAAATACCTACATAGCTATGAATATGACTGTGTGTGGCAACAGTGAAAATTGCTCTTATTTTACATTCCACAGACCAGAAGACAGAGCTCTCTGGACACGTTCAGGTGTTTAGACACATATCTGGTGTTGTGTTTATAGAAGACAGAGCTCTGGACACGTTCAGGTGTTTAGACACATATCTGGTGTTGTGTTTATAGAAGACAGAGCTCTGGACACGTTCAGGTGTTTAGACACATATCTGATGTTGTGTTTATAGAAGACAGAGCTCTCTGGACACGTTCAGGTGTTTAGACAGATATCTGGTGTTGTGTTTATAGAAGACAGAGCTCTGGACACGTTCAGGTGTTTAGACAGATATCTGATGTTGTGTTTATAGAAGACAGAGCTCTGGACACGTTCAGGTGTTTAGACAGATATCTGGTGTTGTGTTTATAGAAGACAGAGCTCTCTGGACACGTTCAGGTGTTTAGACAGATATCTGGTGTTGTGTTTATAGAAGACAGAGCTCTGGACACGTTCAGGTGTTTAGACAGATATCTGGTGTTGTGTTTATAGAAAACAGCTCTGGACACGTTCAGGTGTTTAGACAGATATCTGGTGTTGTGTTTATAGAAGACAGAGCTCTGGACACGTTCAGGTGTCTAGACAGATATCTGATGTTGTGTTTATAGAAGACAGAGCTCTGGACACGTTCAGGTGTTTAGACACATATCTGGTGTTGTGTTTATAGAAGACAGAGCTCTGGACACGTTCAGGTGTTTAGACAGATATCTGGTGTTGTGTTTATAGAAGACAGAGCTCTGGACACGTTCAGGTGTTTAGACAGATATCTGGTGTTGTGTTTATAGAAGACAGAGCTCTGGACACGTTCAGGTGTTTAGACAGATATCTGGTGTTGTGTTTATAGAAGACAGAGCTCTCTGGACACGTTCAGGTGTTTAGACAGATATCTGGTGTTGTGTTTATAGAAGACAGAGCTCTGGACACGTTCAGGTGTTTAGACAGATATCTGATGTTGTGTTTATAGAAGACAGAGCTCTGGACACGTTCAGGTGTTTAGACAGATATCTGGTGTTGTGTTTATAGAAGACAGAGCTCTGGACACGTTCAGGTGTTTAGACAGATATCTGATGTTGTGTTTATAGAAGACAGAGCTCTGGACACGTTCAGGTGTTTAGACATATCTGGTGTTGTGTTTATAGAAGACAGAGCTCTGGACACGTTCAGGTGTTTAGACAGATATCTGATGTTGTGTTTATAGAAGACAGAGCGCTCTGGACACGTTCAGGTGTTTAGACAGATATCTGATGTTGTGTTTATAGAAGACAGAGCTCTGGACACGTTCAGGTGTTTAGACAGATATCTGGTGTTGTGTTTATAGAAGACAGAGCTCTGGACACGTTCAGGTGTTTAGACAGATATCTGATGTTGTGTTTATAGAAGACAGAGCTCTCTGGACACGTTCAGGTGTTTAGACAGATATCCCCCCCCCCCCCCCCGCCCCCCCCTTTTTTCCCCTCACTGTATATATTTATTTTCCCTTTTTACCTCCTTTTTGATGAATTCCTGTTCCGTCTATAGAAGTGTCTATTTGTACGTCTCTAAATGTTTTGATGATTTGAACATGGTGGACCCTATTGGAAACAAGTGTAATGCTTAATTGGGTCGTCCACTCACAGTTAACAGCCTTTGTATTGAGTTTGTGCTTGAAATGTACTGTAATTCTGCAAACTGTTAATAAATTCTTCAATCAATCAATGGTGTTGTGTTTATAGACGGTTATGTCTCCCTCTCAAATGAGCACTTGCCTGGTCTGGAAACCTGAAAGCAAACTCCACCTGCCCGAAAGTTTTATTTACGTGCCAGGGGCAGGTGGGCAACTCTTAGTGTTTTATTTAGCTGCCAGGGGCAGGTGGGCAACTCTTAGTGTTTTATTTAGCTGCCAGGGGCAGGTGGGCAACTCTTAGTGTTTTATTTAGCTGCCAGGGGCAGGTGGGCAACTCTTAGTGTTTTATTTAGCTGCCAGGGGCAGGTGGGCAACCCTTAGTGTTTAGAAGGGAAAACATTATCATACCTTTCCAAGCCGGCTTGGTCTCGTCAGCTTCTTTCACACGGTCGTTCCCTGAAGAACAAAGAGGACAAATTCAAACACTGAACAGACTTTTTTATTTGCATCTCTTTATTTATTTTCCATCTTTTGTAAACAAAAATGGAGGGATGCAGATTAAATCCTTAGAGTATATATTAATAGAGACGGCACCGGATTTCTCCTCCATCCACTTGCATTAAGTTGCTCAAAAGCGCATGAGGCGATTTCACTCCTCCTTCCGGGTAGGAACAGAGTGCATTCTGGGATGGATTGGGCCCAAATTCATGAACGCACTGGCCGTTGACTATCATTGCACGCGTTCACGTATGAAACAGCGTTCACGTGTCGTCATGAACGTGCGCAATGATAGTCAACGGACCAGCGTGTTCATGTGTTTGGGACCACGCTGCAATACCAAATTCGGCCACTATGTCCATTTATTTCGCCTCAGGGTTTCCTCCGGATGCCGTCTCTATACATATATACTCTAAGATTAAATCCCTAAGTATTAACATTCAATGTATGAAACACTTTAGCAATTAACCCATTAAGACCTAAGGCCTGTGTTCTATTCAGTAATTCTCAAACCTTGTTTTAATGTATTAACCCATTTTGACCTGAGATCAGACAGTTTTCTGAAAAAGCTATGTTTCTGTGTCAGTCGTTCTTCGATTTTTCAAAAATAGCAGACCTACAAGCTAAGCTTGTAGATCTGCTATTTTTCAATAGCTAAAGCATAACATAATGCTAACACCAAAAGGGGTTCCCCTCCAATGGTGGAGGAAACCATGCAAGGCACCAACCTGCACATCAGGAGCAATCAGGGGTTCAGTGTCTTACTCAAGGACACTTCGACACTAACTCTGGGGGAGCCCACAGGGATCGAACCGGGAACCTTGCGGTTGCCATCCAGCCACTCTACCGCTGAGCCACCGCCTCATGTTCTACTTGCTCACAGGTCATGCCCACTTGCCCGAAAAGTAAATCGTCCATTATAAAATTTAATTACTGTTCAATTTAACACTGTTTTTGTAGTTTTTTTGCTTTTACTTTATTTTTTATGCCAAATACCTACATAGCTATGAATATGACTGTGTGTGGCAACAGTGAAAATTGCTCTTATTTTACATTCCACAGACCAGAAGACAAAGCTCTCTGGACACGTTCAGGTGTTTAGACAGATATCTGGTGTTGTGTTTATAGAAGACAGAGCTCTGGACACGTTCAGGTGTTTAGACAGATATCTGGTGTTGTGTTTATAGAAGACAGAGCTCTGGACACGTTCAGGTGTTTAGACAGATATCTGCTGTTGTGTTTATAGAAGACAGAGCTCTGGACACGTTCAGGTGTCTAGACAGATATCTGGTGTTGTGTTTATAGAAGACAGAGCTCTGGACACGTTCAGGTGTTTAGACAGATATCTGATGTTGTGTTTATAGAAGACAGAGCTCTGGACACGTTCAGGTGTTTAGACAGATATCTGATGTTGTGTTTATAGAAGACAGAGCTCTGGACACGTTCAGGTGTTTAGACAGATATCTGATGTTGTGTTTATAGAAGACAGAGCTCTGGACACGTTCAGGTGTTTAGACAGATATCTGATGTTGTGTTTATAGACGGTTATGTCTCCCTCTCAAATGAGCACTTGCCTGGTCTGGCAACCTGAAAGCAAACTCCACCTGCCCGAAAGTTTTATTTACGTGCCAGGGGCAGGTGGGCAACTCTTAGTGTTTTATTTAGCTGCCAGGGGCAGGTGGGCAACCCTTAGTGTTTTATTTAGCTGCCATGGGCAGGTGGGCAACTCTTAGTGTTTTATTTAGCTGCCAGGGGCAGGTGGGCAACCCTTAGTGTTTTATTTAGCTGCCAGGGGCAGGTGTGCAACCCTTAGTGTTTTATTTAGCTGCCAGGGGCAGGTGTGCAACTCTTAGTGTTTTATTTAGCTGCCAGGGGCAGGTGGGCAACCCTTAGTGTTTTATTTAGCTGCCAGGGGCAGGTGGGCAACCCTTAGTGTTTTATTTAGCTGCCATGGGCAGGTGGGCAACTCTTAGTGTTTTATTTAGCTGCCAGGGGCAGGTGGGCAACCCTTAGTGTTTTATTTAGCTGCCAGGGGCAGGTGGGCAACCCTTAGTGTTTTATTTAGCTGCCAGGGGCAGGTGGGCAACCCTTAGTGTTTTATTTAGCTGCCAGGGGCAGGTGGGCAACTCTTAGTGTTTTATTTAGCTGCCAGGGGCAGGTGGGCAACTCTTAGTGTTTTATTTAGCTAGAGAAGGGAAAACATTATCATACCTGTCAGAGCCATCTGAAGCTCGTCAGCTTCTTCCACACTGTCGTTCCCTGAAGAACAAAGTAGACAAATTCAAACACTGAACAGACTTGTTTATTTATTTTCCATCTTTTGTAAACAAAAATGAACATAGAGCATTAGAGCAATATATATGCAATATATACCAATATACATACACTACATGAACACATGTTTGATTTATATAATCAGTACATTGAGGGTTTGAGATCTGAGACAGTGATTGATTGGTCATCAATCATTGGACATCAATCATTTACATTTCCACATAGACACATAATGTATGTTACATCATTGTTATCATTATAGATGCATCGATGGATGATTTATCAAATATACCGTATTGCGCTGAATATAAGACAGCTCTGATGACCTACAAGCTCATAGCGAGCTTGTAGGTCTGCTATTTTTGAAAAATCGAACGACTGACATGGAAACAGCTTTTTCAGAAAACTGTCAGGATGTAGAAGACATTTTTTGAATCTGATCTCAGGTCAAAATGGGATAAAGGGATCGTGACATAACAAATATAAAAAGGTTTTTGAAATGTTCTTATTTTATTTTTTAGGTTTTCTGAACTCAAATGCACCCAAACAACCCTGAACGTTTAACATTCAGTAGATTTTCAGTATGTCTGGGGTTTTCTGGCTCAAACCAAGTGCTCAGATGTTCTGTGTGGCAGCGGTGGCCGAACGGATTGCGGAGCGGTCTTGATACCGGAAGGTCGCCAGTTCGAATCAGCGGTCCGACACGTTCAAATTACCACCGCTGAAGTGCCCTTGAGCAAGGCATTGAACCACTACCATGAAATGTTCTATGAGCAGGGCCTGGCTGGAAACAAGTTCTTGAGCTTAGCCCAGATACCCTGGGTAAATATAGTAACTTTGTGCTTTGCTTTCCTGTGGACTGTGATGTAATAAGAGACCACAAACAGCAGATGTCACTGTTGGGGGGATTTTTTGCCTGTTTTCATTGCAGCTCAAAAGGTTTCAGAACACACTCAAATTCAGAAAACTGTCTTTAGCGGAAACGGTGGCATCTAATGCCTAAAAGCTGAACTGCGATTATAGTACGCAGTGATGTAAATAGGTTTTCAATGTAATGAGTCCCAGGATGCAGGGATGGTCTTTTAGAAATGAGTCCCAGGGACATTTTATATGAGTACCACTTCAACAACGTTAGGAATCATATTTTGCCAATTTTTACAAATTGCAGCATTTAACACCCTGAACGCCCAGGACGAAGTTCTTTGTCCTTTCTATTAGTAACGCCCGGCGCTCAGGACGAAGTATTGTCCAAAAGACGAAGTTTATTGATACGAGAACAGATCGCATGCAGGCTGTATAGCCCAGGCGCGCCTGTTGGGCTCTCCTCAGTGACGCGCAAGAGTGAGACGTCATCGAAAAACTCCCTCCCCTGTTTAGCTGATGAAAACGAAAATCTTAAAACGTTCATAACTCGCGATCTAAATCATCCCGTCTTTTTATGAAAAAAGATCCTGTGTTAGACGGCGCTCCGCGGTCCAGTCGCTAGTCTCGATAGATTTATTCTTGTCTCCCGTTGTTGTCGATCGCCTCTAGAGTGGTGTGGCTATTGTTAGCTGCTACACACACAACCACCACTTCCGCCGGTCCGTCCGGAAAAGGGGTCCGTGTTTATAAATCGACTGGGCGCATGAATGTAATGGATTAAATAACCCTGGCCGCTTAAAGTGTTAACTGGTTATATTCATGTAGAAAACAGAAGAATAAATGATTATTATAACTAAAGCTAGCAAAATAAACTAGAATAAAAAACAGTACAGTAGTACAGTAGTGCATCCCGTGGATGCAGAGATCGTTGTTTTATTGCGTCCCTTAACTATAAACTGCGTTTTGGGATGCAAAATGCACCATATTTTAATCTCCGAGTACGAGAGAGAGAGAGTACGACCTCGTTTACATACGTCGATTTCATATATTCAGCACAATACGGTAGATTTAAAATAAAATAAAAATCTGTGCCAGACTCACCAGCATGCTTCCGCCTCCGATAGTAGAAACTACCTCCTGCCACTAAGATAACGATAATGAACACCAGTGTAGCGATCACTGCAATCTCTGCTGATCCAGTTGATGCTCCCTCTGTCGGAATGTCACGCTCTGAAACACATAGATATGACACTGTAATAATAATAATAATAATAATAATAATAATAATAGTGGATTTTATTTATAATGCACTTTACATTCCTCAGAATCTGCTACAGTAGTGCTACAGTAGACAAAAACATGAAACAAAGCAAAAAAAAAGAACATTACACGATTAAAAGCACACAATTTAGCATCAAGGAAAACAGGATAACAGTTATTGAACATGGAGGGTCAAGGAATAAAATCAGTGGGTTTGGGGGAAAGCAGTCGACTGACTGTGGCGCTCTCAAGTGTGCGGGGAGGGCATTCCACAGTTCAGGGGCAGCTGTGCAGAAGGCCCTGTCACCCATGGTGCGCAGTGTCGGGGTTGAGGCAGTAATGTGAACAGATTTGACTGAGAGCCTGCCATCGTGCAAATTCCAGCTTTTCACCAGAGGAGAAAAACGTTTTCTATTTTTTTTTTCTTTCCAAAATGAGTTAATATCACAGGCAGACTCTTCACATACTAGAGAAATAAGTGTCAGAGCTGACAATAGATATGAAATAAATGCTTAAACATATAGCTAGGTGTAATGTTAAGAGTCCACAGATGTGAAGCTTTCAAGTCTGTTTTCTCAACTCGCTGTTTCTCTACAAGACATTACTCTATAAGCCATATCTCCAAAACTGGTGGGTCAAACTGAACAACCAATATGTCGATTTGAAGCTATGATTCCCTGCTTTCATATGACATGAAATATGGCATATGGTGGGAGGGATTTGGTGGTTGTGGAAAGTCCTTGTCAGTGGTAAATCGTCTGTGGAGAATGTCTGAAGAGTGCAAACCGACTGTGAAAGGTAATCAACTAAGACCAAGTAACCAAATGGCAGGTGTTGGGACTGCCATGAGCCAATCAATTGGCTCATGGCAGAGCCTTTTGTGGCGGTTCTGGACAACTGTGTATCCGACCGGCTCAAGGCCGGGCACGGCACACCCTGTGGTGGTGTGGAACGCTTGTGTCCAATGTGAAGCCGGTGGAGCAAACGGACGGCTCTCGAGTTACGTGGATTACAGACGTGCGTGAAAAGAGGCAATTATGGGCACTGTATTTTGCCCGCAAAACTCAAGTTTAGCGGACAATACTAGTATTAGTACAGCTAATATACAGGTGCGATGGTACTATTCGGGAGTTTACCGGAGTTTGTTGGAAAGTGTTACGTACACACAGAGACGTGGTGCTGTTGTAAGATTGGATAACGAAGCTACAGAGGTGTTTGCAGAGGTTCTTCAAGGTGTCAACCCATTTAGACCCGAGACTAGATTCTACAAATAATGTCTTCTAAATCATGACAGTTTTCTGTATCAAGTGGTGCTCACACTTTTTCACGTCAAGGACCCCCAGAATTATCTGTATTTGGCTGCGGACCCCCCCCCCCCCCCCCCATCTGAAAATATGTAGTTCCAGGGACACCCCCCCCCCCCCCCCCCATCTGAAAATATGTAGTTCCAGGGACCCTCCCAGAAGCAAAGATTTGAGTTAACCCATTTTTACCTGAGATCAGATTCTAAAAACATGACATGTTTCTATGTCAGTGGTTCTTCGATTTTTCAAAAATAGCAGACCTACAAGCTCGTAGCGCGCCACTCGGTGCCGCGCTACGAGCTTGTTAGATCTGCTATTTTTCAATAGCTAAAGTGTGACAATGCGGTTAAACAGTGACGTAATAAACGCTACCTGAGATGACGATGTGGAAGGAGACGTCAACAGTGTGGTTGAAGTGTGGCAGGTGAACGCTACAGGTCACCAGACCAGGCCCAGTCACCGGCACGGTACTATGGACCTCATAGCATTGTTGAGAGGTTCTGTCCGGCACCGAGGGTCCAGCGGGGTGGGAGGTTCTGTCCGACACTGAGGGTCCAGCGGGGAGGGAGGTTCTGTCCGGCACCGAGGGTCCAGCGGGATCGATGACGTTTCCGTTACTGTCCAGCCAAGACATTGCAGGTTTCGGAAACCAGCAGCCGGAATCACACGTCAACCACGAGCCATTTGAAGAGATCCGCGGCTGAGACACAGACCCTACAAGATAGAACACACATGGTTATGGTCGGTCTGTCTGTCTGTCTGTCTGTCTGTCCAGCCGATACCCACCTTATCAATCCATTGAATTGTCAAGTTGTCATGAATTGTCACCCATTCGTCTGGGCCCAGTAGGCCCCTACTGGCCTACCAGAAGATTCTGGTAGACGCTGTCAGCCAGTTCTATCGTTGACACCATGTTAATGCCTGTGCTGTCACGTGAGGGTTAGGGGGTTAGGGTTAGGGTTAACCCTAACCCCCTAACCCTCACGTGACAGCACAGGCATTAACATGGTGTCAACGATAGAACTGGCTGACAGCGTCTACCAGAATCTCCTGGTAGGCCAGTAGGGACCTGCCTGCCTGCCTGCCTGCCCGCCCGCCCGCCCGCGTCGATTAGACCTTCATCAGGACAGACAAGCAATGTCTGATGAAGGTCTAATCGACCGAAACGTCGACCCAATAAAGAGCAACATTTTGGCACAGTGTGCGGGACCTTCTCTTTGTTTTTCCAAGATACCCTTTTTAATAGTCACAAATGTATAATGTACTTAGTTATTTGCGTACTCATTTATGTTAAATTATTATACAGGAGGATTGGATGTCGTTCTCATGGATGTTAAATTATTATACAGGAGGATTGGATGTCGTTCTCATGGATGTTAAATTATTATACAGGAGGATTGGATGTCGTTCTCATGGATGTTAAATTATTATACAGGAGGATTGGATGTCGTTCTCATGGATGTTAAATTATTATCCAGGAGGATTGGATGTCGTTCTCATGGATGTTAAATTATTATACAGGAGGATTGGATGTCGTTCTCATGGATGTTAAATTATTATACAGGAGGATTGGATGTCGTTCTCATGGATGTTAAATTATTATACAGGAGGATTGGATGTCGTTCTCATGGATGTTAAATTATTATACAGGAGGATTGGATGTCGTTCTCATGGATGTTAAATTATTATCCAGGAGGATTGGATGTCGTTCTCATGGATGTTAAATTATTATACAGGAGGATTGGATGTCGTTCTCATGGATGACAAATCTTAGTTATGTTTCTATAAAACACGACCAGCACTGGTTCATTACGAACATTAACCCATTCAGACCTGAGGACGATTCTACAAATGCCTTCTTTCTAAATCATTTAAATACCACATGTTTCTATGTCGTTCTCAAACTATTTAATGTCAAGGAGCTCCAGAATCATCTGTATTTGGCCACGGACCCCAATCTCAAAACATGTTGTTCCCCCCCCCCTTGTAGATCTGCTATTTTTCAATAGCTAAAGTATAACGTATTGCTTGAAACACAAAAAAGGGTCACTTGCAGAGATTAAAATAGGGTGCATTTTGCATCCCAAAACGCAGTTTATAGTTAAGGGACGCAATAAAACAACGACCTATGCACTACTGTACTGTTTTTTATTCTAGTTTATTTTGCTAGCTTGTCTGTTTTCTACATGAATATAACCACATTATAACCATATAAAATGAAATGGGAGTTAAATGCTGCAATTTGTAAAAAATGGCAAAATATGACTCCTAACATTGTTGAAGGAGTAAAATATAACATAAAATGTCCCTGGGACTCATTTCTGAAAGACCACCCCTGCATCCTGGGACTCATCTGAAAGACCACCCCTGCATCCTGGGACTCATCTGAAAGACCATCCCTGCATCCTGGGACTCATCTGAAAGACCACCCCTGCATCCTGGGACTCATTACATTGAAAACCTGTTTACATCACTGGGTCAGAATAGGTTAAATCTTACCAACAAGGAGCTTGATCTCAGTGCTGATGTCCAGGTAGGGAACAGAACAGCGGTAGGTCCCCTGGTCCGAGCGCTCCACGCCGGACAGCCTCAGGGAGATGTCGCCATGGGGCAGCTTCTCGGCCAACAGGGACACCCTGAGTATGTACTCAGGGTACACCACGCCGTCGATGTAACGTCCGTCCTGGCGGAGATACACGTACTGTCGTGGGTCCAGGTCGGGCCTGTCGGGCCTGGTCCACTCCACTCCACTGCCTCTCTCCATGTCATACGGTGGTTTGATGATACACGGAAGGATCGCATCGCCTCCCTCTACGGCCCGCACGATGTCCTGAGGAGGCCCGACCGCCCGATGTTGTTCACCTTGAAAAACGTAAAACCAAATCAAAATTGTTGACTTGTTTTGATGCCGTTTGCTTTAATTGTTCACCTTAAAACGTAAAACCAAATCAAAATGACTTGTTTTGATGCCGTTTGCTTTAATGTCCACAGATGTTAATTAAGTAGGATTCAAGGCTCATTCATAGTCTGGATTTTCGGTGGTGAGGTGACCACTGACCACCGAACTACAACATGACGTCACGAGCCGCGGTGAAGAGCAAACCACCGCCACCGCCCCCAGCCTTCTCTCTGTTTTTACTCACCACCGCTCAATGTTATTTCAGCTCCGGTGGTCAGCTCATAATAACCATAGGCCATTAGAAATGTGGACCCCCCATAATAACCATATTAGAACTGGGGACCCCCATAATAACCATATTAGAACTGGGGACCCCCATAATAACCATATTAGAACTGGGGACCCCCCATAATAACCATATTAGAACTGGGGAGTGGGGACCCCCCATAATAACCATATTAGAACTGGGGACCCCCCATAATAACCATATTAGAACTGGGGACCCCCCATAATAACCATATTAGAACTGGGGAGTGGGGACCCCCCATAATAACCATATTAGAACTGGGGACCCCCCATAATAACCATATTAGAACTGGGGACCCCCCATAATAACCATATTAGAACTGGGGACCCCCCCCATAATAACCATATTAGAACTGGGGACCCCCCATAATAACCATATTAGAACTGGGGACCCCCCATAATAACCATATTAGAACTGGGGACCCCCCATAATAACCTTATTAGAACTGGGGACCCCCCACCCTGACAAGCACATGGGCATTGCATTCAGTTTGACTTGTGAAAATAGCCCACAACGCGACCGGCTATTTTAACAATTTTTGCCTGCTTAGTTAATATTTGACAATTTCGTTAATTTCCATTGATTACTTTTGACGCACTAATTGTCTTTATTATTATTATAATTATAATTATAATTATAATTATAATTATAATTATAATTATAATTATAATTATAATTATAATTATAATTATTATTATGACACCATAGGCTTAGGAAGACACACCTTGTGGAAAAACTCCTGTCTTTGATGTGACTTTAAAGTTAAGTTGCTAACTTTACACATTTGATGAGGGGGGGGGGGGGAACTAGTCACTATAGTCACCTAGTCCAGTTCTTAGCTCACGCATGTTTCATGATAACTACTTTTTATATATGTGATGTATTGCCATGCTTTTTGTTACTGCTTAATGTAATTCGCTCTGGATTTAGAGCGTCTGATAAATTGTGCAGGATTGGAAAGTGCCAGAGTTAAGGTCCCTGCACACAGAGCACGTTTTTCTGATTTTTAGCGGCGTTTCTCTGTCGGTTTTCCGAAAAACGCGTCCAGTGTGCAACCACCTTAAGTGTTGTGTAATAAAAATAACTTCGCCTTTCACCCTTCACCCAACCTCCAGACCATAGAGACTCAGCTACACCCTTCACCCAACCTCCAGACCATAGAGACTCAGCTACACCCTTCACCCAACCTCCAGACCATAGAGACTCAGCTACGCCCTTCACCCAACCTCCAGACCATAGAGACTCAGCTACACCCTTCACCCAACCTCCAGACCATAGAGACTCAGCTACACCCTTCACCCAACCTCCAGACCATAGAGACTCAGCTACACCCTTCACCCAACCTCCAGACCATAGAGACTCAGCTACACCCTTCACCCAACCTCCAGACCATAGAGACTCAGCTACGCCCTTCACCCAACCTCCAGACCATAGAGACTCAGCTACACCCTTCACCCAACCTCCAGACCATAGAGACTCAGCTACACCCTTCACCCAACCTCCAGACCATAGAGACTCAGCTACACCCTTCACCCAACCTCCAGACCATAGAGACTCAGCTACACCCTTCACCCAACCTCCAGACCATAGAGACTCAGCTACACCCTTCACCCAACCTCCAGACCATAGAGACTCAGCTACGCCCTTCACCCAACCTCCAGACCATAGAGACTCAGCTACACCCTTCACCCAACCTCCAGACCATAGAGACTCAGCTACACCCTTCACCCAACCTCCAGACCATAGAGACTCAGCTACACCCTTCACCCAACCTCCAGACCATAGAGACTCAGCTACACCCTTCACCCAACCTCCAGACCATAGAGACTCAGCTACGCCCTTCACCCAACCTCCAGACCATAGAGACTCAGCTACACCCTTCACCCAACCTCCAGACCATAGAGACTCAGCTACACCCTTCACCCAACCTCCAGACCATAGAGACTCAGCTACACCCTTCACCCAACCTCCAGACCATAGAGACTCAGCTACACCCTTCACCCAACCTCCAGACCATAGAGACTCAGCTACACCCTTCACCCAACCTCCAGACCATAGAGACTCAGCTACACCCTTCACCCAACCTCCAGACCATAGAGACTCAGCTACACCCTTCACCCAACCTCCAGACCATAGAGACTCAGCTACACCCTTCACCCAACCTCCAGACCATAGAGACTCAGCTACACCCTTCACCCAACCTCCAGACCGCAGAGACTCAGCTACACCCTTCACCCAACCTCCAGACCATAGAGACTCAGCTACACCCTTCACCCAACCTCCAGACCATAGAGACTCAGCTACACCCTTCACCCAACCTCCAGACCATAGAGACTCAGCTACACCCTTCACCCAACCTCCAGACCATAGAGACTCAGCTACACCCTTCACCCAACCTCCAGACCATAGAGACTCAGCTACACCCTTCACCCAACCTCCAGACCATAGAGACTCAGCTACACCCTTCACCCAACCTCCAGACCATAGAGACTCAGCTACACCCTTGGCCTTCACCCAACCTCCGCCGTCACGTTCCACCAGAGAGACGGACGTCCACAGCCAGGGGGCGGCAGCGGTTGAGAGGTCCGGCGAGCAGCGGCTCCACCCCCTCCTTCCTGACCCCCCCCGCCACCCGCAGCCTGCTCAGCGCCCCCGCAGCATCGCAGAGGCGTATCCCACGACCCCACGACACACGGACGACCGCCTGCAACCTGCCTGCCTTCCTGTCCAGCGGAGTCACTCCGACTCCGTGCCTCTGTTTACGCAGGGGTCCGTCCCCGCTCCCCCAAGCCACCCCCACGGGGACCCCTGTGGTCCCTGTGGCGCCCGCCCTGCCCTCGGGGAGCCTCGGGGACCGGCGCCAGGAGCGACGCTGCCGGCGTGCCAGCAGCCCATGCAGCCTCCGCAGCAACAACGCCAGCTGTTGGCCGGCGCCTGCGACCCCCCCACGCCAACACAGCAGCAGCAGCTGTTGGCCGGCGCCTGCGACCCCCCCACGCCAACACAGCAGCAGCAGCTATTGGCCGGCGCCTGCGGCCCGCCCGCGCCTCCACAGCAGCAGCAGCGGTGGCACCAGGACACGGCGCCATGCTACGGCTCGTACGCTCACACGGTAATGTGCAAAGTCCAGACCACACTCTACAACCACAGACGTATATAAACCCATTTTGACCTGAGATCAGATTCTAAAAACAGTTTTCTGAAAAAGCTATGTTTCTATGTCAGCCGTTCTTCGATTTTTCAAAAATAGCAGATCTACAAGCTCATAGCGCGCCACTCGGTGGCACGCTATGAGCTTGTAGGTCTGCTATTTTTGAAAAATCGAAAAATTATTTTTCAATAGCTAAAGCATATAGAGAGATGACTTCCGCACACCCGGTAGGTTTGGAGCAGGTGCGATGATGACGAGGCATATACAATGTGAAAGGAGGGACACCCCACACCGCCACTTGCTGGGTTCAGAGCATTTCATTAAAGCAAAGCAACGTTTCGGTCTTGCGACCTTCCTCAGGCTTAATTGAAGAATGGGCTGACATTGTCACTAAATACATTTCAGACAGTCTAAACCAGGGGTTCTCAACCTTTTTGGCCGGGGACCCCCAAAAATGCTTTGGCAACGTCTCGGGACCCCCGTCCCGCCCCCTCCCGACCCCCAATATAAATTGACTGCTACAATAACCTTAATAATAGAGACAATACACCATAAAAAAATACTGAAACCATCATCATTAGGGAAGGTGTATGCATGTACTATGTGTACTATATGTAAACTCTTCATTTCCACTTTACAGCCATTCAGTTGCAAAAATAATTGAAAATAATTTGGGGACCCCCCAAAATAATTTGGCGACCCCTCGAGGGGTCGCGACCCACGGGTTGAGAACCCCTGGTCTAAACAACCAATCAAAATGCATGTAATTATCTCAACAGTACTGTTAACAGCTGTGAAAAACCTTGTCACGTGACTTAAGGTGCAGTGTTACTGTGAACATTCCTCATATATCATTGTCAATAGCAGAAAACAATAATACAGGGAAAGAGAATTATACATAAATGTCATGCCAGATAACATACAAGGAAGACATAGTTAGATAAGCAATTGAATGTCACATATAAGATCCTACTCTGTAAGAGTGGAAAAGAATAAAATAATTAAAAACATAGCAACTGATAGCTAAAGCATAACATAATGCTAACACCAAAAGGGGTTCCCGCCCAGAATGGGTTAACACCGCAGCAGAGCGCCTGATAACACCGGCTAATGTTATAAGCTAACTGGACAGCAGGAAAGATGCACACCTGACAAATATGACTATGTCATATTTCTTGTTTTTTTTAATAATGTTTAGTTTTCAATGTTGCAACAGGTAATATCATTATATCGTATATCGATATCACAATATTTGGCATAGATACCGAGATGTGAAATTTCTTTCCATATTGTGCACTTGCAGCCCTGTCACCCGGGCGGTCCGGAGGAGACGTTCTCCGCCCGCGGGGACCAGGGGACGGCGCCTCGCCCGCCGCCCCCCGCCCTGGGCCTCATGTCGTCGGTCAGCGAGACGGGCCTGGACGCCAAGCGCATGCTGCACTGCTGCGACCACCACGACTGCTCCTGGGTCAGCTCGCTGCCCCCTGGTGTTGGGCCCTGGTCACTGCAGCAGCAGCACCAACGCGTTGGGCTAAACGAGGTAGACCGACAGACAGACCTGTGCTGATGGCGCCGCTATAGCTGCGACGCCTTGTGAGCTTGTAGATCTGGATTTTTTGATTTTTACTTCACAAACAGTGTTCCTACATTGCAGTAGTAAATAGACCCTTAGATCTTAAACTCTTGAGATCGTAAAATGAATGTCACTCTCTCAAGAGTTCAATTATTGTTAAACATCTGCATTACTTTAGTTAATTTACAAGAATTCTACACAATTAGAGAATGTAGGAGAATTTGATTAACGTTTCCACCACTGCTCTGCTGCAGGTGTGCATGGTGGGTGGGGTCGGCCCCGGGGGAGGGGTCGGCCCCGCGGGAGGGGTCGGCCCCGGGGGAGGGGTCGGCCCCGGGGGAGGAGTCGGCCCCGGGGGAGGGGTCGGCCCCGGGGGAGGGGTCGGCCCCGCGGGAGGGGTCGGCCCCGGGGGAGGGGTCGGCCCCGGGGGAGGAGTCGGCCCCGGGGGAGGGGTCGGCCCCGGGGGAGGGGTCGGCCCCGGGGGAGGGGTCGGCCCCGGTGGCGTCCCGGGCACCACCAGCGCCACCAGGGACATCGGCACCATGACGGCCCACCGACCGATGGTGGACAGCGGGGTGCAGACAGAGCACAGCCCCCCTCCGCACGTCTTCCCACAGGTAGGCCCCCTCCCCATGTCCTCCCCTCCCCTCCCCTCCCCACGTCCTCCCCTCCCCACGTCCTCCCACAGGTTTTTTATTTGGAACATTGCCTTTCAGGCTTGTAACCCAGAAATATTGCTCAGGGCCAGATATGACAAAACAATTCTGATAACTCCACATTATCTGTGGGCGTACACATGTGTAACCGTGCTTAACCGAGCTTCTCAAATACTGCCCGCCTGCTTCAAATGAAATCCCGTGAGGGACTGTGGTGTCCGGAGTGAAGCCTCATAGGTAGTTGTCTAGAACTGCACATCTGAGTCTGACCAATATGTGCATACGTTGACTGACCAGACCCGACTCGCCGGGCCTCAGATCATACGTTGACTGACCAGACCCGACTCGCCGGGCCTCAGATGTATGTTAATAAGGAGCTCCGGGCTGGCCCTCGGGCTCCATGACAAATTAAATCAAATCTGCCCAAACCTGACACTATATCCGACCCGGCGTCGTTTTAGGGCCGGGGTCAGGCCGGGCCTCTAGCCGGCCCAGTTAGGGCCCAGTTAGGGCCCAGTTGGGGCCCAGTTAGGGAAGGGTAGGTACCCTCACATGTTCTCCCCGTGTCCCCTAAGGGTAGGTACCCTCACATGTTCTCACCGTGTCCCCTAGGGTAGGTACCCCCACATGTACTCCCCGTGTCCCCTAGGGTAGGTACCCTCACATGTTCTCCCCGTGTCCCCTAGGGCAGGTACCCCCACATGTTCTCCCCGTGTCCCCTAAGGGTAGGTACCCTAACATGTTCTCCCCGTGTCCCCTAGGGTAGGTACCCCCACATGTTCTCCCCGTGTCCCCTAGGGTAGGTACCCCCACATGTTCTCCCCGTGTCCCCTAGGGTAGGTACCCCCACATGTTCTCCCCGTGTCCCCTAGGGTAGGTACCCCCACATGTTCTCCCTGTGTTCCCTAGGGTAGGTACCCTAGGGTAGGTACCCCCACATGTTCTCCCCATGTCCCCTAGGGTAGGTACCCTCACATGTTCTCCCCGTGTCCCCTAGGGTAGGTACCCCCACATGTTCTCCCCGTGTCCCCTAGGGTAGGTACCCTCACATGTTCTCCCCGTGTCCCCTAGGGTAGGTACCCCCACATGTTCTCCCCGTGTCCCCTAGGGTAGGTACCCTCACATGTTCTCCCCGTGTCCCCTAGGGTAGGTACCCCCACATGTTCTCCCCGTGTCCCCTAGGGTAGGTACCCTCACATGTTCTCCCCGTGTCCCCTAAGGTAGGTACCCTCACATGTTCTCCCCGTGTCCCCTAAGGGTAGGTACCCCCACATGTTCTCCCCGTGTCCCCTAGGGTAGGTACCCTCACATGTTCTCCCCGTGTCCCCTAGGGTAGGTACCCTCACATGTTCTCACCGTGTCCCCTAGGGTAGGTACCCCCACAAAAAACATGCAGTAATCCTGGTCTCTAAACTGCCTCCCCCTGGCCAGCCGGGGCGCCTGATGGAGGGGAAAGGAACTGGTTGGAATAACGTGTTCCTTCCACGCGCTACGTTCAACCAGGGAAACTCCCCCCTGTCAGGTGTAAAGGAGCAACTTGGACACTCGGGCATGAAGGAAGCATGAGTTCAAGTCCGTTGCTCTCCCCAGGTTGGCGGAGGGTGTGTAGAGCCCAGGATCACATTAGATAATTGACACAGGGGTGAAAAATGGGTTACAAAATCGTGGGATAAAAAAATAAAAATCATAATCCAGGCCCTTTGAGAACTCTAGCAGACTTACAGTACATTTACAGTATGGACACCCGGTTGTCCAGAACTACATTTACAGTATGGACACCCGGTTGTCCAGAACTACATTTACAGTATGGACACCCGGTTGTCCAGAACTACATTTACAGTATGGACACCCGGTTGTCCAGAACTACATTTACAGTATGGACACCCGGTTGTCCAGAACTACATTTACAGTATGGACACCCGGTTGTCCAGAACTACATTTACAGTATGGACACCCGGTTGTCCAGAACTACATTTACAGTATGGACATCCGGTTGTCCAGAACTACATGTCCAACTGATATGCCCATACATACGTGGGTGACATCAGGATATCCATATATGGGCATAATAGGGACAGATAACATGGACACATGGACACATGAATGGAAATTATTCTATAAAATAATTGTGATTATCTCAAATAATTTGCGATGAGGCAGTTTTGGTTATGTAATAATGTAAAATGGTTGTGTAATAATGGTGACGTGCCTAATTCACTCCCAGGTGTGTCTGGTGGAGGAGAACGGCAACGCGACCGACGGAAACCACAACAAGATGGCGGAGAGCGGCGGGAAGGGCAGCAACGGTCAGAAGTCTCCGGTGAAGGAGGTGAGGAAGTGGGAAACATCGAGGCAAGCTTTCCCAAGGTTCCTTGCGAAGCATAGCGTAAGCTTGCCAAGCGTATAATATATGCTCGCCTAAAAACGGCTGTGGCTCAGGAGGTAGAGCAGGTCGTCCAATGATCCCTGGGTCGGCGGTTCGAAAACCAGTTCATCCTGTCCACATGTCGAAGTGTCCTTGGGCAAGACACTGAACCCTACATCGCCTCCAATGAGTCGGTCGGTGTGAGCTCGCCACCGTTGGTGTGTGAATGTGGGAAGTGAGGATGCTGGCGTCGACTGTTCGCCGCTTCACCTCCCAATGTATGAATGAATGAACCTTCACCTCCCAATGTATGAATGAATGAACCTTCACCTCCCAATGTATGAATGAATGAACCTTCACCTCCCAATGTATGAATGAATGAACCTTCACCTCCCAATGTATGAATGAATGAACCTTCACCTCCCAATGTATGAATGAATGAACCTTCACCTCCCAATGTATGAATGAATGAACCTTCACCTCCCAATGTATGAATGAATGAACCTTCACCTCCCAATGTATGAATGAATGAACCTTCACCTCCCAATGTATGAATGAATGAACCTTCACCTCCCAATGTATGAATGAATGAACCTTCACCTCCCAATGTATGAATGAATGAACCTTCACCTCCCAATGTATGAATGAATGAACCTTCACCTCCCAACGTATGAATGAATGAACCTTCACCTCCCAATGTATGAATGAATGAACCTTCACCTCCCAATGTATGAATGAATGAACCTTCACCTCCCAATGTATGAATGAATGAACCTTCACCTCCCAATGTATGAATGAATGAACCTTCACCTCCCAATGTATGAATGAATGAACCTTCACCTCCCAATGTATGAATGAATGAACCTTCACCTCCCAATGTATGAATGACTGAACCTTCACCTCCCAATGTATGAATGAATGAACCTTCACCTCCCAATGTATGAATGAATGGACCTTCACCTCCCAATGTATGAATGAATGAACCTTCACCTCCCAATGTATGAATGAATGAACCTTCACCTCCCAATGTATGAATGAATGAACCTTCACCTCCCAATGTATGAATGACTGAACCTTCACCTCCCAATGTATGAATGACTGAACCTTCACCTCCCAATGTATGAATGACTGAACCTTCACCTCCCAATGTATGAATGACTGAACCTTCACCTCCCAATGTATGAATGAATGAACCTTCACCTCCCAATGTATGAATGAATGGACCTTCACCTCCCAATGTATGAATGACTGAACCTTCACCTCCCAATGTATGAATGAATGAACCTTCACCTCCCAATGTATGAATGACTGAACCTTCACCTCCCAATGTATGAATGAATGAACCTTCACCTCCCAATGTATGAATGAATGAACCTTCACCTCCCAATGTATGAATGAATGAACCTTCACCTCCCAATGTATGAATGACTGAACCTTCACCTCCCAATGTATGAATGACTGAACCTTCACCTCCCAATGTATGAATGACTGAACCTTCACCTCCCAATGTATGAATGAATGAACCTTCACCTCCCAATGTATGAATGACTGAACCTTCACCTCCCAATGTATGAATGAATGAACCTTCACCTCCCAATGTATGAATGACTGAACCTTCACCTCCCAATGTATGAATGAATGAACCTTCACCTCCCAATGTATGAATGAATGAACCTTCACCTCCCAATGTATGAATGAATGAACCTTCACCTCCCAATGTATGAATGACTGAACCTTCACCTCCCAATGTATGAATGACTGAACCTTCACCTCCCAATGTATGAATGACTGAACCTTCACCTCCCAATGTATGAATGAATGAACCTTCACCTCCCAATGTATGAATGAATGGACCTTCACCTCCCAATGTATGAATGACTGAACCTTCACCTCCCAATGTATGAATGAATGAACCTTCACCTCCCAATGTATGAATGACTGAACCTTCACCTCCCAATGTATGAATGAATGAACCTTCACCTCCCAATGTATGAATGAATGAACCTTCACCTCCCAATGTATGAATGAATGAACCTTCACCTCCCAATGTATGAATGACTGAACCTTCACCTCCCAATGTATGAATGACTGAACCTTCACCTCCCAATGTATGAATGAATGGACCTTCACCTCCCAATGTATGAATGACTGAACCTTCACCTCCCAATGTATGAATGAATGGACCTTCACCTCCCAATGTATGAATGACTGAACCTTCACCTCCCAATGTATGAATGAATGAACCTTCACCTCCCAATGTATGAATGAATGAACCTTCACCTCCCAATGTATGAATGAATGAACCTTCACCTCCCAATGTATGAATGACTGAACCTTCACCTCCCAATGTATGAATGAATGAACCTTCACCTCCCAATGTATGAATGAATGAACCTTCACCTCCCAATGTATGAATGAATGGACCTTCACCTCCCAATGTATGAATGAATGAACCTTCACCTCCCAATGTATGAATGAATGAACCTTCACCTCCCAATGTATGAATGAATGGACCTTCACCTCCCAATGTATGAATGAATGAACCTTCACCTCCCAATGTATGAATGAATGAACCTTCACCTCCCAATGTATGGATGAATGAACCTTCACCTCCCAATGTATGGATGAATGAACCTTCACCTCCCAATGTATGAATGAATGAACCTTCACCTCCCAATGTATGAATGAATGAACCTTCACCTCCCAATGTATGGATGAATGAACCTTCACCTCCCAATGTATGGATGAATGAACCTTCACCTCCCAATGTATGAATGAATGAACCTTCACCTCCCAATGTATGAATGAATGAACCTTCACCTCCCAATGTATGAATGAATGAACCTTCACCTCCCAATGTATGAATGAATGAACCTTCACCTCCCAATGTATGAATGAATGAACCTTCACCTCCCAATGTATGAATGAATGGACCTTCACCTCCCAATGTATGAATGAATGGACCTTCACCTCCCAATGTATGAATGAATGAACCTTCACCTCCCAATGTATGAATGAATGAACCTTCACCTCCCAATGTATGAATGAATGAACCTTCACCTCCCAATGTATGAATGAATGAACCTTCACCTCCCAATGTATGAATGAATGGACCTTCACCTCCCAATGTATGAATGAATGGACCTTCACCTCCCAATGTATGAATGAATGAACCTTCACCTCCCAATGTATGAATGAATGAACCTTCACCTCCCAATGTATGAATGAATGAACCTTCACCTCCCAATGTATGAATGAATGAACCTTCACCTCCCAATGTATGAATGAATGAACCTTCACCTCCCAATGTATGAATGAATGAACCTTCACCTCCCAATGTATGAATGAATGAACCTTCACCTCCCAATGTATGAATGAATGAACCTTCACCTCCCAATGTATGAATGAATGAACCTTCACCTCCCAATGTATGAATGAATGAACCTTCACCTCCCAATGTATGAATGAATGAACCTTCACCTCCCAATGTATGAATGAATGAACCTTCACCTCCCAATGTATGAATGAATGAACCTTCACCTCCCAATGTATGAATGAATGGACCTTCACCTCCCAATGTATGGATGAATGAACCTTCACCTCCCAATGTATGAATGAATGGACCTTCACCTCCCAATGTATGGATGAATGAACCTTCACCTCCCAATGTATGAATGAATGGACCTTCACCTCCCAATGTATGAATGAATGAACCTTCACCTCCCAATGTATGGATGAATGAACCTTCACCTCCCAATGTATGAATGAATGAACCTTCACCTCCCAATGTATGAATGAATGGACCTTCACCTCCCAATGTATGGATGAATGGACCTTCACCTCCCAATGTATGAATGAATGAACCTTCACCTCCCAATGTATGAATGAATGAACCTTCACCTCCCAATGTATGGATGAATGGACCTTCACCTCCCAATGTATGAATGAATGGACCTTCACCTCCCAATGTATGAATGAATGAACCTTCACCTCCCAATGTATGAATGAATGGACCTTCACCTCCCAATGTATGAATGAATGGACCTTCACCTCCCAATGTATGAATGAATGGACCTTCACCTCCCAATGTATGAATGAATGAACCTTCACCTCCCAATGTATGAATGAATGGACCTTCACCTCCCAATGTATGAATGAATGAACCTTCACCTCCCAATGTATGAATGACTGAACCTTCACCTCCCAATGTATGAATGAATGAACCTTCACCTCCCAATGTATGAATGAATGGACCTTCACCTCCCAATGTATGAATGAATGAACCTTCACCTCCCAATGTATGAATGAATGAACCTTCACCTCCCAATGTATGAATGAATGAACCTTCACCTCCCAATGTATGAATGAATGAACCTTCACCTCCCAATGTATGAATGAATGAACCTTCACCTCCCAATGTATGAATGAATGGACCTTCACCTCCCAATGTATGAATGAATGGACCTTCACCTCCCAATGTATGAATGAATGAACCTTCACCTCCCAATGTATGAATGAATGAACCTTCACCTCCCAATGTATGAATGAATGGACCTTCACCTCCCAATGTATGAATGAATGAACCTTCACCTCCCAATGTATGAATGAATGAACCTTCACCTCCCAATGTATGAATGAATGAACCTTCACCTCCCAATGTATGAATGAATGGACCTTCACCTCCCAATGTATGAATGAATGGACCTTCACCTCCCAATGTATGAATGAATGAACCTTCACCTCCCAATGTATGAATGAATGAACCTTCACCTCCCAATGTATGAATGAATGAACCTTCACCTCCCAATGTATGAATGAATGAACCTTCACCTCCCAATGTATGAATGAATGAACCTTCACCTCCCAATGTATGAATGAATGAACCTTCACCTCCCAATGAATGAATGAACCTTCACCTCCCAACGTATGAATGAATGAACCGTTGTAAAGCGCTTTGAGCACTATAAAAGCGCTATAAAAATGCAATTCATTATTATTATTAACCCATTCAGGCCTGACGTCATAATTTAAAAAAAAAAGTTTTCTAAATCATGACAATTTTCGGAAAGATTTGAGGCACATTTTAACGACTTTTCAAAAATAGCAGACCTACAAGCTCATAGCGCGCCACTCGGTGGCGCGCTATGAGCTTGTAGATCTGCTATTTTTCAATAGCTAAATTATAACATAATGTTTAAAACACCAAAAGGGGTTCCCGCCCAAAATGGGTTAATGGTTAATGTGGTTAAACGCTAACGTGACATGGATGTGTTCCAGGTCTCAATGGATTAAAACTATTTTACTGCCACCATTGAACTCCGACAGGATCCACGGGGCCTTTTATTTTTAAAACCCAGAAATTCACCCCAAATGAACCGGAAGCAAAGTCACCTTTAACTAATCCGTCTCACGAAACCTTAAAAGTCATCAGAAGCGTTAGAGAATAATGTTAGAAATAAGTTCAGGGTTAGGCATAGTTTTACTGGGGTCAAGTTTAGGAATGGCGTTTTGGCACCGTCTCACTGAGGTCATAGCCTGCCCCAGCCTGTGTGATTTGTGGCCTAGAGGGGCGGGTTCAATATGCCGGGCCAAAACAGCCGGTGGATCCTATTGGTGTGCGTCTCCCCCCCTCCTCCTGCCCTCCCCTAAGTTTAGGAATAAGGTTATAGCCTAAGGTTATAACCTACGTATTTATAAATACTAAATAGTGTCATTGCAAGTGAAGTGGGAGGTGTATTATAAATGCTGTGTCATTGCAGGTGAAGTGGGATGCCGAGGGGATGACCTGGGAGGAGTATTATAAATGCTGTGTCTGGGAGGTGTATTATAAATGCTGTGTCTGGGACGTGTATTATAAATGCTGTGTCTGGGAGGTGTATTATAAATGCTGTGTCTGGGAGGTGTATTATAAATGCTGTATCTGGGAGGTGTATTTATAAATGCTGTATCTGGGAGGTGTATTTATAAATGCTGTGTCTGGGAGGTGTATTATAAATGCTGTGTCTGGGAGGTGTATTATAAATGCTGTGTCTGGGAGGTGTATTATAAATGCTGTGTCTGGGAGGTGTATTATAAATGCTGTGTCTGGGAGGTGTATTATAAATGCTGTGTCTGGGAGGTGTATTATAAATGCTGTGTCTGGGAGGTGTATTATAAATGCTGTGTCTGGGAGGTGTATTATAAATGCTGTGTCATTGCAGGTGAAGTGGGAGGTGTATTATAAATGCTGTGTCTGGGAAGGTGTATTATAAATGCTGTGTCTGGGAGGTGTATTATAAATGCTGTGTCTGGGAGGTGTATTATAAATGCTGTGTCTGGGAGGTGTATTATAAATGCTGTGTCTGGGAGGTGTATTATAAATGCTGTGTCTGGGAGGTGTATTATAAATGCTGTGTCTGGGAGGTGTATTATAAATGCTGTGTCTGGGAGGTGTATTATAAATGCTGTGTCATTGCAGGTGAAGTGGGAGGTGTATTATAAATGCTGTGTCTGGGAGGTGTATTATAAATGCTGTGTCTGGGAGGTGTATTATAAATGCTGTGTCTGGGAGGTGTATTATAAATGCAGTGTCATTGCAGGTGAAGTGGGATGCAGAGGGGATGACCTGGGAGGTGTACGGGGCGTCCGTAGACCCTGAGGAGCTGGGCCTGGCCATCCAGAAGCACCTGGAGCTGCAGATCAAAGAGACAGCGGGGCGCGCCGCCAAGCTCTGCCGGCAGGACACCAGCACATCCAGGTTTACTGTGTTTCATTATTCCTGACCCGTTCGGGGATAATGGCTATGTTTGAATATTAAATTATAAAATCTAAAATGATGTACTATAGAGCACCGAAGTCCTGACGTAACTCGTTCATCCCTTCGGTGGTTCGTGGAAGTCATTTCCCCATGGAGAATAACATGGGCTCATCTTAATATCGTCTCATATAAGCGTTGTGGTCCAAAAATAAACAAGCTGTCTCGGCGTTATTGTCGGGGAGGTGTCTCTGTATCGTTTGCGACAGTCAGTCACTCATATATGATACAGTCTGTTTCTAGCGAAAATGTAACTAATTCAGTAGCAGTAACGATAGCGTTTTCTCTCAGTCAGTTGATTCTTCATATCCATATGAGTGAAGCGGCCGGGATGACATGTTTATTTTTCAAACACAGTTCTTATATGAGGCGATCTAAAACCCCCCCTATGGGGATTACAATGCAAATAAAAAGTACATGAACCCGTGGATTTGCGCCCTCTACCGATATTGACGTCAGACTTCGGTGCTCTATGCGTTCACGGTGGGATAATGTCAGTTTAGTTTTGAATTGAAGTGGGCGGCTGTGGCTCAGGAGGTAGAGCAGGTCGTTCAATGATCCCTGGGCTGTGGCTCAGGAGGTAGAGCAGGTCGTCCAATGATCCCTGGGTCGGCGGTTCGAATCCCGGCTCCTCCTCCTGTCCGCATGTCGAGGTGTCCTTGGGGCAAGACACTGAACCCTACATCGCCTCCAATGAGTCGGTCTGTGTGAGCTCGCCACCGTCGGTGAATGTGGGAAGTGTTCGCCGCTTCACCTCCCAATGTATGAATGAATGAACCATTGAAAAGCGCTTTGAGCACTTGGAAAAGCGCTATAAAAATGCAATTCATTATACAAATACAATTCATTAGTTCTCAAAGTGGGCTTGCTAATTTCGTTTCGTTTTCTTTTCTTTTTTAATCGTGATGCCGTGAAAAATCACAAATCAGATCCGAGCCTCGCATGGATGATCAACACCACGGACAGCGACGTAGTTTCCGAGAAGACGGCGAGAGAAGATCGTCATTTAAACAGGACTCTATGGAGTGCATGTTTCGTGGGGGCGGGGTTAGAGCAAAGCGATATAAAACGTATACGTCAGCAGCAGACAATAGATGGCTAATACAAAACGTACTGTATATATTCGTTAGCAGCAGACAATGTGTTAACACCCCGAACTCCCGGGGTTATTTAATCCATTAAATCAGAGCCCAGTGATTTATAGCAGTGAAGCACATTTAGCGACGGACCAGGCGCTATCCCGGATGTAGCTGAAGCAGCTACATCCGGGATGTTCCTACGCGCACGCAGCCCTTCCAACCAGAAGAGGGGCGTGCTGGTAGTGCTTTTTGATTGGTGCCCAGACCTACAACCCGTCCTGCCCCCCACCCAAGATCATTTGTGCCCACACGATACAATGCAACTGTAATGTAATGTGATGTGATGTATTCTCCCTCCCCCCCTCCCTCTCTGTCCACTCCCCCCCCCCCCCCTCCCTCTCTGTCCACTATCCTTCTATTTTTTCTGATGTAAAGAGAAGTCAGTGGCGGCGCGACTCATGTTGCAGCGGCTCAGTACTCTTTGTACACCTTCCATTTCGCTGTCTAAGTATTTGTATACTCTGTACAGTGACAATAAATTGAATCTATCTATCTATCTATCTATGTAGCCAAAACACTCCCAAGGCGATCGACAACAACGGGAGGTATGATTAATTATAACACGACTAGCGACGGGACCGCGGTGGGCCGTCTGACACATAATCTTTGCTTAGAATTGGATGGAATGATTTAGATTATTATTCACGTTTTAAGATTTTCGATCGCATCCGCTAAAATGGTTATGGGGGGAACATTTTCGATGACGTCCCACCGGAAAATCGAATGTTGCGCAACAGACGCTCCCAGTCTGTGGAGCGATGCGATCGGTTTTGATATCAATAATCTCCGTCTCTCTTTTTATCAATCTCCGTCCTGAGCGCTGGGCGTTACTGATTGATTGAACGGAGAACTCCGTCCTTGCCGCTCAGGGTGTTAACTATGATAACGTTTTAACCCCGCCCCCAGGCAGAGCGTCCCGCCGGCAGACAGCCGTCGTAGGAAGAGGAGCAGGATGATGATCGGCTCCATCCGAACCCCCGCCTGCTGCGCCCGCTCCTCCACCACTGTGGACTGAACTACAACTCCCATGATCCTCCACTGATGTGGACTGAACTACAACTCCCATGATCCTCCACTGCTGTGGACTGAACTACAACTCCCATGATCCTCCACCGCTGTGGACTGAACTACAACTCCCATGATCCTCCACTGCTGTGGACTGAACTACAACTCCCATGATCCTCCACCGCTGTGGACTGAACTACAACTCCCATGATCCTCCACCGATGTGGACTGAACTACAACTCTTGTGATCCTCCTCCGCTGTTGAATTGACTACAATTATCATGATCCTCCACCGCTGTGGACTCAACTACAACTCCCATGATCCTCCACCGCTGTGGACTCAAGGAATCTCTGAGAAGGAAGTGAAGTCACGTGACTGGGCTGCGCCATGACACTTTCATGGGAGCCAAACTACCCGGAAGTTTGGCAGAATGCACTGGAGTCAATGAGAGCTCAGTGACCAGCTCATGAACAAACATTATTTATGAACAATTGAGACCTTTTGTAAAGTAATCACTTCTGGAAAACAACAGAAGACATGTAACACATTATTGTCTGCTGTGTTGTTATTCGATGTGTACACTGTGTAATTTTTGGTATGGTATCTAAAGAGCACAAAGTACCTTTCTGAACGTACCAAGTATCGCGAGACTTCCCACACCGTTTCCTGTCTGGCAGACAAATCTTGCGATACTTCGGAGCCAGAAACGATACCTGCTGCTGTTTAGATCCTCAGATAAAATTATATACTGTGCACTCTGTGCACATCGAAAAGTAAGTGATTAGAAAACAACCTGTGATATGTCTTCTGTTATTTTCCAGAAGTGATTACTTTACAAAAGGTCTCAATTGTTCATAAATAATGTTTGTCATGAGCTGGTCCAGCCGGCTCCATTCACTGCCATGTATTCATTGCACTTCCGGTGTGAGTTTGGCTCCCATGAAAGTGTCCATGAAAGTGTCATGGCCGCAGCCCAGTCACGTGACCACTTCCCTTCCTTCTCAGAGCCAAGGACTGTCTAAGAAGGACGAGACGCGAAGACCGTAAGGGCGACGTCATGTTGCTCACATCATAGATATTATAAGAAATAGATGCCTCATTTGCCGCTGCAGTTCATTGGAGCGACGTGTATCCCAATGAAGGCGGAAGTGCAGTGCTGAAGGCTTTTTTTTTTTTTAACAAATCTTTATAACAGTCATGACAATATACATTACAATACAAAACAAGACAAACAAACAAACACAAACAACAAAGTTATTAACAATACAACATCAGAGCCAGGGGGATTAGATTACTAACAGAAAACATTAAAGAGTGAACACAAAGCAACAGTTCTCCGCAGCTTTCTTATTTAGAAGTGCTGAAGGCATTTGCTGAAGGCGACTGCGTCGCTGCCCAAGTGACGTCACTCATGCGACTCCTCCATGTCTCTCGCTGTCACTCAAGTGACTACTGGCCAATCACAGCGCGTCTTTTCCGGGACTTATGTTACGCACGCGGAAGCTTGACAAGCTTCCGCCTTGCTTCCGCTAATGCTTCCGCCTTCAATTGGTGACACGCGCCTCAGAGCCGGAAAGGGCGTCTATGTATATATGTCTATGGCTCACATGGTGCTCCATGGAAGGAAATAAACAGGCGCCGTTGAGACCAGGAAGTTGGATATGACAAATCATAGATATGGCACAAATGGCCCAGCAGATGGCGTGATGCCACTGACAGGAGATATGCTTGTACATATCATGTCACGTCATTGCATTTTACCTTTTATATTAACGTTTTAACAGCAAATGGATAAGTAAGTCCCAGCATGGATCATCACACAGACAGTAATGTTGGTCGGACGTGACATACAAGCATCTCTCCTTTCATTGGCATCACGCCATCTGCTGGGCCATTTGTGCCATATCTATGATTTGTCATATCCAACTTCCTGGTCTCAACTGTGCATGTTTCTTTCCTTCCATGGAGCACCATGTGAGCAACATGGCGTCGCCCTTACGGTCCTCGCGTCTCGTCCTTAGACAGTCCTTGCTCAGAGCTTCCTTGTGTGGACTGAACTACAACTCTTGTGATCCTCCTCCGCTGTTGAATTGACTACAATTACCATGATCCTCCACCACTGTGGACTGAACTACAATTACCATGATCCTTCACCACTGTGGACTGAACTACAGCCCCCATCCACCTCTGCTGTGGACTGAACTACGACTACCGTGATCCACCACCACTGTGGACTCGACTAAAACTCCCATGATCCTTCAATGGTGTTGACTGGACTACAACTCCCACTCACCAAAACTGTGGACTGAACTACAACTCCCATCCACCACTGCTGTGGACTGGACTACAACTCCCATGATCCTCCACCGACGTGGACTGAACTAGCCTACACATTGCCATGATCCACTACTGCTGTGGACTGAACTACAACTCCCATCCACCACTGCCGTAGATTGAACTACAGCCCGACCCATATTTCAGTTTGGCTGAACATTTTTAAGAAAATAAACTGCCATTAATTAACTTTTTAAATGACTTTTTTTTAAATGATATCATTATTGGCAAGTATTACAGCCGATGTGTCCCGATTTGTCTGTTGTGAATAAGTTTTGGGTCATGTAATTTTAGGAGAACATTTTCAAAAGTTTTCAAAGATTAAAACAAAATGATATAGTGTGATCTACGAGGCCCGACACGTGGCAAAGAGATTACGAGCTTGTAGATCGTTTGTTTTTGATCATTTTCCAACAGGGCTAGATTGAATGAAATAAAAAAGTTAAATGTTTAGCATCAACTTTAATCAAAAGTTTGCACTTTTTGAATACGAAAAAATAAATAAATGTCAGAACGTCGGGTAATTAGTGGAGGACTCTCCAAAATCTGAGTCGTCATCGGTCCCAAACATCTGGCTGTGGACTGAATGTCGTTAGACCCCCAGACGGGACCCCCCAGACGGGACGGGACCCCCCAGCTCAACCTGACCCAACACGCACACAATATGTATGCTCCAAGTCAGTATATGTTGATGAATTCACGTGATTTTCTAGTCTTCAGTGTGCGTAAACTAGAGCACAGTGTATACGCAGAGAGGTACATGATTGAACACATGAACTGTGATGGAATGTAAACCCTGTTAAAATGTCACATCACACGTCGAGTCCACTGTGAGATCAGCAGTCATAAATATTAATAAACAGGGAATGAGATGGTAGTTATTATGTGTGTCACACCGTAGATTACAACCTTTACATACTTACTGGTGTCACTGTTTGAGAAGGTGTTATTTTTTTTTTAAAGATATTTTTTTGCGGCTTACGCCTTTTATTGGTTTTTGAAGGGACAGACAGTAGGCTGACAGGAAACGGGAGAGAGATGGGGGAAGACATGCAGTAAAGGCCGTGTCGGGCTCGGGAGTCGAACGCGCGGCACACTGCGACTGGATTACCAGTCGGGTGCCCAGACGGTTACGCCACCGCCTGGGCGAGAAGGTGTTATTGTTCTACATTTGTATTGTCGGTTTTATACCTGATACCTGCTTTTGTAACAAGCAATTCATGTAGTCCTTCCTGTCTGTCTGTCTGTCTGTCTGTCTGTCTGTCTGTCTCATATCACATCAGAGGTCTCTACTAAAGAAAAAAGTTATTCCACCAAAATTGTTGGTACAAAAAATAGATGATTACAGTGTTTAGGTCTAATGCCTGTACATTACTACTAAATGTATACATGCATCTAATGTAGCTTGTATTGCAGCTCTCAAGTATAGGCTATAGAGCGTCGCAGTCCCGCCCCCTTTCGTGACGACGCCAGGAAATGAATCCCAATGCATTTTCCCCATAGACATTTCAACAAGTATTTATTTAAAGACCTTTTAAGCGTCGTACAAAGCCAACTCGAGTCGTGACAAATCATGACAACAAACACAATATTTTGGACCAAACAAATAATTACAAAGAAGAAAAACAACAAGAAAAGTGTTGTAACCTGCCGTTTTTTTCTACTTTCTAATTCTTTGTTTGGCCCAAAACATTGTGTTTATTGTCATGATTTGTCACAACAAGAGTTGGCTTTGTCTGCGGTGTAAACGTCTTTAAATAAATACTTTCTGAAAAGTCTATGAGACATGGCCAAAGCATTTCCGGGGGGTCCCAGTTGAGAACCCCTGGTCTATACTATGTTACTTTACCTGTACGTGGGTATTGTCGTGTGGTGAATTTGGTTGATGCAGAGAACGTACATGCTGTGGATCGTCCAATTATTAAAAAAAATCACAGCCGGTCACAATGTCGTCAATATTATGGTAATATTTCATCCCCTGTAGGTCTCAACCAGTGGCCCGGGGACCACCAGTGGTCCTTGAGGGGGTTCCAGAGGGGGTTCCAGGTGGTCCGGGGACCACCAGTGGTCCTTGAGGGGGTTCCAGGTGGTCCAGGGACCACAAGTGGACGTTGAGGGGGTTCCAGGTGGTCCGGGGACCACCAGTGGTCCGGGGACCACCAGTGGTCCTTGAGGGGGTTCCAGGTGGTCCGGGACCACAAGTGGACCTTGAGGGGGTTCCAGGTGGTCCGGGGACCACCAGTGGTCCGGGGACTGCCGGTGGTCCTTGAGGGGGTTCCAGGTGGTCCAGGGACCACAAGTGGACGTTGAGGGGGTTCCAGGTGGTCCGGGGACCACCAGTGGTCCGGGGACCACCGGTGGTCCTTGAGGGGGTTCCAGGTGGTCCAGGGACCACAAGTGGACCTTGAGGGGGTTCCAGGTGGTCCTTGAGGGGGTTCCAGGTGGTCCGGGGACCGCCCGTGGTCCTTGAGGGGGTTCCAGGTGGTCCAGGGACCACAAGTGGACCTTGATGGGGTTCCAGGTGGTCCGGGGACCACCAGTGGTCCGGGGACCGCCGGTGGTCCTTGAGGGGGTTCCAGGTGGTCCTTGAGGGGGTTCCAGGTGGTCCGGGGACCACCAGCGGTCCTTGAGGGGCCACCAGCGGTCCTTGAGGGGGTTCCAGGTGGTCCGGGGACCACCAGTGGTCCTTGAGGGGGTTCCAGGTGGTCCGGGGACCACCAGTGGTCCTTGAGGGGGTTCCAGGTGGTCCCCAGATAAATGGAGAGTTGGTGACCATCGCTGGGTGACCCTTGTAGATCTTTAAACTCTTGAGTTTGAGAACGACTGATTTAGAAACACAGGATTTTCAGAAAACTGTCATGATTTAGATGACATTTAGTAGAATCGACCTCGGGTCTAAATGGGTTAAATTATCTGAAAATACTTTTTTTGTTTGTCGTTTTTTAAGTTAATAGTAATCATTGGTATAAACGTGTTTGTTCAGTAACCTGAACAAACACGTTTATACCAATGAGTACTATTAGAATATAGTGACGTAGCCCTTTATTTAACCCATCATTTAAAACATCATTTTTGGGAAAAAAAACTAAAAACAAACATGACCTGCCCTGCAGTCACCGTGCTGCCCCTGTGATGTTCCTTCTTACTGACACCAAGTTTAAAATAAGAATTGAACTCACAGAATATCAATATGAAGCAACTGAAAAACACCTTATTTCAATATGGTAGTGGATGGAGAGAGAGAGAGGATTTTTGTCCAACCACGAAACGGCAACCAATGGGTGCGAAGAGGGCCACAACCATGGGCGGGACTTGACAAAGGGTGAATTAGAGCAGGGGTTCTCAACGTTTTTGGCCGGGGACCCCCGGAAATGCTTTGGCAATGTCTCGGGACCCCCGCCCCGCCCGACTCCCGAAATTGACTGCTACAATAACCTTAAACCATTTTGGGCGGGAACCCCTTTTGGTGTTTTAAGCATTGTTATAATTTAGCTATTGAAAAATAGCAGATCTACAAGCTCATAGCTCATAGCTTGTAGGTCTGCTATTTTTTTTTTATTTGGGGACCCCCTAAACTAATTTGGCGACCCCCCGAGGGGTCGCGACCCACGGGTTGAGAACCCCCTGAATTAGAGAATGGAACAGAGCCTTTAATTACCACCTGCGCCCAATTTAATTTGTTGTTGTGAAATGTGCCAATTAACCTCCAAGCTGTTTAGGAAGGAGTCGGTTATCACTGGCAGGTAAACTTATGTTCTGTGTCTGACAAACAATGAAAAGCGTATAGGCTATGTTTTGACTGAAAAATATATATATATATATATATATTTATATATATTTCCTGTCATGATTGTGTACAGGCAACAACAACACAGGCTAGAGTGTTTCGGTTAGATAACACATTAAAAATAGCCGTCGGACACGAGGTGTAGAAGAAACAGGTTTTACAAAATGCTTGTAAACAACATCACCCGAAATAATGACACAATTATACATGATGTGGTTTAGAGGTGCTGTGAGTCATAATGATGGCTTTAAACAAGTGGTAATAGCTCTATAATCTGACACTAATCATAGTTGTTTACATAGTGCTAGTATTTTCCTCCCCAGTAAACAGGAGTCTCTCTATTCCTACAGCTCTTTAACCCTTTTCGGGCAGGAACCCCTCTTGGTGTTTTAAGCATAGCTATTGAAAAATAGCAGATATACAAGCTCATAGCGCGGCACCGAGCCGCGCTACGAGCTTGTAGGTCTGCTATTTTTGAAAAATCGTGAAAATGTGGCACAAATCTTTGAATATATATTCTTTCAGAGCGAACGGGGGGGGGGGGGGGGGGGGGTCCCTGGAACAACATATTTTCAGATGGCGGTCGGCGGCCAAATACATATAATCTTGGGCGTCCTTGACATGAAAATGTTTGAGAACCACTGACATAGAAACATAGGTTTTTCAGAAAACTGTCATGATTTAGAAGACATTTTGTAGAATCGTTCCCAGGTCTAAATGGGCGTTTGTTCAGTAACCTGAACAAACACTCTTATACCAATGATTACTATTAGAATATAGTGATTTAACCCTTTATTTAACCAAAACATATCACTTACCCTATACCGTTAAAGGTAGGCTATAAGGGATATTTTCCTCCATCCTGATTGGATAAAATTGGTATCCTGGCCTGAAAATACATTTTGTGTGTAATAAAAGGCTGGACAGACATGGAGACTCCTGTTTACTGAACAAACATTCAAGTTTTATTTATTCTCTAAATTACACTGAGTAATCAAACTCATTGTCAGTGTCGTCGAGTAATACAATCACATAATAATAATAATAATAATAAACTTTATTTATAGAGCGCTTTTCAGAACAAAATTCACAAAGTGCTTTACATTACATATAAAATACAGTACAATAGAGGTAGTTTATGGGATAAATCAACAACAAAACATCGTTAAATCATTGAACGGACAATAAATAAAATAACAACACCACATAATAAACAATAGACTGTGTAAAAAGAAAGGTTTTTAAAAGTTAGAGATATATATATATCTCTATACATAGAGAAACATCACAATGTATCGGAGGATCAGGACAAGAAAAACAAAAGGTATACTGTATGTGAATTACATACAGTAGGGTTACACATAAAAAGATAAGACAAATTTCAAAACGATCTAAAAACAGTTACACATTGTGGGGGTCTGTATGCTCACCAAGGTTTTAAAACGACTCAAGGTACCAGTGTGGTCAATGTTAATGTCGTTTGTAGGTCGTTGCATGTTGTTTTAGGGGCACAGAAGCTAAAGGAAGATCTACCAAGTTCAAAGTTAACTTTTGGTCCCTTGAATTTGGGGAAATTACTTGACCGGGTGTGGTAGCTAGGGTTCAGAGTCCTTGACCGGGTGTGGTAGCTAGGGTTCAGAGTCCTTGACCGGGTGTGGTAGCTAGGGTTCAGAGTCCTTGACCGGGTGTGGTAGCTAGGGTTCAGAGTCCTTGACCGGGTGTGGTAGCTAGGGTTCAGAGTCCTTGACCGGGTGTGGTAGCTAGGGTTCAGAGTCCTTGACCGGGTGTGGTAGGTAGGGTTCAGAGTCTTTGACCGGGTGTGGTAGCTAGGGTTCAGAGTCCTTGACCGGGTGTGGTAGCTAGGGTTCAGAGTCCTTGACCGGGTGTGGTAGCTAGGGTTCAGAGTCCTTGACCGGGTGTGGTAGCTAGGGTTCAGAGTCCTTGACCGGGTGTGGTAGCTAGGGTTCAGAGTCCTTGACCGGGTGTGGTAGCTAGGGTTCAGAGTCCTTGACCGGGTGTGGTAGCTAGGGTTCAGAGTCCTTGACCGGGTGTGGTAGCTAGGGTTCAGAGTCCTTGACCGGGTGTGGTAGCTAGGGTTCAGAGTCCTTGACCGGGTGTGGTAGCTAAGGTTCAGAGTCCTTGACCGGGTGTGGTAGCTAGGGTTCAGAGTCCTTGACCTGGTGTGGTAGCTAGGGTTCAGAGTCCTTGACCGGGTGTGGTAGCTAGGGTTCAGAGTCCTTGACCGGGTGTGGTAGCTAGGGTTCAGAGTCCTTGACCGGGTGTGGTAGCTAGGGTTCAGAGTCCTTGACCGGGTGTGGTAGCTAGGGTTCAGAGTCCTTGACCGGGTGTGGTAGCTAGGGTTCAGAGTCCTTGACCGGGTGTGGTAGCTAGGGTTCAGAGTCCTTGACCGGGTGTGGTAGCTAGGGTTCAGAGTCCTTGACCGGGTGTGGTAGCTAGGGTTCAGAGTCCTTGACCGGGTGTGGTAGCTAGGGTTCAGAGTCCTTGACCGGGTGTGGTAGCTAGGGTTCAGAGTCCTTGACCGGGTGTGGTAGCTAGGGTTCAGAGTCCTTGACCGGGTGTGGTAGCTAGGGTTCAGAGTCCTTGACCGGGTGTGGTAGCGAGGGTTCAGAGTCCCACTTCAGGAAAGATGGGATGTATTTAGGACAATCTCCAAGCATAGCTTGATACAAGAAGAGGTGCCAATAATGCAGTTCTCGTCTCTCTGTCACTCTATACGCAATGAGTACTATCACGATATAGAGCTTTTGAACACGTATTTTAACCACCTACCTTTACGATTCTTCTTTGTCTGAATAATGTATTCTAGTGTACGTGTTTTGAATCTGACGAGACGACTTCCATAAACACCTTTCTTCACAGAAACAAAAAGAGGTTTACAGGATTCTGCTCTACTGCCACAGTCCTTTCTAAAGGCCAATGTATGTCCACTCCTTTTTTTCACGGACAAAAACTAACCTTGGGCATGCATGCAGCGTGCGCACCAGCGTGACATCACAGTGATGTCACTGTGATGACGTGGTGCCTTTAAAGGTTGCACGCGATGTCGCTGTGATGTCACAGTGACGCCTTTGAAAGGCAGGTCGCAGCCATGCTGCTGCCATTTTGGAAAGGGCGGTGTGCGACTGACAGCGGCGCAACTGACAACTGACACTACGTGACTTCACTCTCACGCAACTGACCACTGACACTACGTGACTTCACTCTCACGCAACTGACAACTGACACTACGTGACTTCACTCTCAACCACATCCACGCTCAGCATTAGCTGGGACGGACAGCCCCCTCATTCCATCACCGCCACTAGTGGTTCGGTAGCAGCCCGGCCTTACGACCCATCGGGGATCTAGAGACACCTGTGAAGTTCTCACCACTGCGGCGGATCCTAAACTCGGACAACCGCTCACCGATCCGAGTAGTGTATTTCACGTGAGACGTATTAGCAGCTACTAACGATGGACGGTGTGCTAAGCGGCGCTGAGGTCCGCCAGAAGTTCATCGACTACTTCCGCGACCGCGACCACGACCACGTCCCCTCGTCCTCGGTGGTCCCGCTGGACGACCCCACGCTGCCGTTCGCCAACGCCGGCATGAACCAGTTCAAGCCCCTCCTCCTGGGCACGGCGGGCCCCTCCCACCCCATGGCGCGGCTGAGCCGCGCCGCCAACTCCCAGAAGTGCATCCGCGCCGGCGGCAAGCACAACGACCTGGACGACGTGGGCAAGGACGTCTACCACCACACCTTCTTCGAGATGCTGGGCTCCTGGTCCTTTGGCGACTACTTCAAGCGCCGCGCCTGCCAGATGGCCCTGGAGCTGCTGACGCGGGAGTTCGGGCTCCCCGCCGAGCGCCTCTACGTCACCTACTTCGGGGGCCACGCCGAGCTGGGCCTGGAGCCCGACCTGGAGTGCCGGCAGATCTGGCTGGTGCTGGGCGTGGACGAAGCCCGCGTCCTGCCCGGAAGCATGAGGGACAACTTCTGGGAGATGGGCGACACGGGCCCGTGCGGCCCCTGCAGCGAGATCCACTACGACCGCGTGGGGAACCGGGACGCCTCCGGCCTGGTCAACGCGGACGACCCCGACGTCCTGGAGATCTGGAACCTGGTGTTCGTCCAGTTTGACAGGGAGTCTGCGACGGAGCTCCGGCCACTTCCCAAGAAGAGCATCGACACGGGCATGGGTCTGGAGCGCCTGGTGTCCATTCTGCAGGGCAAGACGTCCAACTATGACACCGACCTCTTCCGGCCGTACTTCGAGGCCATCCAGGAGTTCTCGGGCGCCAGGCCTTACTCGGGTAAGGTGGGTGCCGAGGATGTGGACGGCGTCGACATGGCGTACCGCGTGCTGGCCGACCACGCTCGGACCCTCACCGTGGCCCTCTCGGACGGAGGGCGGCCGCACAACACGGGACGGGGCTACGTGCTGAGGAGGATCCTGCGCCGTGCCGTGCTGTACTCGGCTAAGCTAAAGAGTGCTAAGGTAACGAGTAAAGCACAGGAGGAGGATGAGGAGGAAGAAACCTTCGCCTCTGTGGTGAAGATGTTGGAAGATCGGAGGGGGTCCTTCGCCTCCCTGGTGGACGTGGTGGTGGAATCCCTGGGCGACGCCTTCCCGGAGCTGAGGAAGGACCCGGCCGCCGTGAAGGACATCATCGACGACGAGGAGAAGCAGTTCCTGGAGACGCTCAACCGAGGCTGCGTCATCCTGGACAGGAAGATGGAGAGCCTGGTGGCGGGCGGCACCGGCAACGGGACCATCCCGGGCGAGGCGGCGTGGCTGCTGTACTCCACCTACGGCCTCCCGCTGGACCTGATCGTCCTCATCGGCGAGAAGCGACGCCTGGCCGTGGACATGGACGCCTTCGAGGAGGAGAGGAGAGCGGCGCAGCTGCGGTCCCACGGCGTTAAGGCCGCCGGCGACCGGGAGGAGCACGCCATGCTGGACGTTCACGCCATCGAGGAGCTGCGGAGCGCCGACGTGCCGGCCACCGACGATGGCCCCAAGCACGCGTACGACGCCGACGCCGACGGCAACTACGACTTCGAGCGGCCGTCGGCCTGCGTCGTCCTGGCGCTGCGGCGCGAGCGGACCTTCTGCGAGCGCGTGGCCACGGGCCAGGAGTGCGGCGTGGTGCTGGACCGCACATGCTTCTATGCCGAGCAGGGAGGGCAGACCTTCGACGAGGGCTACATGTTCAGGGAGGGCGGCGGCGGCGACAACCGGGCCGAGTTCATCGTGAGGAACGTCCAGGCGAGGGGAGGTTACGTGGTCCACGTAGGGACAGTCCACGCCGGCTCGCTGAGCGTCGGGGACCGTGTCGCCCTGCGCCTGGACGAGGCTCGCCGCACACGTGTCATGAGCAACCATACCGCCACGCACGTGCTCAACTTCGCCCTGCGCGACGTCCTGGGCGCCGAGAGCGGGACGGAGCAGCGGGGCTCCCTGGTCGCCCCCGACCTCCTGCGCTTCGACTTCTCCTCCAAGGGGGGCGCGCTGAGCGACGACCAGGTCCGTCGCGTGGAAGAGGTGGCATGCGCCGAGATCCGCGCCGCCCGGCCAGTGTACGCCCTGGACGTGCACCTGGCCGAGGCCAAGGCCGTCCGGGGGCTGCGTGCCGTCTTCGACGAGGCCTACCCTGACCCGGTGCGCGTGGTGTCCTTCGGCGTGCCCGTCCGGGACCTGCTGGCGGACCTTGGCGGCGATGCCGGGTCGCGCGCCTCCGTGGAGCTCTGCGGAGGAACCCACCTGCGCAACTCCAGCCACGCCGGCTCGCTGGTCGTGGTGTCGGAGGAGGCCGTGGCGAAGGGCACGCGGCGCATCGTGGCCGTGACTGGGGCCGAGGCCCGGGAGGCCCGCGGGAGGGCCGACGCCCTGCGCCGCTCCCTGGCGGAGCTGGCCGACAGGGTGAGGGACGTGGTGAGGGATCGGACCGGAGGAGGGGCCGGAGCCGCGCCGCCCGACCTCCGGGACGTCCAGCGAGAGATCGCCAGCATGACGGAGGCCCTCGCCGTTGCGACCATCTCCCGCTGGGAGAAGGACGAGATGAGGGACGCCCTGAGGGCCTCCAAGAGGACGATGGACGACCTGGACCGCGCCAGCAAGGGCCGCGTGCTCTCCCGGGTCCTGGAGCGGACCCGGGAGGCCATCGACCGCAGCCCCAACCAGCCGCTGCTCGTCATGGAGGTGGAGGACGGGGCCTCGGCCAAGGCCCTGAACGAGTCGCTGAAGCTGCTGCGGACGCGCTCGCCGCAGACTGCCGCCTTGCTCCTGGCGGCCGACCGCGAGGCCGGCACGGTGGTCTGCCTGTGCCAGGTGCCGCGGGGCGCGGCCGACCGCGGCCTGAAGGCCAGCGAGTGGGCGCAGGAGGTCTGCCTGCTGCTGGGAGGCAAGTCGGGCGGCATGGACCTGTCGGCCCAGGGCACCGGCAGGAACACGCAGCGCCTGCAGGAGGCGCTGAAGGTGGCCGACGAGTTTGCACGGCTCAAGCTGGGAGAGCGGTAAGGAGAGCCGCTTCTCACCGTTGGGTCCCCGGGGACCGACCACGGGTCCGGTTGGCCTTTTATAGACGATACAGATGGAACCGTTTTCATGGGCTTGTGAGTAAACTATACGGGATATATCTTGCGCCACCCCTTAACCCTTATCCTTAAACGTATTTTGCCATTTTTTACTATTTAAAAAAAACCTTTTTAAAATAGTTCAAATAGCCGATCTACAAGCTCACAACGTGTAGATGTAGATCGGCTAGTTGAACTATTTTAAAACTAGAACTGCACTCTGTCGAGTGCCTACTTGCTTGTTGCACACAAGTAGGCCATAAATGGCCTACTAGTGCGCAAGCAGAGCGCGCAAGTACTGTCGACCGCTACAAACTGTCAAATCTATGTCTATGTATCGTAGCACCATATGACATCATGGTATAACTGGTATAACTAGCTCTCAATGATGACGTAATAAAGATGTGGATTAAAGGACCCAATGCCAGGGTGTAATTGGTTTTCGATGGTGACGTAATGACAATATGTTTTAGTGTCGGGAGGATTAAAGGTAATGCCCCCATGTATACATGTATGTAATCTGACACCACTGCCATATCAAGCACAAGTTTACGTCATACGCTGGCACGGCACGGACACATCAAACGGCGACATACGCATCGAAGCGCTGGACGAAAACTATTACTTGCGCGCTCTGCTTGCGCAAGTAATGATTTTCAAAAAAGTAAAAAATGTCAAATATGTTTAGGGATAAGGGATAAGGGGAGGTTCACGCACTCAAATCCAGCTTAAAAAAATCACACCCCTGTGAAGTGAGGGTGCGCTCTTATCAGCATACACCATAAAAACACCACATCCCGTGCTCAGCCAATCAAAGTGTAACAATCGCCCTCTTCACAGCAAGGCAAATTATTAACTAAGGAATAAATAAGCGGGACCGTAGGGTTAACTCTTAACACTTTATAGGGATACTCATGGTTGTATTATCACAGGTAAACAGTGCACATCACCATGACGTCTTTCCCTGTCTCTGTCCCTACTAAATAAAATAAACAAACAAGAAAACAAACTCAAACCAACAATCAATGATTACATTCAAACCCCCCTCCCACTCCAAACCAGTCCCAAAGTCAGCGGAACGCAACTGCGCTTCGAACTAAACAATTAATAAAGACCGCATCCGTCCTCCTCTTCCAACGAGGCGCGTGCACGCGAGAGCCTGTATAATAGTTCAATCCAACGCAATGAACGACACGCGTGGGGTACCCCTTAGTATTTATAATCCTTCAAGAACACTTTGGAATGATCTCACCGGTCACAGCAGCTCTGTTAGCCTCCAACCGCCGGCAGATATAGATTCCAACGTCGACCCCCGACGGCAGCAACAAGCGCGTCACTTTTCCGGATGGGTCCGACTGTTCTTATAGTATTGGCTGCAGATAAATGCGTTTAAACTTTAATTACGGTTCGAACGTTATCTGGCGCCTGGAGCTCCTCTTCTCCTCCGTGTTGGCCTACACCCTGTTTGTTTGGGAGATTCCTCCCGTGTGTCACTTCCTACCTAAGTAAACTTGGGTGGTGGCATCAATCACTGACACCTGTCAATCACCCTTGTACCAGCCCCGTTACCTTTCATATATGAATAAGAAAGAATAAGACTCTCACAACCCACATGTTACATAGCTCTCGACAATAAATAACATGTACAGAAAATAAAGCAGAACAACGTTAATAATGTGCTTTTGTCACAGTCCCCCCCCCCCCCAGCTGGAAGCTAATTCTCCAAGTCCTCCCAAAGGAGGGTTTGAGGTTGACCACATTAAACAGTTCCGCTTTAACAATCTTTCCGTTCCATTAGGTAAATTCAAGGGCCTATTTGACTCGTCTTATAACTGAACCTGACCACTTCGGGGGCACTAGCTTTGACGAGTATGCAGATGCTTTTGGGAGTGGAGAAGTTCTCGCCCAGTCCAAAGTGTCTGGCTGGAACTGCGCATTGTTCCGCCAGGTTTCATACTTGGCTTTTCTGGCCTGAGATCCCCCCACCCCTCGTTGAACTTCTCTGACCATGGCCCACCTGGTGCTGTAGTCAATGGTGACCTGCAGCATCGTGTTTCTTCTCCCGCATCTCGAGACCGGCCCCGTCGGGTCGATCACAAGGACAGGTGGTGCCTGGTCTCCTTGAGTGGGCTGCAACCTACCGGTTGGCTCGCTGTTCTCTGGCCTGCCCCGCTGACACACGTGACATCTGGCGATGTACTCCCACACGTCTCTGCGGATCGTTGGCCACCAGGACACCTCAAGGATCCGGAGAAGAGTCCTCAGCCGACCAGGATGACCACTAGTCCGACAGTCATGGAACTGTTCCAGGAAAGGATGGGTCAGGTCTTCCGGTACCACCACCTGGTACTTCCGTCTAGAGCCGTTGGTCGACCGCCTACGATACAGGATTCCCTGGATCTCCTCATAGCCCATGCGGCCCGTTCGCTGGTCGGACGGGTCCAGATCTTCCTGTAGACGGATGAGTTTAGGATCCGCACGTTGAACCTCCTTTAGGCCTTCCAGGGTTAACCCTGACGGCCACCTCTGGATCAGGCATTCCACCTCAGGTGGGACACCTCGACCCCGGGACCCTGGAGTGGCACCACCACCACCTCTCGATGGCGGAAACTCACCCTTGACCTGCTGCACCAGTTTGACGTCCGCGTGTGCCAACTGAGCCCCCTTCCTCGTCTCCTTTTTGAGTCCTTTGTTACCGCCTTGTCTATTAGCCTTCTTGGTGCTGGAGGGACGGCCATGGGAGTCCAGATGGTAGGGAGCGCTGGTGGGACAACCGTGAGGGTTAGGCAGAGTGTTGGACCCTAGGTGCGATGCACTGGCTCTTTTTATTTTCAACGCTTCACTGTTCCATTTCTCGTCAATCCTCATAAAACAGTTTTTCTGTACCTGCTCTACTGAGTTCTTGACGAGAATCTCCATTTCTGCCATTCCGCGATCCACGTACCCTCTTAGGACTTCTTCCCTATTAAAAGTACTCTCCATGGACATCTCAAACTCACCCTGCACACACTGCACCTGGTTTTTGAGGATTTGCAGCTCCTTCCTAATTAAGGCCAGCTCCACAGTAATAGTAGTGCCCTCACTTCTCTCCATGTTTTTTTTGTTGTTTTTTGCAGTGTATATTTCTTGTGTGATCTTGGCTTTTTTTTTTACAGTGTACTATTTTACCCTTTTTACAACAATTACCAAATCAAGCTATCCCCCTATTGTTTTAACCCGCAGTTCCCCGTATGGGCCACCACCTGTAACAATCGCCCTCTTCACAGCAAGGCAAATTATTAACTAAGGAATAAATAAGCGGGACCGTAGGGTTAACTCTTAACACTTTATAGGGATACTCATGGTTGTATTATCACAGGTAAACAGTGCACATCACCATGACGTCTTTCCCTGTCTCTGTCCCTACTAAATAAAATAAACAAACAAGAAAACAAACTCAAACCAACAATCAATGATTACATTCAAACCCCCCTCCCACTCCAAACCAGTCCCAAAGTCAGCGGAACGCAACTGCGCTTCGAACTAAACAATTAATAAAGACCGCATCCGTCCTCCTCTTCCAACGAGGCGCGTGCACGCGAGAGCCTGTATAATAGTTCAATCCAACGCAATGAACGACACGCGTGGGGTACCCCTTAGTATTTATAATCCTTCAAGAACACTTTGGAATGATCTCACCGGTCACAGCAGCTCTGTTAGCCTCCAACCGCCGGCAGATATAGATTCCAACGTCGACCCCCGACGGCAGCAACAAGCGCGTCACTTTTCCGGATGGGTCCGACTGTTCTTATAGTATTGGCTGCAGATAAATGCGTTTAAACTTTAATTACGGTTCGAACGTTATCTGGCGCCTGGAGCTCCTCTTCTCCTCCGTGTTGGCCTACACCCTGTTTGTTTGGGAGATTCCTCCCGTGTGTCACTTCCTACCTAAGTAAACTTGGGTGGTGGCATCAATCACTGACACCTGTCAATCACCCTTGTACCAGCCCCGTTACCTTTCATATATGAATAAGAAAGAATAAGACTCTCACAACCCACATGTTACATAGCTCTCGACAATAAATAACATGTACAGAAAATAAAGCAGAACAACGTTAATAATGTGCTTTTGTCACAAAAGCATCACAAATGTAATTCTGGCCAATCACTTTTGGCGTCTTTTCACAGACCCCAGAAGCTGGGCGTACGATAGGAGGGGCTAGCACCCCTCAACTAATAATAAATCACACCAGTGTGAAGTGAGGGGCACTCTTATCACCATACATCACATTCCGACCAATCACTTTTGGCATCTTCACTTGTCTGTCCTCGCTTTTTATCCTCAATACGTACGTTGCTCAGCCAATCAAATCATCACTATGGGGTGCTCAGCCAATCAAATCATCACTATGGGGTGCTCAGCCAATCAAATCATCACTATGGGGTGCTCAGCCAATCAAATCATCACTATGGGGTGCTCAGCCAATCAAATCATCACTATGGGGTGCTCAGCCAATCAAATAATTGCTATGGGGTGCTCAGCCAATCAAATCATTGCTATGGGATACACACGCACACACAAAGCTGGCCATAGGAGGGGCTATAGCGCCCCTAAAAAGAGGAATGAATAAATTAATTCATAAATACTCGGCTTCCCATCATGCACCTGTGACCCAGCATGCCTTGCACTGCGCCGACGCGTGTCACGTGATCGGCCGTATAGCCAATCGGAGTCGACGCACGTGTCACGTGATCGGCCGTAGCCAATCGGAGTCGACGCGCGTGTCACGTGATCGGCCGTAGCCAATCGGAGTCGACGCGTGTGTCACGTGATCGGCCGTAGCCAATCGGAGTCGACGCGTGTGTCACGTGATTGGTTAGATTGGTGTCCGGTTAGAACTTAAACCAGGATGCTTTGACTTCTGCCTTCTCCCTGAAGCCTACCCTTTATATATGCTCCGACGACCAGGCTTGTCATAATGACTAAGCCAGTTAGATCTATCCATATATGGTTCTACCGCATCTATCTGATATCAGCTCTAGGTCGGCTCGGGCGGCCCAAATATAGGGATTGTCATACTAGACATGCTATATATCATATAGCCCTGGCGTCCTAGTCGGATATCCCCATATATGGAGACTGTATATCCAACGAACACTCTCCCAGTTAAGCTAAGATGAATGTAAGTGAGAGTCTTCGTTACAGCCTCCCCAGATTTCCCGTTGAAATCTATACCGTATCCAGAAGACTTGAACAATTTTTATTCATTTTCTATTTTCTTTATCGTTTTAGTATTTTTCTTTCTTTTTAATTTTCAATCTGTTTTTTCACAATCCTTCCGACTCGTCGTCATTGCCCGGTATCTCTTATCTGATGTAGCCCCAGTCGCTATGCTATCCCCAGCAGCTACACCGGTGATGTGGGCCCAAGCCATTCAATTTAGTCAGTTGAAGGCAGCAAGACTGATTACTCGAGCCACTGGTCGCAGGTAGGTCCGATCTCCAACCTTCACTTCTACCGTTCGAATCCTATCGTCCGCACCAGAAATAGTCTGGGAAATCCTTCCAATAGGCCAAAGGGCCCGAGGTAGCTGTGGATCCACGATCATCACCGGAACTCCAATCTGAATATTCGTCGTCTCCTTTTGCCACTTCTGCCGTACCTGAAGGTTAGGTAGGTAATACCTCAAGAAATGTTTCCAGAAGTGATCCGCCAGTATTTGACTATGTCTCCATCTTTTCCTTCCCAACATGTCTGACTCATCATATTGAACTTGCGGTAATGACGCATCTCGCCTCCCCATGAGGAGGATGTTGGGTGTCACAGGGTCGGGATCAGCTACATCCGATGAGGTATAACCTAAAGGTTTGGAGTTCAGAATCCCTTCCACCTCAACCAGAACTGTACGCAGAACCTCTTCTGACACTGTTTGAGCACCCAATGTTACTTGCAAGGCCTGCTTGAGAGATCGGATTTCCCTCTCCCAACAACCTCCGAAATGAGGTGCGCTGGGCGGATTGAATACAAATTTAATTTGCTGCTTGGCCAACTGTGCCTTAATTTCAGGTTGAAGGGTCATAAATGTTTCCTCCAGCTCACGCACCCCTCCTTTAAAGTTCGTTCCTTGATCGGACAATATTTCGAATGGTTTTCCTCGACGCGCAATGAAACGTCTTAATGCCATCAGATAAGAATCCGTGTCCAGACTGCAGAGAAGATCAATGTGGACTGCACGAGTCGTCATGCATTTGAAGATGATCCCCCAGCGTCGTTCCCTCCTGCGTCCTACTTTAACGAAGTATGGCCCGAAACAATCTACTCCTGTAGAGTAAAATGCTGGTTTGTGGATACGTAATCTTGCAGGAGGTAAATCAGCCATCCTGGGGATGTTTGGAGTCCCTCGCCAAGTGCGACACCCAGTACAACCTCGCTGATATCGTTTAACGGCCTCTCTTCCTCTCAGTATCCAATACTTTCGTCTGATTTCAGCAAACACTCGCTCTGGTCCTGCATGACGCAGTTTCTCGTCGTAGTCCTTGATAATCAACTTGGTAATCGCATGCTTGGGGTCAAGTACGATGGGATGTATCGCGTCTGGGTCCAAAAGTTCACTATGGCGAAGTCGTCCCCCTACCCGAATGAGCTGGGTAGTACTGTCGAACTCCGGACAGAGCGTGATTAGTTTGCTATTCTTAGCTAATGCCTTTCCCGAAACCAGTTGGGTAGTCTCACTGGCGAAACAGTCATCCTGGATCTGCTTAACCAGGGCCAACTCAGCTTTCTGATACTCGTCGGCTGTAGGCTCGGGGGAGGGTGACCCAACTTGTTGCGTCACAGTATCCTTAACAAGATCCGCCAAGGTAGTATAGGATGAAGCATCTAACCTTCCCACCCTAAGTGTAGATAGGGTAGTCAATTGGCAGGTGACCTCTTTCTTGAACTCTGCTTCGTCGATATGCGGGATTGGTATGGCTCTTGGCCATTTCTCTGATGTCTGGTAGAGAAACGGAGGCCCACGAAACCATCGGCTTGTTGGTCCCAATTCCGCAAGAGTCTTTCCTCGAGTGATGTCATCTGCTGGATTGTTACCCGTGTCCACATAGTGCCAAGATTTCCCTTCAGTCAGTTCCTGGATTTCAGCTACACGTGTCCCTACAAAGACTTTAAAGCGACAAGATTCTGAAGTGATCCAAGTAAGAACCGTGGTTGAATCAGTCCAAAGAAAGGTCTGACGAATAGGCAGGGTGAGTTCTTTATCCAACACCACCGATATTTGCGCTCCCGTCAAAGCTGCACACAACTCCAGTCTAGGGATTGTCTGTTGTTTCTTAGGAGCTACTCTAGACCTTGCCGTCACGAAGGCCACCTCCACTTTACCATCTGGGGATTCAGTCCTTATATAAGCAACTGAACCATAAGCCTTCTCTGACGCGTCACAGAATATATGAAGATCCCGTTGGCTAGTCAGGGCATCCAACTCTTGACTGCTATAGCATCTGGGTAATATAATATGTTGGAGCTCTGGTAACTCTCTTTCCCATTCCTCCCATGTTTGGATAAGTTCTTCAGGCAGGTTTGGATCATCCCAATCTTTCCTCTTGGCCCACAACTGCTGAACCAGCATCTTAGCCCGGGTGGTGAAGGGCATTATGAACCCAAGCGGATCATACTGACTTGCCAGTGTCTTGTAAATGTTACGCATTGTAACTGGTGAATTGCCGGGTTCTCTGAGTTTGTAGGATAACGTATCGGTCTGACAATGCCACAGGAGTCCAAGTGCAGACTCCTGTCCATCCGACTGCCCATGAGCTATCCAATGCTCAGCACTATCTGATCTAGCAGAAGGCGGAAGATGACTGATAACTTCTGGTTTGTTACTAGCCCATTGACGCAACTCGAATCCTCCCTCAGCCAGGAGAACTCGCAATTTCTCCACCAGTGGTTTAGCTTCATTGACTGAGGGCAAACTCTGCAGGCAGTTGTCCACATAGAATGATCTGAGGACAGATTCACGGACATCCTCCCCCTGTTGGCTGTGGTCCAGGACATGTTTCTGAAGTGCGAAGGTGGCACAACATGGGCTGCTCGTAGTGCCAAAGGGTAATACTCTCCATTCATAAATCCTAACAGGCTCATCTGACTTCAGGTCGCGCCACAGGAATCGTAGGAGGGGCCAATCCTTCGGTAATAGCCGTATCTGATGAAACATTCCTTTAATGTCACTACTAATTGCCACAGAATGCTCTCGGAACCGCAATAACACAGCCAAGAGAGAGCAACTCAGGGTTGGGCCAGGTAGTAGACGTTCGTTGAGATTATTTCCTTGAAACTGGAACGAGCAGTTGAAAACCACCCGATTTTTGCCATTATGATGCACCATATGATGAGGTATATACCAGCTGGTGGGGGTGTCTTCTGCCCCACGCTCCAGCTTAACTACGTATCCCAAGGACTCTAGTCGTTCTATCTCGGACCTGTAGGCTACTGCCTGCTCCGGTGACTTAGCCAGTCTTCTCTCTGTACTTTTCAACTGCGAGAGTGCGGCATCACTGGTCGCACATAGGGAAAGAGCGTCAGTCTTCCGCAGTAGTGGTGTTGCATAGCGATATACTCCATCGATGTTTACTCGTATGGTCTCGGCTTCCAGTAGCTCAACCGCCCTCTGATCCTCTCGTGAACGCGTACTAAGCCTTTCGCTACGCCAGGGTAATACCTCCATCATCCAAAGCTGTTCCACATGCCTGAATTCATTATCTGGTTGAATCGGTGCTGACCCAAAGTAACATTGTAATTCCTGAGAACTTCTCCGCAATTCTTGGATTGGACCCTGTACAGTCCAACCTAGTCGAGTCTTGATGGCCACCGGACCACCAGCTGGGCTCCATCTCACCGGTTCTATGGGTGTTATAAGGTGAGGGTGATCTGAACCTATCAGGAGGACAGGCCGTGCCCGATATAAGTCCGGCAAAGGAAGTCCTCGTAGATGTTGATGTCTCTCCCTCTTGGCAGTGAGTAGCCCACATGCAACGACTCTCCAACTGTGGTCAATATTGCAGAAGCTGACTGCGTTGCAAAAGCTGACTGCGATGTTCCCTCTTGCGGATCCTGTCCCCTCTCGATCTTAGGGGTCCGAGAATCCCGCCAAGGTCCAGCTGTTTGCTGGTTAGATCGGGCCCTTCTCGAATTGGGACCGTGAAGAACCAAGAGGTGCTTTCCGCCACATTGCTCACATTTCGTCGGTAGGGTACACTCTCTTGCCTGATGACGACGTCCACAGAGATAGCACAGCTTCATCTTTCGTATCCACTCTCGTTTCTCCATTGAACTCATTCGTTTGAACCTGCCGCATACCCCAAGATGGTGTGTACCGCTATTACAGTAATGACAATACTGCTTCCTGCCATCTTGCTGGTTACTCGGTGTACTTTCGGCAGGGTTGGGTGCTACTACCGTACCATGCATGATGACCGTTCGTCTCCGGTTATGCTCATGGTCATTTCTGCGAGAGTGACCGTCCAGCCTCCTTGCTGGACTACTTCGATCCTTGTGACCCTGGACTTCTGGTCTAACAGCTTGCACTTTCATCTCGATATCCATCCATTCCGCTAGGTCCAAGAGTGACGGTATCTCTACCCGTTTAGAGAAAAGGAAACGCCGAAACATGGACTCCATCTGGGGCGTTAGTCTCTGCATGAGTTGGGTAACGTGAGACCCACATTTCAGTTCCACCTCTCCTTCCCTTCCCAGTTCTGTTAACAGGCTCACCAACGATCGTATTTTCAAGGCAAACATTCTGAACGCCTCTGTATCACCTCGGATGCTGGGCCCAGTCATCAGCTCGCCGATACGCTGAAAGGCCACTCGATGAGGCTTCCCGAATCTGTCCTCCAGGGCCGCCATGGTATCCGAGAAGGGATGAGCTGAACTGCGGTATCCCTCGGTGATCAGCCAAGCTTCTTCCAATTTGATGTGGTCGCGCAGTATCCTGTACTTGAAGTGTTCTGTTGTGTTTGGAGGGAATATCCCCTCCAATGCTGTTTTCAGCCTATCGAACTCCCTAGGATCTGGTGCTGAGAGGACAGGGACCATGGGTGCCGGTCCCCGGTAGGCTTGACTGGTACCGTAATACGTCTCAGCCTGCTGGTGACTCTCCGCAGGATAAGGCGGATAAACATTCACCCGATGGCTATTATCAGGGAGGGGACCACGTGCCCTCCCACCAATGGTACGTTCTCCTGGCGAACGAGATCTTCGTCGTCCTACGGCTGTTCCATTTTTCGTGGAAGTAATGAAGGAATCCCAATATTCTCGTTCCTCATTCCGTCTGGATAATCTGCTCTCACGGTGCTCACCAGCACCTTCTGACTCTAAGGGCCGGGGAGGTCTCACGGCTCCGAGATTCTGGCATCCAGATTCTGGCAACAGGGTGGGTCTCACAGCTTCGAGACGCTGCTGCTCACCTATGGAGCAGCCAGGACCGCCAGAGCGTTCATGCTCTGGCGGCAACAGGGTGGGTCTCACAGCTTCGAGACACTGCTGCTCACCTAAGGAGCAGCCAGGACCGCCAGAGCGTTCATGCTCTGGCGGCAACAGAGTGCATCTCACCGCTTCGAGATGCTGCTGCTCACCTGCGAAGCAGCCAGGACTGCCAGAGTGTTCAGACTCTGGCAGCGACTGGGTTACCATCTGGTTAGAATCTTGCCACTGAGTCAGGGGTTGGCCAGGGTCACTATAACTTCCAAGGCCTGATGACGATATCAGATTAGTCAAGCGAGTCTGCTCGGCTAGTAAATCTTTCACTTGCCGCTGGAGCTTCCGAAATCGACTGTCCCGCGGCTGTCCGGCCATCACTTTCCAGGCCCCAATTCTCCGATTGACTGCTCGTGCCAGCCCCATTCTCCGAGGAGCTGGCCTGCTGCCGTCTCTGGAAGACTTTGGCATCCCGTTACTGCGATAAGCCCTAATCCGTACTCAAGAAGGACCATATAAAATAGCTCAAGGCTGTATTGCTGATTACTTAGCTTAGGACCCCCGCAGTGGTGTCCGGTTAGAACTTAAACCAGGATGCTTTGACTTCTGCCTTCTCCCTGAAGCCTACCCTTTATATATGCTCCGACGACCAGGCTTGTCATAATGACTAAGCCAGTTAGATCTATCCATATATGGTTCTACCGCATCTATCTGATATCAGCTCTAGGTCGGCTCGGGCGGCCCAAATATAGGGATTGTCATACTAGACATGCTATATATCATATAGCCCTGGCGTCCTAGTCGGATATCCCCATATATGGAGACTGTATATCCAACGAACACTCTCCCAGTTAAGCTAAGATGAATGTAAGTGAGAGTCTTCGTTACAATAATGATAAACAAGGCAAACAAGGATAAACATATATACAGTGGATCAGTGCGTCATAATTAAGCAATATTACACGAGAGGGTGTGGCTTAACGTGATTATTGCCACGACAGTGATGTGGTCAGGAACGAGACGTAGTCGAGTTCCGCAAGCAAGCATCACTGAAGTTGCCCTGTAACCCTTGTTTGTCCTGTTTATCATTATTTTATCATTATTATCGTTTCTTTCTTTTCCTTCTGCAGCCTTGTTTCTTCTGTATGAACTGAGTGGTGTAAGGTCATCTGGAGTGAGTGTGGTACTATAGTGGCCCTCTGGAGTGAGTGTGGAACTATATAGTGGCCCTCTGGAGTGAGTGTGGAACTATAGTGCCCCTCTGGAGTGAGTGTGGAACTATAGTGGCCCTCTGGAGTGAGTGTGGAACTATAGTGGCCCTCTGGAGTGAGTGTGGAACTATAGTGGCCCTCTGGAGTGAGTGTGGAACTATAGTGGCCCTCTGGAGTGAGTGTAGAACTATAGTGGCCCTCTGGAGTGAGTGTGGAACTATAGTGGCCTTCTGGAGTGAGTGTGGAACTATAGTGGCCCTCTGGAGTGAGTGTGGGACTATAGTGGCCCTCTGGAGTGAGTGTGGAACTATAGTGGCCCTCTGGAGTGAGTGTGGGACTATAGTGGCCTTCTGGAGTGAGTGTGGAACTCTGGAGTGAGTGTGGAGACTCTAATGGGACAGACAGAAATGGGTGGAATCCTGATGCTGTTCCTCTTGTTGTGGCGTTCAGGTAGGATTGAGATTTAATGATTGATGGTTTTAAATGGTTGACGATTTTTATCACTCTGTGGTTTTGTGTCAAAATGTTTCTTTGACTTGTTCCATTCTGAGCTGAGCTGTCAGGTTGTCCACAACCTGCTCACAGACCAATAATGACCTGGCATTAGACACTATTATGCAATTTGGCCCTTTGGAGTGACTGTGGAACTATAGTGGTCATCTGGAGTGAGTGTGGTACTATAGTGGCCCTCTGGAGTGAGTGTGGAACTATATAGTGGCCCTCTGGAGTGAGTGTGTAACTATAGTGGCCCTCTGGAGTGAGTGTGGAACTATAGTGGTCATCTGGAGTGAGTGTGGTACTATAGTGGCCCTCTGGAGTGAGTGTTGAACTATAGTGGTCATCTGGAGTGAGTGTGGTACTATAGTGGCCCTCTGGAGTGAGTGTGGAACTATAGTGGCCCTCTGGAGTGAGTGTGGAACTATAGTGGCCCTCTGGAGTGAGTGTGGACCTATAGTGGTCCTTTGGAGTGAGTGTGGAACTATAGTGCCCCTCTGGAGTGAGTGTGTAACTATAGTGGCCCTCTGGAGTGAGTGTGGAACTATAGTGGCCCTCTGGAGTGAGTGTGGAACTATAGTGGCCCTCTGGAGTGAGTGTGGAACTATAGTGGCCCTCTGGAGTGAGTGTGGAACTATAGTGGCCCTCTGGAGTGAGTGTGGAACTATAGTGGCCCTCTGGAGTGAGTGTGGAACTATAGTGGCCCTCTGGAGTGAGTGTGGAACTATAGTGGTCATCTGGAGTGAGTGTGGTACTATAGTGGCCCTCTGGAGTGAGTGTGGAACTATATAGTGGCCCTCTGGAGTGAGTGTGGAACTATAGTGCCCCTCTGGAGTGAGTGTGGAACTATAGTGGCCCTCTGGAGTGAGTGTGGAACTATAGTGGCCCTCTGGAGTGAGTGTGGAACTATAGTGCCCCTCTGGAGTGAGTGTGGAACTATAGTGGCCCTCTGGAGTGAGTGTGGAACTATAGTGGCCCTCTGGAGTGAGTGTGGAACTATAGTGGCCCTCTGGAGTGAGTGTGGAACTATAGTGGCCCTCTGGAGTGAGTGTGGAACTATAGTGGTCATCTGGAGTGAGTGTGGTACTATAGTGGCCCTCTGGAGTGAGTGTGGAACTATATAGTGGCCCTCTGGAGTGAGTGTGGAACTATAGTGCCCCTCTGGAGTGAGTGTGGAACTATAGTGGCCCTCTGGAGTGAGTGTGGAACTATAGTGGCCCTCTGGAGTGAGTGTGGAACTATAGTGGCCCTCTGGAGTGAGTGTGGAACTATAGTGGCCCTCTGGAGTGAGTGTAGAACTATAGTGGCCCTCTGGAGTGAGTGTGGAACTATAGTGGCCTTCTGGAGTGAGTGTGGAACTATAGTGGCCCTCTGGAGTGAGTGTGGGACTATAGTGGCCCTCTGGAGTGAGTGTGGAACTATAGTGGCCCTCTGGAGTGAGTGTGGGACTATAGTGGCCTTCTGGAGTGAGTGTGGAACTATAGTGGCCCTCCGGAGTGAGTGTGGAACTATAGTGGCCCTCTGGAGTGAGTGTGGAACTATAGTGGCCCTCTGGAGTGAGTGTGGAACTATAGTGGCCCTCTGGAGTGAGTGTGTAAATATGGCGGCGGTGGCTCAGGGGTAGAGTGGCTGGATGGCAACCGCAAGGTTGCCAGTCCGAACCCGGGCAAGACAGACCAGTTTGATAACAAATGATAATATTCACAACATTCTCTTAATTTAATTGTATTTAATTACATTTTTCCAAAAAATATTTGTATTGATAATAAAAAAATATATATTTGTTTTAAATGGAGGAGGGGCTGTTTTCACTGTGTTGAATTCAGGCATGTTAACCACACAGGGAGAGTTTGAAGGGTTGCTATGGTGATGAGCTGACTATACACACACACACACACACACACACACACACACACACACACACACACACACACACACAGTCACACAGACACACAGTCACACACACTACTTATTTTCTATCAATTACACAGCAATTCAAAATCACACCCGTGTGAAGTGAGGGGCGCTCTTGTCATCGTACATCAATTGTCAATGGAATTTAATGTTTGTGTTGAGCACACATTGGCGTCATACTTGGCGGTCCATTCATGGACACTTTGTTTTTGTCACATCAACCGAGTCTCCTACCAGAGACTCCAGTAGGAGTTACAATGATCAAATATAGCCGATCTATACAAGCTCAGACATGGTCACGCTGTGACACGCAGTGAGCTTGTAGATCAGATATTTCCGTGTGAGGAGATGCTATAGTGTTCCTTACAACATCCGTTGGACAGGGGAGACTATTTCCATTGATCTATTAATAAATATCTTTTTTATCTTTTATGCCTTCAGTAAGTAAAGCACTTTCTGTATTTGTGTAGTCTATACAATGTGTTACAATGTTTAAAAGTACATTTACTAACCGATGCATTTGACTCCACTTTGTGTGTGTGTGTGTGTGTGTGTGTGTGTGTGTGTGTGTGTGTGTGTGTGTGTGTGTGTGTGTGTGTGTGTGTGTGTGTGTGTGTGTGTGTGTGTGTGTGTGTGTGTGTGTGATTATGTTCTTAGATTATGTTCTTCGTATGTCTATCAACGATAAGGGTTACCAACCAAACCCTAAAAGTCATCCTGCTAAATACCAAACCGACACTGACTTGACTGATAACGTCACACTTATCAGTCAATCATTGGAACACGCTCAGGCTCTGCTTCAGTCTCTCGAGCAGGCCTGTGCTGGTCTTTATCTCAACGAGACCAAAGCTGAATACGTAAAGAAATATATGCAAATCCAACAATAACCACGTTATCAAAACACTTATCAACACTCCTTTGAAACAGGTTGATGACTACGAGTGTTTGGGTTCATCTTCTACCCAAAAGGACGTGTGCGTGCGATGTCAGCTCATCGCCATAGCAACCATTCTAACGCTTCCTCTGTGGCATTCTATACCGTGCTGAACGCACGCACGCACGCACGCACGCACGCACGCACGCACGCACGCACGCACGCACGCAGGCACGCACGCACGCACGCACGCACGCACGCACGCACGCACGCACGCACGCACGCACGCACGCACGCACGCACGCACGCACGCACGCACGCACGCACGCACGCACGCACGCACGCATTTGCTATCCGTGCACTCTGCCCGGTGGGGTTACACCACATGTTGTCATTAATAATATTATGTGACCAACACTGTGCAGTCAGTGGAGTTTAACGTTAGGTCACATAACGTGACGGGTAACAACACGTGGTGTAACACCACGAGAGGCCCCTTCTCATATTTGGTATTTGGTCTGTCTGTGACACGCACGCACGCACGCACGCACGCACGCACGCACTGGTAGACCTATGCCTTCATCTTGTGCAACGGCACAATTTCAATTGACTTTAATTAAACTTAAAGCTCAACTGCATTAGATTAACGTTTCTGATCAATATGATCAGTCAAACAATCTAAAAAATTATAGATTTTCACCATGGCTTTATTTGCACATTATATCAAGAATAGAGTAATAGAGAATAAATGCAGTATTAATTTACATCAAATAATCTATCTTTTTGCATATCATTATATGTGGATAACCCAGAGCCTGCAGGAGATGATAATTATCAAATCTAATTTAGTTCAAACAACTCTTTGGAAATATCAGTTGAGTATGATTTGATATTTGGATATAGTTTGATTAATTTAGCTGAGTCATGGTGTGTAGGTCTACTATGTAAATACACTGAACTGTTATTTCAGTTTGATTAGAAGTATCATTAAACGGAGTATGAAAAATAAATCTCACATTGAATGGGTTTTTGGATAGTATTGAAATGTAAGCAGTTTGCAGAATGTGTGAATCCAGCAGCAATTTGTTACACGCAACAGAAAGTGCTTCTCGAAACTAACTTAACACTTAATGTAGTGCGATGATAACCTGCTGTATTACTATCTATCTACTTAACACAATCAGCGCCGGGATTTCTTTCAAAAATAACAGCTCGGGGTGCCGCGCAGATATGGCTGCTTTTACTCTGAAAGCCCCCCCTCCCCCCTTCCGTTCCGGACAAAAAACGGGAGAAATAATGTTGCTTGCTTACCTCGCTATGATTACGATAAAGTCGCTGAATAATCCCCCGGTTCATATTGTGAACGAGAGGCGTGTTGGAAGTCAGAAATGAAGAGCTTAGTATATCCATCTGGTCAAAACCATGGAGAGCTCCCTATAGATATGGATATACGAGCCTTTCTTTGTGAGCGGTAAACAGGGAAGTGAACGCCAACGCGCACGCACGAAGAGCATGCACGTTGGCAATATATTTTTATCTCGTTTGATATCAATGAAAAATGCTGGTCAGTGTCCATTAATAGTTCAATCATTTATCCTCAGTGTGATAAGCATTATGACAGTATTATTATAATGTAACACTTTAGCTATTATTTATGTGTTTTAGGTCCTTCTACTCCAGCTGAGTCCGACCCAGATCCACAACCTGCATCACATCCACTGGTGGATCCTCAGACTAGTGGTGAGACTGGTGAGATGTTTAATAATACTAACTTTATCCTCATAGTGGTGAAACTAGTGGTGAGATGTTTAATAATACTAACTTTATCCTCAATGTGTTTTATTACTAACTTTATCCTCATAGTGGTGAGACTAGTGGTGACACTAGTGGTGACACTAGTGGTGAGACTGGTGAGATGTTTAATAATACTATCTTTATCCTCAATGTGTTTTATTACTAACTTTATCCTCATAGTGGTGAGACTAGTGGTGACACTAGTGAGAGATGTTTTAATAATACTAACTTTATCCTCATAGTGGTGAGACTAGTGGTGACACTAGTGGTGAGACTGGTGAGATGTTTAATAATACTAACTTTATCCTCAATGTGTTTTATTACTAACTTTATCCTCATAGTGGTGAGACTAGTGGTGACACTAGTGAGAGATGTTTTAATAATACTAACTTTATCCTCATAGTGGTGAGACTAGTGGTGACACTAGTGGTGAGACTGGTGAGATGTTTAATAATACTAACTTTATCCTCAATGTGTTTTATTACTAACTTTATCCTCATAGTGGTGAGACTAGTGGTGACACTAGTGAGAGATGTTTTAATAATACTAACTTTATCCTAAAATGGCCAGTCTACAAGCTCACAATGTGTCAATGTAGGTTGGCTAGTTGAACTATTCAAAAATGTTTTTCAAAATAGTAAAAAAAGTCAAAGAAGTTTAGGGATAAGGGGTTTAGGGATAAGGGGTTTAGGGATAAGGGGTTTTAGCGGTGACGAAAATGGAGCCCTAAGTCTACACTACCATGGCCTGGCGGAACATCTCCATTATGTATTATTACTTTTCTCCTGCTAACTCTTGTCTCTTTAAGTTGTAACCTTAACTGCTGTGCTGCCTCTGGGCGACTGATTGTCCTCCCGGGATAATAAAGGCATTTGTCTGTCTGTCTGTCCGTCCGTCCGTCCGTCCGTCCGTCTGTCTGTCTCTGTCTGTCCATCCAGAAGCTGATGTCAGGTTGGTGGGAGGAGCCTCGAAGTGTACTGGTAAACTGGAGATGCAACGCCAGGGATACTGGAGAAGTGTGGATGGTGACGACTGGAACCTGAAGTCAGCATCTGTAGTGTGTCGACAACTGGACTGCGGCTCTGCCGTTTCAACAGAGCGTATAGATGGCTTTTGGGGTTTTTTGGGGCTTACAGATTCATTCGTATGGAAGATGACATCTTCTGGCTGTGCTGGTTCTGAGTCTTCACTGAGGGAGTGTGGAACAATGCAGCCTGCAAGTTCTACTGGCACAATGGAGGTGATCTGTTCAGGTAACTAACTGTCTGTCTGTCTGTCTGTCTGTCTGTCTGTCTGTCACACCTGTGTGAAGTGAGTGGTCAACTCTGTGTGGGGGTCCCCGGGGGGTCCCCGGAAGTTCCAGACCCACAAGAACGTGGTCAGGGTGCCGGTCCGGTTCCGGAGAGCTGCCGTGTGTTATGACGCTAGGGTCAAAAGGTCCTTATATAGAAAGAAGGGCTGCCAGTGCCAGGGTCCTTAGATGGAGTCAGTGGACTGAGTGCTGCCAGGGTCCTTAGATGGAGTCAGTGGACTGAGTACTGCCAGGGTCCTTAGAGGGAGTCAGTGGACTGAGTACTGCCTGGGTCCTTAGATGGAGTCAGTGGACTGAGTACGGAGGTTCAACAAAGAAGAGCTGCCTGGGTCCTTAGATGGAGTCAGTGGACTGAGTACGGAGGTTCAACAAAGAAGAGCTGCCTGGGTCCTTAGATGGAGTCAGTGGACTGAGTACTGCCAGGGTCCTTAGATGGAGTCAGTGGACTGAGTACGGAGGTTCAACAAAGAAGAGCTGCCTGGGTCCTTAGATGGAGTCAGTGGACTGAGTACGGAGGTTCAACAAAGAAGACCTGCCAGGGTCCTTAGATGGAGTCAGTGGACTGAGTACTGCCTGGGTCCTTAGATGGAGTCAGGGGACTGAGTACTGCCAGGGTCCTTAGATGGAGTCAGTGGACTGAGTACTGCCAGGGTCCTTAGAGGGAGTCAGTGGACTGAGTACTGCCAGGGTCCTTAGATGGAGTCAGGGGACTGAGTACTGCCAGGGTCCTTAGATGGAGTCAGTGGACTGAGTACTGCCAGGGTCCTTAGATGGAGTCAGTGGACTGAGTACTGCCAGGGTCCTTAGATGGAGTCAGTGGACTGAGTACTGCCAGGGTCCTTAGATGGAGTCAGTGGACTGAGTACTGCCAGGGTCCTTAGATGGAGTCAGTGGACTGAGTACTGCCAGGGTCCTTAGAGGGAGTCAGTGGACTGAGTACTGCCTGGGTCCTTAGATGGAGTCAGTGGACTGAGTACTGCCAGGGTCCTTAGATGGAGTCAGTGGACTGAGTACTGCCAGGGTCCTTAGATGGAGTCAGTGGACTGAGTACTGCCAGGGTCCTTAGATGGAGTCAGTGGACTGAGTACTGCCAGGGTCCTTAGATGGAGTCAGTGGACTGAGTACTGCCAGGGTCCTTAGATGGAGTCAGTGGACTGAGTGCTGCCAGGGTCCTTAGATGGAGTCAGTGGACTGAGTACTGCCAGGGTCCTTAGATGGAGTCAGTGGACTGAGTACTGCCAGGGTCCTTAGATGGAGTCAGTGGACTGAGTACTGCCAGGGTCCTTAGATGGAGTCAGTGGACTGAGTACTGCCAGGGTCCTTAGATGGAGTCAGTGGACTGAGTACTGCCAGGGTCCTTAGATGGGGTCAGTGGACTGAGTACTGCCAGGGTCCTTAGATGGAGTCAGTGGACTGAGTACTGCCAGGGTCCTTAGATGGAGTCAGTGGACTGAGTGCTGCCTGGGTCCTTAGATGGAGTCAGTGGACTGAGTACTGCCAGGGTCCTTAGATGGAGTCAGTGGACTGAGTACTGCCAGGGTCCTTAGATGGAGTCAGTGGACTGAGTACTGCCAGGGTCCTTAGATGGAGTCAGTGGACTGAGTACTGCCAGGGTCCTTAGATGGAGTCAGTGGACTGAGTACTGCCAGGGTCCTTAGATGGAGTCAGTGGACTGAGTACTGCCAGGGTCCTTAGATGGAGTCAGTGGACTGAGTACTGCCAGGGTCCTTAGATGGAGTCAGTGGACTGAGTGCTGCCTGGGTCCTTAGATGGAGTCAGTGGACTGAGTACTGCCAGGGTCCTTAGATGGAGTCAGTGGACTGAGTGCTGCCAGGGTCCTTAGATGGAGTCAGTGGACTGAGTACTGCCAGGGTCCTTAGATGGAGTCAGTGGACTGAGTACTGCCAGGGTCCTTAGATGGAGTCAGTGGACTGAGTACTGCCAGGGTCCTTAGATGGAGTCAGTGGACTGAGTACTGCCAGGGTCCTTAGATGGAGTCAGTGGACTGAGTGCTGCCAGGGTCCTTAGATGGAGTCAGTGGACTGAGTGCTGCCAGGGTCCTTAGATGGAGTCAGTGGACTGAGTACTGCCAGGGTCCTTAGATGGAGTCAGTGGACTGAGTACTGCCAGGGTCCTTAGATGGAGTCAGTGGACTGAGTACTGCCAGGGTCCTTAGATGGAGTCAGTGGACTGAGTACTGCCAGGGTCCTTAGATGGAGTCAGTGGACTGAGTACTGCCAGGGTCCTTAGATGGAGTCAGTGGACTGAGTGCTGCCTGGGTCCTTAGATGGAGTCAGTGGACTGAGTGCTGCCAGGGTCCTTAGATGGAGTCAGTGGACTGAGTACTGCCAGGGTCCTTAGATGGAGTCAGTGGACTGAGTACTGCCAGGGTCCTTAGATGGAGTCAGTGGACTGAGTACTGCCAGGGTCCTTAGATGGAGTCAGTGGACTGAGTACTGCCAGGGTCCTTAGATGGAGTCAGTGGACTGAGTACTGCCAGGGTCCTTAGATGGAGTCAGTGGACTGAGTACTGCCAGGGTCCTTAGATGGAGTCAGTGGACTGAGTACTGCCAGGGTCCTTAGATGGAGTCAGTGGACTGAGTGCTGCCTGGGTCCTTAGATGGAGTCAGTGGACTGAGTACTGCCAGGGTCCTTAGATGGAGTCAGTGGACTGAGTGCTGCCAGGGTCCTTAGATGGAGTCAGTGGACTGAGTGCTGCCAGGGTCCTTAGATGGAGTCAGTGGACTGAGTACTGCCAGGGTCCTTAGATGGAGTCAGTGGACTGAGTACTGCCAGGGTCCTTAGATGGAGTCAGTGGACTGAGTACTGCCAGGGTCCTTAGATGGAGTCAGTGGACTGAGTGCTGCCAGGGTCCTTAGATGGAGTCAGTGGACTGAGTGCTGCCAGGGTCCTTAGATGGAGTCAGTGGACTGAGTACTGCCAGGGTCCTTAGATGGAGTCAGTGGACTGAGTACTGCCAGGGTCCTTAGATGGAGTCAGTGGACTGAGTACTGCCAGGGTCCTTAGATGGAGTCAGTGGACTGAGTACTGCCAGGGTCCTTAGATGGAGTCAGTGGACTGAGTACTGCCAGGGTCCTTAGATGGAGTCAGTGGACTGAGTGCTGCCTGGGTCCTTAGATGGAGTCAGTGGACTGAGTGCTGCCAGGGTCCTTAGATGGAGTCAGTGGACTGAGTACTGCCAGGGTCCTTAGATGGAGTCAGTGGACTGAGTACTGCCAGGGTCCTTAGATGGAGTCAGTGGACTGAGTACTGCCAGTGTCCTTAGATGGAGTCAGTGGACTGAGTACGGAGGTTCAACAAAGAAGAGCTGCCTGGGTCCTTAGATGGAGTCAGTGGACTGAGTACTGCCAGGGTCCTTAGATGGAGTCAGTGGACTGAGTACTGCCAGGGTCCTTAGATGGAGTCAGTGGACTGAGTACTGCCAGGGTCCTTAGATGGAGTCAGTGGACTGAGTACTGCCAGGGTCCTTAGATGGAGTCAGTGGACTGAGTACTGCCAGGGTCCTTAGATGGAGTCAGTGGACTGAGTACTGCCAGTGTCCTTAGATGGAGTCAGTGGACTGAGTGCTGCCAGGGTCCTTAGATGGAGTCAGTGGACTGAGTACTGCCTGGGTCCTTAGATGGAGTCAGTGGACTGAGTACTGCCAGGGTCCTTAGATGGAGTCAGTGGACTGAGTACTGCCAGGGTCCTTAGATGGAGTCAGTGGACTGAGTACGGAGGTTCAACAAAGTCCAAATATGAATTATTTCAAGAAGGCATACAACATGATCATATTTAATAGTCTAAATGAGAACCTGTACTACTATCTATCTATAGTTAATAGTCTAAATGAGAACCTGTATTACTATCTATCTATAGTTAATAGTCTAAATGAGAACCTGTATTACTATCTATCTATAGTTAATAGTCTAAATGAGAACCTGTATTACTATACACACATTACTATATAATTGCTCGAGCCAAAATGCTACTCACGTTAGCCGGTTAGCTAGCTGTGTTGTTAGCACAGCACTGGATCGCCCATCTTAGATCGTCGTCGCCATAATAATCCATTCTATCCATTTCTTTCAATCGCCTGTATCTCCTATTCCTTGTCCCAGATGGCATTTTGGTCAAAACAGCGTTAATTTGATTAAAAGAATGCTGGCGTGAATTAGATCCTAATTCTAATAGCGCTGAAAGGGTTAATAGTCTAAATGAGAACCTGCTATCTTCTCCTATATACCACTGCTGGTCAGTGTCCATTAATAGTTCAATCATTTATACTCAGTGTGATAAGCATTATCACAGTATTATTATAATGTAACACTTTAGCTATTATTTATTGTACTTCTATGTGTGTTTTAGGTCCTTCTACTCCAGCTGAGCCTGACCCAGATCCACAACCTGCATCACATCCACTGGTGGATCCTCAGACTAGTGAGACTACTAGTGAAGCTAGTGGTGAAACTAGTGAGAGATGTTTTTACTTTACTTTTCTTTATCCTCATAGTGGTGAGAGAACATGTCCTAATAATATTATCTTTATCCTCATAGTGGTGAGAGAACATGTCTTAATAATATTATCTTTATCCTCATAGTGGTGAGAGAACATGTCCTAATAATATTATCTTTATCCTCATAGTGGTGAGAGAAAATGTTTTAATAATATTATCATTATCCTCATAGTGGTGAGAGAACATGTTTTAATAATACTAACTATCCTCATAGTGGTGAGAGAAAATGTTTTAATAATACTAACTTTATCCTCATAGTGGTGAGAGAAAATGTTGTAATAATATTATCATTATCCTCATAGTGGTCAGAGAACATGTTTTAATAATACTAACTATCCTCATAGTGGTGAGAAAACATGTCTTATTAATATTATCTTTATCCTCATAGTGGTGAGAGAAAATGTTTTAATAATATTATCATTATCCTCATAGTGGTGAGAGAACATGTTTTAATAATACTAACTATCCTCATAGTGGTCAGAGAACATGTCTTATTAATATTATCTTTATCCTCATAGTGGTGAGAGAACATGTTTTAATAATATTATCTTTATCCTCATAGTGGTGAGAGAACATGTTTTAATAATATTATCTTTATCCTCATAGTGGTGAGAGAACATGTCTTATTAATATTATCTTTATCCTCATAGTGGTGAGAGAACATGTTTTAATAATATTATCTTTATCCTCATAGTGGTGAGAGAACATGTTTTAATAATATTATCTTTATCCTCATAGTGGTGAGAGAACATGTTTTAATAATATTATCTTTATCCTCATAGTGGTGAGAGAACATGTTTTAATAATACTAACTATCCTCATAGTGGTGAGAAAACATGTCTTATTAATATTATCTTTATCCTCATAGTGGTGAGAGAAAATGTTTTAATAATATTATCATTATCCTCATAGTGGTGAGAGAACATGTTTTAATAATACTAACTATCCTCATAGTGGTCAGAGAACATGTCTTATTAATATTATCTTTATCCTCATAGTGGTGAGAGAACATGTTTTAATAATATTATCTTTATCCTCATAGTGGTGAGAGAACATGTTTTAATAATATTATCTTTATCCTCATAGTGGTGAGAGAACATGTCTTATTAATATTATCTTTATCCTCATAGTGGTGAGAGAACATGTTTTAATAATATTATCTTTATCCTCATAGTGGTGAGAGAACATGTTTTAATAATATTATCTTTATCCTCATAGTGGTGAGAGAACATGTTTTATTAATACTAACTTTATCCTCATAGTGGTGAGAGAACATGTCTTAATAATATTATCTTTATCCTCATAGTGGTGAGAGAACATGTTTTATTAATATTAACTTTATCCTCATAGTGGTGAGAGAACATGTTTTATTAATACTATCTTTATCCTCATAGTGGTGAGAGAACATGTTTTAATAATACTATCTTTATCCTCATAGTGGTGAGAGAACATGTCTTAATAATATTATCTTTATCCTCATAGTGGTGAGAGAACATGTTTTATTAATATTATCTTTATCCTCATAGTGGTGAGAGAACATGTTTTATTAATACTAACTTTATCCTCATAGTGGTGAGAGAACATGTCTTAATAATATTATCTTTATCCTCATAGTGGTGAGAGAACATGTTTTATTAATATTAACTTTATCCTCATAGTGGTGAGAGAACATGTTTTATTAATACTATCTTTATCCTCATAGTGGTGAGAGAACATGTTTTAATAATACTATCTTTATCCTCATAGTGGTGAGAGAACATGTTTTAATAATATTAACTTTATCCTCATAGTGGTGAGAGAACATGTTTTAATAATACTATCTTTATCCTCATAGTGGTGAGAGATGTTTTATTAATACTATCTTTATCCTCATAGTGGTGAGAGAACATGTTTTAATAATACTATCTTTATCCTCATAGTGGTGAGAGAACATGTTTTAATAATATTAACTTTATCCTCATAGTGGTGAGAGAACATGTTTTAATAATACTATCTTTATCCTCATAGTGGTGAGAGATGTTTTATTAATACTATCTTCATCCTCATAGTGGTGAGAGATGTTTTATTAATATTATCTTTATCCTCATAGTGGTGAGAGAACATGTTTTAATAATACTATCTTTATCCTCATAGTGGTGAGAGAACATGTTTTAATATTACTAACTTTATCCTCATAGTGGTGAGAGATGTTTTATTAATATTATCTTTATCCTCATAGTGGTGAGAGAACATGTTTTATTAATACTAACTTTATCCTCATAGTGGTGAGAGAACATGTTTTAATATTACTAACTTTATCCTCATAGAGGTGAGAGATGTTTTATTAATACTATCTTTATCCTCATAGTGGTGAGAGATGTTTTATTAATACTATCTTTATCCTCATAGTGGTGAGAGAACATGTTTTATTAATACTATCTTTATCCTCATAGTGGTGAGAGAACATGTCTTATTAATACTATCTTTATCCTCATAGTGGTGAGAGAACATGTCTTATTAATACTATCTTTATCCTCATAGTGGTGAGAGAACATGTCTTATTAATACTATCTTTATCCTCATAGTGGTGAGAGAACATGTTTTATTAATACTATCTTTATCCTCATAGTGGTGAGAGAACATGTCTTATTAATACTATCTTTATCCTCATAGTGGTGAGAGAACATGTCTTATTAATACTATCTTTATCCTCATAGTGGTGAGAGAACATGTCTTATTAATACTATCTTTATCCTCATAGTGGTGAGAGAACATGTCTTATTAATACTATCTTTATCCTCATAGTGGTGAGAGAACATGTTTTATTTCTTGCACAAGCAGAGCGCGCAAGTACGTACTGTGGTCGGCTGGATCAAAAGTGTTATGCATGGTATGCGTGGTTATAATTGGCTGTTGATGGTGACGTATAAGTAAGATATGTTTCAATGTTGGGTGGAAGGTAACATACATGTATACATGTATATATGTATGTATGTCGGTAAGAATGGTGGTCCCTTATTGGCTGTTGACTATACAGTACGCTTCAAGGTAGGTATAAGGTCAAGAATAAGTGGTATATGTAGGTATGGTACACATAATCCCTAATTGGCTATTGACGGTGCCGTCTCCAGGCACTAATCAGCAGGGGGGCATACTCCCCCCCCCCCCCCCCCCCCTTTGTATAATTTTTTTTCGCCTATTAACAAAGTGATGCTTGAAAAAGGCTACAAGTAGGCTACAATTATGCAGCAGCACCAACAACAAACAAAGAAATACAAATATGTTGAGCATTATAATGTCTTCTGCGTGCATATATTACCTTATTTTCTACAATTAATTTGAACATGTATATAGGTAGGCCTACTACTGGCCAATCTGGACTGGAGGTAGCCTGGATCCAGCCCAAAGACCCTAGCTACAGTCTGATAATCAGGCTGGACTGGAGGGGCACCAAATCCAAGCTGGGGGGGGGGGGGGGGGCAATGCCCCCCAATGCCCCCCTGTAGAGACGGCACTGACTATTGATGGTGACGTAAAGCAAAGCAAAGCAAAGTTCTCTGTTTACCCAGGGTGAATGGACTAAGCACGAGATGCTTGTTTACAGCCAGACCCTGCTCATAGAACATTTCATGGTAGGGGTTCAATGCCTTGCTCAAGGGCACTTCAACGGTGGTAATTTTAACGTGCCGGTCCGGGGATTCGAACTGGCGACCTTCCGATAACAAGACCGCTCCGCAAACCGTTCGGCCACCGCTGCCAAAAATAACGAAGGTATAACTAACGTAACTAAGATATGTCTCAGCGTTGGGCGAGTAATAATAATATAATGTCATAATGTTTTTATGTTGCAGCAAATATATGAAATATATATATATATTTAATATATTAATGTCGGATTTCTTTAAACGTTTATTTATTGTTTTAGTGTTTATTTTTTATTTTTTTTATAGAGGGGCTGATCGTAAGTTCGTAGAGTTGGCACCATGACAGAGAGTGCATTTCTAGTTTACTACTAAACTAAAGTTTTATTATTATGGATATAACAAAGTAAATACAGTGATTCTCTGGCAAATAGATGGATCATGGACATTGTATTTGAACACATATGGACAAACCCACACCTTGACATGAACACAGAATACACACAAATAGATGGATCATGGACATTGTATTTGAACACATATGGACAAACCCACACCTTGACATGAACACAGAATACACACAAATAGATGGATCATGGACATTGTATTTGAACACATGGACAAACCCACGCCTTGACATGAACACAGAATACACACATTGTTCGATGGACCAATTGTAGCGATATGGAATGGAAAAGTAATTAAACCCATCTTTTTATTTATTTTTCTTAAAATTGCTAAATACAATGCAGTGCTTAGTATTGATTAAATGTATTTTTTCTATTTCAAAACGATACGATATGTTCTAGGAGATTCATAAATCGACATTCATGAGGTTATGTATGAATCTACATTATATTGTATATATTATTATTATTACATTGTATATATACCGGTGTATATATGTATATGTATATATGTATGTATGTATATATATATATATATATATATATATATATATATATATATATATATATATAAGCAGATAGTCCTTTGCAGGGTGTGTGCATGTTTTTGTAAACTAACTCAGATGTAATGTCTCACTTTCACCAGAGGTGGAGCCATTCCTCATCGTAGCTGACTGGCTCGACCTATTGAAGATCAGCTTGGACGGCTCCATCTACACAGAGCTCAGACAGGTGAAAACCATTAGACACAACAACACATCCTAATCAAACAGGTGAAAACCATTAGACACAACAACACATCCTAATCAAACAGGTGAAAACCATTAGACATAACAACACATCCTAATCAAACAGGTGAAAACCATTAGACACAACAACACATCCTAATCAAACAGGTGAAAACCATTAGACATAACAACACATCCTAATCAAACAGGTGAAAACCATTAGACATAACAACACATCCTAACCAAACAGGTGAAAACCATTAGACATAACAACACATCCTAATCAAACAGGTGAAAACCATTAGACATAAAAACACATCCTAACCAAACAGGTGAAAACCATTAGACATAACAACACATCCTAATCAAACAGGTGAAAACCATTAGACATAACAACACATCCTAACCAAACAGGTGAAAACCATTAGACATAACAACACATCCTAATCAAACAGGTGAAAACCATTAGACATAACAACACATCCTAACCAAACAGGTGAAAACCATTAGACATAACAACACATCCTAATCAAACAGGTGAAAACCATTAGACATAACAACACATCCTAACCAAACAGGTGAAAACCATTAGACATAACAACACATCCTAACCAAACAGGTGAAAACCATTAGACACAACAACACATCCTAATCAAACAGGTGAAAACCATTAGACATAACATAACAACACATCCTAATCAAACAGGTGAAAACCATTAGACATAACAACACATCCTAATCAAACAGGTGAAAACCATTAGACACAACAACACATCCTAACCAAACAGGTGAAAACCATTAGACATAACAACACATCCTAATCAAACAGGTGAAAACCATTAGACATAACAACACATCCTAACCAAACAGGTGAAAACCATTAGACATAACAACACATCCTAATCAAACAGGTGAAAACCATTAGACATAACAACACATCCTAATCAAACAGGTGAAAACCATTAGACACAACAACACATCCTAATCAAACAGGTGAAAACCATTAGACATAACAACACATCCTAATCAAACAGGTGAAAACCATTAGACATAACATAACAACACATCCTAATCAAACAGGTGAAAACCATTAGACATAACAACACATCCTAATCAAACAGGTGAAAACCATTAGACAAACAACACATCCTAATCAAACAGGTGAAAACCATTAGACATAACAACACATCCTAATCAAACAGGTGAAAACCATTAGACATAACAACACATCCTAATCAAACAGGTGAAAACCATTAGACACAACAACACATCCTAATCAAACAGGTGAAAACCATTAGACAAAACAACACATCCTAATCAAACAGGTGAAAACCATTAGACATAACATAACAACACATCCTAATCAAACAGGTGAAAACCATTAGACATAACAACACATCCTAATCAAACAGGTGAAAACCATTAGACATAACAACACATCCTAATCAAACAGGTGAAAACCATTAGACATAACAACACATCCTAATCAAACAGGTGAAAACCATTAGTCATAACAACACATCCTAATCAAACAGGTGAAAACCATTAGACACAACAACACATCCTAATCAAACAGGTGAAAACCATTAGACATAACAACACATCCTAATCAAACAGGTGAAAACCATTAGTCATAACAACACATCCTAATCAAACAGGTGAAAACCATTAGACATAACAACTAGGGCCGGGACTTTAACGTGTTAATTGAGATTAATTAACTACATAAAAATTAACGCGTTCAAAAAATTAACGCATTTAATCGCACCTTTTTTTCCACGGCGGAACGTTTCTCACTGGGCTCATTTCTAGTACTGAATAGGCTCAAGGCTGCTGCATGCCTTGCACGGCTTGCAGGGGGAGGAGCAGCCCCCCCCCCTCCCCTCGCAGCAGCAGCAGTCCAGTTCACTCTACACTACAGCTCCGTCAGACAACAACAACAACACCCAAACGAATCGAATGAAGAAGCCGCTTATATCGCTTTTGCTCCGTGGATGGGACATTTAGATTTAAAAGCTATCGGATGGACGCGTGGATAGCAGCATGGTTGTGTGCAATGTCAGAGGGAAAGGATCCATAAGCCATATGACCAACGCTAGCTTCCATGCTAGCTGCTTCAGCTTAGCATGTCTCGCAGTCGCAGAGTAGAGGCTTGCAGAGGCTCGCGGAGATTTCACCACAGCACGAAGCTGTCAAGCTGTCCTCGATGCGAAACATACTGAAGCAGCAAGTGTGAAAGTCCGTGGTCAGACAATGGTCTGCCCCATGCAACCCCATGTGAAATGCACTCCCCAGCTAGTTCATTCCACGTTTTTTTATTTTATGGATCGCATCGTCGCGTTTTGGCATTTCTAGCGATGAAAAACGCGCATCGTCGCGTTTTGGCATTTCTAGCGATGAAAAACGCGCATCGCCGCGTTTTGGCAATTCTAGCGATGAAAAACGCGCATCGCCGCGTTTTGGCAATTCTAGCGATGAAAAACGCGCATCGTGGCGTTTTGACCTTTCTAGCGATGAAACAAGCGCATCGTGGCGTTTTGACCTTTCTAGCGATGAAACAAGCGCATCGTGGCGTTTTGACCTTTCTAGCGATGAAAAAATAGCATCGTGGCGTTTTGACCTTTCTAGTGATGAAAAAAGCGCATCGTGGCGTTTTGACCTTTCTAGCGATGAAAAAAGCGCATCGTGGCGTTTTGACCTTTCTAGCGATGAAAAAAGCGCATCGTGGCGTTTTGACCTTTCTAGCGATGAAAAAAGCGCATCGTGGCGTTTTGACCTTTCTAGCGATGAAAAAAGCGCATCGTGGCGTTTTGACCTTTCTAATATAATATAGCCTACAATTGAAACCTGCTACTGCAGTGATTTCATCCTGTGTTCAATGTGTTTCTGCGTTTGGGTGTGGACTCAGATATCTCTGTCGTATCCGTTTTGCAAAAGATCCAGAGTAGTGTGGCCTGGGCCTTAGTCTAGTTTCAGTCGGCATAGCTTACTTTTCATTTCGTTTTTATTTGGTTTTCGCCGGTGAAAAAACGTAGTCGATCAACAGGTTTCATCTTTGCTTTAGTCAACGAAATCAACACTGACGCACACAGTGCTTTTGCCATGCTGGAATGTTTTCCTGTCTGACAACTAAAACTAACACAAACTGCTGTGGTGTGACAGACCGATGTAGGTACAGAGGCTCTGGACTTTGACTATCAGCAGCAGATGATCTACTGGATAGAAGGAATGCCCTACAGCATCCAACGCATGCACATCAGTGGCAGCGACGTCCAGGTCAGTGTGACATGCACATCAGTGGCAGCGACGTCCAGGTCAGTGTGACATGCACATCAGTGGCAGCGACGTCCAGGTCAGTGTGACATGCACATCAGTGACAGCGACGTCCAGGTCAGTGTGACATGCACATCAGTGACAGCAACGTCCAGGTCAGTGTGACATGCACATCAGTGGCAGCGACGTCCAGGTCAGTGTGACATGCACATCAGTGGCAGAGACGTCCAGGTCAGTGTGACATGCACATCAGTGACAGCGACGTCCAGGTCAGTGTGACATGCACATCAGTGACAGCGACGTCCAGGTCAGTGTGACATGCACATCAGTGACAGCGACGTCCAGGTCAGTGTGACATGCACATCAGTGGCAGCGACGTCCAGGTCAGTGTGACATGCACATCAGTGACATCCAGGTCAGTTTGACATGCACATCAGTGGCAGCGACGTCCAGGTCAGTGTGACATGCACATCAGTGGCAGCGACGTCCAGGTCAGTGTGACATGCACATCAGTGGCAGCGACGTCCAGGTCAGTGTGACATGCACATCAGTGGCAGCGACGTCCAGGTCAGTGTGACATACACATCAGTGGCAGCGACGTCCAGGTCAGTGTGACATGCACATCAGTGACATCCAGGTCAGTGTGACATGCACATCAGTGACATCCAGGTCAGTGTGACATGCACATCAGTGACAGCGACGTCCAGGTCAGTGTGACATGCACATCAGTGACAGCGACGTCCAGGTCAGTGTAGAAGTAAAAGTACCGAAAATTGGAAATATTCCAGTAAAGTTTAAAACAAAACAAAAAATCAAAACTGTACTTAAAGGACCACTTCACCACTTTTAAAGCTAATGGAAACTGCAGGATTTCTAGTCCTGAAAAGTTGCAATGCGAAAATGGAAGCCATCGTTCTCACGATGATACAAATCTAAACATTTTTGTAAAAAAGAAATCTTGTTAAAAAAAAATCTGCCTAATGATGATGTCACTGGAGGACGGGTTTCTGAACTGCCCACAGCCCTCCTATGAGACACAGACTGAGTAGAAAAAAATGGTGGCATTGTATCATGATTATTAGTGAGGACCTATTATATGAAGATAGGTTGAAAAGTGGTGAAGTGGTCCTTTACGTATAGTAGCCTACTTAAGTAAATGTACCTAGTTACTTTACACCACACTTTCAACACATGGAAGTGTTGTCATTATTTGAACTTTGCGTCAGTCAAAGATATAGACACTTTCAACCTTAGTCTGTGAAGATTTCAACTGACTAAAAGCTGACTCTAAAGACACATTTGCCTGAGTGAAAATAGACGATCAACAAGCTAACAACGCATCGCAGACGTTACACATTGTGAGCTTGTACATCTGTTGTATCTAACAAGCAGCAACAGCAGGTTTGAGAGGCTTCAATGTGTTTAGTTCTGACGTTTGCTTTATTTTGGACTCCTCCTGTATGTTTATTGTCCCAATAATATGTAATATAATGTATGTAAGTCATACAAATGTTGAAAGAGTTGTATAAAAATAAAACATGTTGATTATATTCAGAGTGCATGTGTGGTTGATTGACAGGTCCTTCACAAGTCACTCGGAAGTGTTCCATCCGGTCTGGCTGTTGATTGGGTGGGAGGAAACCTGTACTGGGGTACTGGGAGTCACACCATAGAGGTGTCCAAACTAGACGGGTCGTACAGAACAGTCCTGGTCAACACCGGTCTGGACCGGCCAAACTCCATGGCTGTGGATGTACGCTACGGGTAAGAGTACTGCATCATATTCTGCTCCTCTTGCACATCTACGTTTAACTATTTCATATACGTTGTGCTTTCTGGAGCTCCTATGAGGTCATCTCCAAACATATGACACCTAAGTAGACTAAAACTAAACCGACTAAAACTAGACTAAAACTAATCATAAAAACATGTCAATACTTGTACCATGACTAAAACTAAACAGACTAAAACTAGACTAAAACTTATCATAAAACATGTCAATACTTGTTGTACCATGACTAAAACTAAACCGACTAAAACTAGACTAAAACTAATCATAAAAACATGTCAATGCTTGTTGTACCATGACTAAAACTAAAACTAGACTAAAACTAATCATACAAACATGTCAATGCTTGTTGTACCATGACTAAAACTAAACCGACTAAAACTAATCATAAAAACATGTCAATGCTTGTTGTACCATGACTAAAACTAAACCGACTAAAACTAGACTAAAACGAATCATAAAAACATGTCAATACTTGTTGTACCATGACTAAAACGAAACCGACTAAAACTAGACTAAAACGAATCATAAAAACATGTCAATACTTGTTGTACCATGACTAAAACTAAACAGACTAAAACTAGACTAAAACTTATCATAAAACATGTCAATACTTGTTGTACCATGACTAAAACTAAACCGACTAAAACTAGACTAAAACTAATCATACAAACATGTCAATGCTTGTTGTACCATGACTAAAACTAGACTAAAACTAATCATACAAACATGTCAATGCTTGTTGTACCATGACTAAAACTAAACCGACTAAAACTAGACTAAAACTAATCATAAAAACATGTCAATGCTTGTTGTACCATGACTAAAACTAAACCGACTAAAACTAGACTAAAACGAATCATAAAAACATGTCAATACTTGTTGTACCATGACTAAAACGAAACCGACTAAAACTAGACTAAAACGAATCATAAAAACATGTCAATACTTGTTGTACCATGACTAAAACTAAACCGACTAAAACTAGACTAAAACGAATCATAAAAACATGTCAATACTTGTTGTACCATGACTAAAACTAAAACTAGACTAAAACGAATCATAAAAACATGTCAATACTTGTTGTACCATGACTAAAACTAAAACTAGACTAAAACTAATCATAAAAACATGCATATTGTACTATGTATGAACCAAGGTCATTGTTTTTTTTCTCATTGTAATATTGAATTGAAAGTGAAAACCAAAAAAGCTCAGAATGTTTTTGAAAATAGCCAATCTACAAGCTCACAACGTGTCAAGGTGCGATGTTGTTGACAGAGCTTGACCCTGACAGATACTTGTACTGGTCAGACAGAAGTGACAATGACATGGTGTCTCCCTGACAGATACTTGTACTGGTCAGACAGAGGTGACAATGACATGGTGTCTCCCTGACAGATATTTGTACTGGTCAGACAGAAGTGACAATGACATGGTGTCTCCCTGACATGTACTTGTACTGGTCAGACAGAGGTGACAATGACATTGATTGATTGATTGAAGAATTTATTAACAGTTTGCAGAATTACAGTACATTTCAAGCACAAACTCAATACAAAGGCTGTTAACTGTGAGTGGACGACCCAATTAAGCATTACACATGTTGTCTCCCTGACACATACTTGTACTGGTCAGACAGAGGTGACAATGACATGGTGTCTCCCTGACAGATACTTGTACTGGTCAGACAGAGGTGACAATGACATGGTGTCTCCCTGACACATACTTGTACTGGTCAGACAGAGGTGACAATGACATGGTGTCTCCCTGACAGATACTTGTACTGGTCAGACAGAGGTGACAATGACATGGTGTCTCCCTGACAGATACTTGTACTGGTCAGACAGAAGTGACAAGGACATGGTGTCTCCCTGACACATACTTGTACTGGTCAGACAAAAGTGACAAGGACATGGCGTCTCCCTGACAGATACTTGTACTGGTCAGACGGAAGTGGCAACAACACCTACATAGAGAGGATGGGGATGGACGGCACCAACAGGAGAGTCATCGTGAAGCATAAGATGTCTCACGTTAGACTCAGAGGTCTGACGTTAGACTACAACAACGATCACATCTACTGGACCAACAACAGCACATACATTGAGTTTGCCAACCTGGATGGAACCAACAGACAAACGGGTAACACGCACACACGCACACGCACACGCACACACACACACACACACACACACACACACACACACACACACACACACACACACACACACACACACACACACAGCAATGGGGACATTTACTATATTGTCATTCTTATTAATTTCAACTTAACTGTTATATTACTCTTTATAATACTGTGTTGATTTATTGTATAATATTGTGACTTTTGTGTCCATAGTTGTGAGTCAGGACAACATCAGGACTATGACTCTGTTTGAGGATCACATCTACTGGACAGACTGGAAGACCAACTCCATCTACAGAGCCGACAAGACTCAGGGAACCAACAAGATCACAGTCATCAGTTACCTGACCACTCCATCTGACATCCACGTGTACCACCCTGACCGCCAAGCTGAGGGTCTGTACCACCTACTGTATATGATATATCTATCCAGGACGTTTTTATTTGATTTTTCCTCAACAAGTAGCCAAAATAGCTGATCTACAAGTTCACAACGTGAAGCGACGTGTTGTTGTGAAAAGTAGATAATCTATTTTTGTATTAATACAGTTGTGCTTTATGATTTAGACTTTGAGGAGGGATTCATTTCACACTGAGTCCGTTTGATTCAAACTGTTCTCGAATACGATTGCCTGGTCCTCGCTGGCCATGATTCACATTGGCCTTGATTTTTCCGTACACTTAATTCAACTGTATTCAGTGCTTTCACATTGCATCGATCTGTATCCCAGTACACTTCATTCAACTGTATTCAATGCTTTCACATTGCATCGATCCGTATCCCAGTACACTTCATTCAACTGTATTCAATGCTTTCACATTGCATCGATCCGTATCCCAGTACACTTCATTACAACTGTATTCAGTGCTTTCACATTGCATCGATCCGTATCCCAGTACACTTCATTCAACTGTATTCAATGCTTTCACATTGCATCGATCCGTATCCCAGTACACTTCATTCAACTGTATTCAATGCTTTCACATTGCATCGATCCGTATCCCAGTACACTTCATTCAACTGTATTCAATGCTTTCACATTGCATCGATCCGTATCCCAGTACACTTCATTCAACTGTATTCAATGCTTTCACATTGCATCGATCCGTATCCCAGTACACTTCATTCAACTGTATTCAATGCTTTCACATTGCATCGATCCGTATCCCAGTACACTTCATTCAACTGTATTCAATGCTTTCACATTGCATCGATCTGTATCCCAGTACACTTCATTCAACTGTATTCAATGCTTTCACATTGCATCGATCCGTATCCCAGTACACTTCATTCAACTGTATTCAATGCTTTCACATTGCATCGATCCGTATCCCAGTACACTTCAATCGGTCCCGAGACTACACCTCCATGTGGTCCCGGGAACGGTTGGGTGATCCACTCAGGGGGAACGGTTGGGTGATCCGCTCAGGGGGAACGGTTGGGTGATCCACTCAGGGGGAACGGTTGGGTGATCCGCTCAGGGGGAACGGTTGGGTGATCCACTCAGGTGGAACGGTTGGGTGATCCGCTCAGGGGGAACGGTTGGGTGATCCGCTCAGGGGGAACGGTTGGGTGATCCACTCAGGGGGAACGGTTGGGTGATCCGCTCAGGGGGAACGGTTAGGTGATCCACTCAGGGGGAACGGTTGGGTGATCCACTCAGGGGGAACGGTTGGGTGATCCGCTCAGGGGGAACGGTTGGGTGATCCACTCAGGGGGAACGGTACGCAGCTTCACAATAACCACAACATCTGCCAAGTGGTCCCAAGTGCTCATCCAGGACCGTAGTGTGAATCCCCCCTGAGATATTGATGTGCCTTGGCTACAAAATTATGTATAAAGCACTGCAGTGACATAATTAGCTTCTCATATTCATTGCATGTGTTCTTTATAATAGTCTAGTAGCCAAAAAGTGAACCCGGACATGTTGAGTACACCAACGTTTTATGTTAGAAATGTTTAGTATGGGTCCCCAGCATGTAGAAACTGCCGGATGCTAACTTGCATATGTTGAGCAATTTTCATAATTGGCATAATATGTGACCATACCATTAACAACCTATAGAAGGCAAAATATTCAAAATGTCATCATGCTTTATCTAGCATGTGACATGTCAAAACTAGGGGGTTTTCATGATGCTGAATCCATTCCAAGCATTAGTTTTGCAAAAAAACACTCATTGGGCTTAAAACGGCCATGCCCACTTGCCCAAATGTGCTGACATCATCAATTTGTGATGACGGCATTGGCCGCTTTTAGCCCAATGAGTGTTTTTTTGCAAAACTAATGTTTGGAATGGATTCAGCATCATGAAAACCCCCTAGTTTGACATGTCACATGCTACATAAAGCATGATGACATTTTGAATATTTTGCCTTCTATAGGTTGTAATTGGTATGGTCACATATGAAAATTGCTCAACATATGCAAGTTAGCATCCGGCAGTTTCTACATGCTGGGGACCCATACTAAACATTTCTAACATCAGTTTCTACATGCTGGGGACCCATACTAAACATTTCTAACATCAGTTTCTACATGCTGGGGACCCATACTAAACATTTCTAACATCAGTTTCTACATGCTGGGGACCCATACTAAACATTTCTAACATCAGTTTCTACATGCTGGGGACCCATACTAAACATGTCTAACATAAAACCTTGGTGTACTCAACATGTCCGGGTTCACAATGGGGCTCGATGGGCTGGCTACTAGACTATAAAGGTTTATAAAACACTGCAGTAACATATAGGTGTGTCTTCTGTTCTCATATTCCTGACATGTGTTGCATGTTTTCTCCACCCTGCAGTGTCTGGTCATCCGTGTCAGACCAACAATGGAGGCTGCAGTCACCTGTGTCTGCTCTCACCTGGAGGAGGCTACAGGTGTGCCTGTCCCACAAACTCCTACCGGTCAAGTGACAACAAGCAGTGCATGTCCAGCTGCACTGCCAGCCAGGTGATTCACCTCAGCTTCACTTGTGTTACTCTCTATGACTTTACTATGTCTCAGGTCTGCTTTTGATACATTAGTGATTCTAAACGTAATCCTCTGTCTCCCCCTTCAGTTGGTTTGTCAGAATGACACGTGCCTTCCGTTGTCGTGGAAATGTGACCCAGTGGATGACTGTGGTGACCGGTCAGGTGAACCTGCAGACTGCTGTGAGTAGACACTGAAATATTACCTCAATATTAATGCTTCATTATTACTGTTTACAGTGACTACAATTAAGTATTCCAAAAAACACATAATACTCGCTTTATAACAATAACGACACAGTATGAAGCATTTCATAATGAGTTGAGAATCAGTGTGAATGCAATTTAATAGTTATGTAATCAATATGAGAACACAGACTTTTAACTGCTGTCTGTCTGTCTGTCTGTCTGTCTGTCTCAGACAGACAGACAGACAGACAGACAGACAGACAGACAGACATACAGACAGACAGACAGACAGACAGACAGACCTCTGTTACAGTGAAACCAGTTTATTTTATTATTTTTATTTTCTCCTCAGCTTTCCAACCAACACACAACTCAACAGGTAAACAAATGTGAAATAATTCAAACTGATTATATTCTTGTACATTCTTGTATAGTCTTGTACATACAGTTACACATTGTTACTGCTTATTGCTCCCTGTACAGATTCTGGTGACGTCAGGTTGGTGGGAGGAACCAGTAACTGCAACGGTGCACTGGAGATGCAACACCAGGGAGACTTTAGACCGGTGTTGGCTTGGTTTGACTGGAACAGGATGTCATCATCTGTAGTGTGTCGACAGTTAGACTGTGGCTCTGCCGTTTCAACAGAATTCACTTCTAGTTCTACGCGTGTTCCTGGATGGATGATTCCATCTTCCTGTGTTGGCTCCGAGTCTTCACTGGTGGAGTGTGGCGCAGTGAAGTCTCATCATGGCAATGTTACACTGAAGGTCACCTGTTCAGGTACAGCGATGTGAACATGAAAATGTCAACAGTGAAATACAGCATAGCCTTAAACAATAAGAATTAAACATTAAGCATTAAACATAAAATCATCCAACATTAAACAAGGACATTCAGAGCTACAAAAGGCTGCGCTTTGGCCTTACCTTCCATGAGAGGGAGAGACTAGGAAAATTAAAGAGGAATGTGCACGGGGGCGTGGCCCGGTCTCCTGCGGGAGGTTTGCACATGCTCAGTGTAAACAGGAACTGCGACGATGGAGTGTTCCAGCAGAGGTGCTAGATAGAAAGCTCATAACTTGTAAATAATGAGATCCAGAAAAGTTGAGAATTTAACAGCAGTCATCCTTCCCTTTTCAAATGTTTTATATCATCCACAGCACTTGAATGATTTCCATGTTCCTTTGTCATTTCACGAAAATAAAAGTTTAACACATGTAGGCTACTACGATCAAAGCGAGCATCAAAAGAACATGGAAAATATCCACAAAAGAAAAATATACAAAAACAGTAGTAAATGTAAATGTACTACTCTCATGCACCTCTAGCACCTCTGCTGGAACACTCCATCATCGCAGTTCCTGTTTACACTGAGCATGTGCAAACCTCCCGCAGGAGACCGGGCCACGCCCCCGTGCACATTCCTCTTTAATGTTCCTAGGGGAGAGAGAGGATGTTATAACTTCCTGATCATGTGACTAGGTCAGGTTATTTCATAACTTCCTGATCATGAGACTAGGTCAGGTTATTTCATAACTTCCTGATCATGTGACTAGGTCAGGTTATTTCATAACTTCCTGATCATGTGCAAGGAAGTTTAGAGAAGGAAAGGAAATGGTCACATGACTGGGCTGCGCCATGACACTTCCATGGGAGCCAAAACTCACACCGGAAGTTCAATGAATACATGGCAGTGAATGGAGCCGGCTAGACCAGCTCAGTGAATACATGGCAGTGAATGGAGCCGGCTGGACCAGCTCATAACAACAAGGAATATAAAAGAAGACATATCACAGGTTGTCTAATCACTTGCTTTTCGATGTGCACAGAGTGCACAGTATATCATTTTATCTGAGGATCTAAACAGCAGCAGGTATCGTTCCTGGCTCGGAGGTATCGCGATATTTGACTGACAGACAGGAAACGGTGGGAAGTCTCGCGAAACTTGGTACGTTCAGAAAGGTACTTTGTGCTCTTTAGATACCTCTATAAAATTACACAGTGTACACATCGAAAAGCAACACAGCAGACAATAATGTGTTATATGTCTTCTGTCATTTTTCAGAAGCAATTAAAAATAGTGTTTGTTCATGAGCTGGTCACTGAGCTCTCATTGACTACAGTTTATTTTATATATAAATAGAGCTGGTCACTGAGCTCTCATTGACTCCAGTGCATTCTGCCAAACTTCCGGGTGTAGTTTGGCTCCCATGAAAGCATCCATGAAAGTGTCATGGCGCAGCCCAGTCACGTGACCATGTCCTTTCCTTCTCTAAGCCAAGGAACCTTCACATTACAATTGTTACTCTCTCACAATATCATGAGATGGGAGACATGTTGTTTTAATACTCTCTCTCTCTCTCTCTCTCTCTCTCTCTCTCTCTCTCTCTCTCTCTCTCTCTCTCTCTCTCTCTCTCTCTCTCTCTCTCCAGGGTCAGTGAGGTTGGTGAATGGGTCTAGTCAGTGTTCAGGAAGAGTGGAGGTGAAGTCTGACCAGTCGTGGGTCTCAGTGTGTGAAGGTGACTTTGACCAGCAGGATGCAGAGGTGGTCTGTAGGGAGCTAGGGTGTGGGACTCCTTCAGTCCTCCAGGAGGCGCTCGATGGAGAAAGCAAGGCTCCGATGTGGACCGAAGAGTTCCAGTGTGAAGGCAACGAGTCTGTTCTCCTGGACTGTGGAACCACACATTCGAATAGAAACACAAGCTCACCTGGCAAGACTGTTGGACTCACCTGCTCAGGTAAAAGACAAACTATACTTTTTTGGTTTAGATTCATATTTTATTATAATGAAAATGTTTTCTCTCTTTACAGTGGTCGATGCTGTCAGGTTGGTGGGAGGAACCAGCAACTGTAATGGAACACTGGAGATGCAACACCAGGGAGACTGGAGACCAGCAGATGGTGGGTTTCACTGGAACCTGAAGGCATCATCTGTAGTGTGTCGACAGCTAGACTGCGGCTCTGCTGTTTCAACAGAAAGGAGGGCTTGGTTTACACGTGAACCTGTATGGAGGATTACACCTTACTGCGCTGGCTCCGAGTCTTCACTGAGCGACTGTGTCGTAATGGAGACTTCTCACATCGCACGGGAAGGTTTGATCGCAGGCAGACCCACTGTGATATGTTCAGGTAACTCAACAATGACTTGAACAATGACACCAATCTGTTCAGTCTCTCATTTAGTCTGCCTGCCTTCTTTGTGTCTTCCTGTACATCCATCACTCTAATGATGATGATGATTAGCATTGTGCTCAGTTTGTTCTGTTGTCACTCTTTAGTTTATAAACTACCAATCTTTGTTTAGGCATTACAGGCAGTACGACAACTTATTACATTTGCATCCATAATGCACTCATGTACTCTCTCTCTCTCTCTCTCTCTCTCTCTCTCTCTCTCTCTCTCTCTCTCTCTCTCTCTCTCTCTCTCTCTCTCTCTCTCTCTCTCTCTCTCTAGGGTCAGTGAGGTTGGTGAATGGCTCTAGTCAGTGTTCAGGCAGAGTGGAGGTGAAGTCTGATCAGTCGTGGGTCTCAGTGTGTGAAGGTGACTTTGACCAGCAGGAGGCAGAGGTGGTCTGTAGGCAGCTTGGCTGTGGGGCTCCTTCAGTCCTCCAGGGGGCGCTCTATGGAGAGGGCAATGTTTCAACGTGGACCAAAGAGTTCCAGTGTGAAGGCAGTGAGTCTGCTCTCCTGGACTGTAGAACCACAGATTCAACTAGAAACACCAGCTCACCTTACATAACTGTTGGACTCTCCTGCTCAGGTAAAAGACAAAATATACTTTTGGTTTGGATTATTATTTCATAATGAAATAATATTAATGTTACCGTTTATTCTCTTGTCTCTGTACAGAGTCTGATGATGTCAGGTTGGTGGGAGGAACCAGTCAGTGTTCTGGCATACTGGAGATGCAACACCAGAGAGAGTGGAGACCAGCGGATGGTTGGTCCGACTGGAACCGGAACTCAGCAGCTGTAGTGTGTCGACAGCTGAACTGTGGCTCTGCCGTTTCCACAGAAAGGAGTTCTAGTGTTACACATAAACCGTCCTGGAGGCTGACAGCTTCCTGTGTCGGGTCCGAGTCTTCACTGAAGGAGTGTGGAACAAAGATGTCCTCTACTTCCTTCTACGTACTGGAGGTGATCTGTTCAGGTAACAACCTACTTCCTTCTACGTACTGGAGGTGATCTTTTCAGGTAACAACCTACTTCCTTCTACGTACTGGAGGTGATCTGTTCAGGTAACAACCTACTTCCTTCTACGTACTGGAGGTGATCTGTTCAGGTAACAACCTACTTCCTTCTACGTACTGGAGGTGATCTGTTCAGGTAACAACCTACTTCCTTCTACGTACCGGAGGTGATCTGTTCAGGTAACAACCTACTTCCTTCTACGTACCGGAGGTGATCTGTTCAGGTAACAACCTACTTCCTTCTACGTACCGGAGGTGATCTGTTCAGGTAACAACCTACTTCCTTCTACGTACTGGAGGTGATCTGTTCAGGAAACAACCTACTTCCTTCTACGTACTGGAGGTGATCTGTTCAGGTAACAACCTACTTCCTTCTACGTACCGGAGGTGATCTGTTCAGGTAACAACCTACTTCCTTCTACGTACCGGAGGTGATCTGTTCAGGTAACAACCTACTTCCTTCTACGTACCGGAGGTGATCTGTTCAGGTAACAACCTACTTCCTTCTACGTACCGGAGGTGATCTGTTCAGGTAACAACCTACTTCCTTCTACGTACCGGAGGTGATCTGTTCAGGTAACAACCTACTTCCTTCTACGTACCGGAGGTGATCTGTTCAGGTAACAACCTACTTCCTTCTACGTACCGGAGGTGATCTGTTCAGGTAACAACCTACTTCCTTCTACGTACCGGAGGTGATCTGTTCAGGTAACAACCTACTTCCTTCTACGTACTGGAGGTGATCTGTTCAGGTAACAACCTACTTCCTTCTACGTACTGGAGGTGATCTGTTCAGGTAACAACATCGTCTTCACTGGTTTTGTGTGGAACTGCTGCATAATGTATCTGTCTATGATATCTTATATTGAATTGTCTCTCATATATATATATATATATATATATATATATATATATATATATATGTAATATATTACATATATATATATATTACATTATTTTCTTTCTTCTCATACTTCATATTTTATAATCTTTCTCTCTCTCTCTCTCTCTCTCTCTCTCTCTCTCTCTCTCTCTCTCTCTCTCTCTCTCTCTCTCTCTCTCTCTCTCTCTCTCTCTCTCTCCAGGGTCAGTGAGGTTGGTGAATGGCTCTAGTCAGTGTTCAGGCAGAGTGGAGGTGAAGTCTGACCAGTCGTGGGTCTCAGTGTGTGAAGGTGACTTTGACCAGCAGGATGCAGAGGTGGTCTGTAGGGAGCTAGGCTGTGGTGCTCCTTCAGTCCTCCAGGGGGCGCTCTATGGAGAGGGCAATGTTTCAACGTGGACCGAAGAGTTCCAGTGTGAAGGCAGTGAGTCTGCTCTCCTGGACTGTGGAACCACAGATTCAACTAGAAACACCAGCTTACCTTACAAGACGGTTGGACTCTCCTGCTCAGGTAAAAGACAAGTCACACTTTTGGTTTGGCTTATTATTTCATAATGAAAGTAATATTAATTACTGTTTATTCTCTTGTCTCTGGACAGAGTCTGATGATGTCAGGTTGGTGGGAGGCAGCACTAGGTGTATTGGTATAGTAGAGATGCAACACCAGGGAGAGTGGAGACCAGCGGATGGTTGGTCTGACTGGAACTGGAAGTCATCATCTGTAGTGTGTCGACAGCTGCACTGCGGCTCTGCCGTTTCAACAGAAAGGACTTCTGGTTCTACATATGAACGTGTTTGGTGGATTTCATCGTCCTGTGTTTGTTCTGAGTCTTCACTGAAGGAGTGTGGAACGAAGGAGGCTGGCAGTTCCACTGGCAGACTGGAGGTGGTATGTTCAGGTAAAACCATGAGCTCAACAATGACATGTGCATTCTCTTATTGTCCTTCTGTCTCTCATTGTCCTTCTGTCTCTCATTGTCCTTCTGTCTCTCATTGTCCTTCTGTCTCTCATTGTCCTTCTGTCCGTTCGTCCATCCGTTCATTTGTAGCCTGGTTGCCAGAGAAATTGTATATTTCTGGTAATGGCATTAGATAGTTTGCTTCGTTTGCAAATATCCAGTTTTAGGATAAAATTAATGAGAACCTAAGTAATAATTTGTGTCTACATAGTTAATTTGGACCCAAAGGTTCTGGGTTCTATCCTGGGCATTGCCATATCAGCATACGAGTATCACATGATACAACATGCTATCTAAATAACATTTGTGTTGGTAAGATCTTTGGTTGGAGTCATTTTTGTGATTTACAATGAATCTCTTTTCCCTCTGTGTTGATACATCTGTTGTTTCAGCCCAATTACCTGTCTTGTTTCAGATATGTTGTTTAAACCAAGCATCGCCTTCATAAACTCCGTAAAGGGGGTTTCTGAGGGCCAGCAGCAGGTGATGGAGGGTTCTATCTTCACCATCAGCTGCTCCATCCGGCCACAGTACCCAGGAGGCTTCTTCCAGCTGATCTTCACTGGACCCGACACCACGCACACCTTCACCCAGCCATCTGTCAATCCCTCTGACCACACCCAGCCATCTGTCAATCCCTCTGACCACACCCAGCCATCTGTCAATCCCTCTGACCACACCCAGCCATCTGTCAATCCCTCTGACCACACCCAGCCAGCTGTCAATCCCTCTGACCACACCCAGCCAGCTGTCAATCACTCTGACCACACCCAGCCAGCTGTTGATCCCTCTGACCACACCCAGACAGCTGTCAATCCCTCTGACCACACCCAGACAGCTGTCAATCACTCTGACAACATCATGTCTCCTGTAGCAGACCCCACTGAACCCAATACAACTTTCAACTTCACCGCATCCAAAACAACTTTAAACTTCACGTCATCCAACACCACACAGAACTACACCCAACCAGCTGTCAACCACAACTTCCGGTTTTCTAAGGCAGACCACGCCCACCAGGGAAACTACAGCTGCTCTTACCACATCTATGTTTTTAACCGTAACTTCTCCTCTGAGAGCGATGTCGTCTCTCTCACTGTCACAGGTATGTGCTTTTCAAGTCACAATATGAAACTCACACTTAAGGTGGTTGCACACCGGCCGCGTTTTTCGGAAAACCGATGGAGAAACGCCGCTAAAAATCCGAATTCGCATCCGATTCGCACCCGGTGTGTGGAGACCTTTACCGCCCGGTGTGTGGAGACCTTTACCGCCCGGTGTGTGGAGACCTTTACCGTCCGTAAATATGGCATGAATTGTGTTGTTCCGAAATGTCTATCATATGAACATTATCTAATTAGAGCTGTTCTTTGCATCTTTCTCTCACAGCTTCTCATCAGACATCCAACATCATCATCATATGTACAGTCACAGTGCTGCTGATAATCTGTGGCCTCTATTGTCTCTGGAAGGTAATTATTCATCCCTCATTCGATACAAGACTGGAATGTAAAAGTAGTACTCACACTGTACTCACCGGTTGGTTCCCAATGGGATCCAGTTCAGTTCTTTTTGGTTCTTAGTCCATGAGCCAGAGCTCCAAAATTGGTGGGAAAAAATAGACATATATTAAATTGTTTATAGGATCAATACAAGTAAATGTATACATGATAACCCTTCCAAAGTAGTAGCTTTTTCATATTTTCTATTATTTTGCTTATTTTCCTACATAAAACCTAACAAAAATAATCAATTGGGGAAGTGTTATGGTGATAACAATCTAATATAGGTATGGTTTTGCCACTCAATTCATAATTAACGTTCAAATGTTGGAGCTCTGGCTCATGGGCTAAGAACCAAAAAGAACTGAACCGGTTCCCATTGGGAACCAACCGGTGGAAAAGAACTGAACCGGTTCCCATTGGGAACCAACCGGTGGAAAAGAACTGAACCGGTTCCCATTGGGAACCAACCGGTGGAAAAGAACTGAACCGGTTCCCATTGGGAACCAACCGGTGGAAAAGAACTGAACCGGTTCCCATTGGGAACCAACCGGTGGAAAAGAACTGAACCGGTTCCCATTGGGAACCAACCGGTGGAAAAGAACTGAACCGGTTTCCATTGGGAACCAACCGGTGGAAAAGGGGCCTGTTTGTATTTAAGAGAGACACATCATCTGATCCAGTAAATTAAAGTCTTGTGTTGCCTTGTTTCTCCAGGTCACCAGAGGGCGCCGTGCACGAGCGCAGAACACCGATGCTGTTTATTACAATGCGAGGCGGGAGAACGTGGAGCTAGTATATCAGAGTTTAAGGCAGGAGAACGTGGAGCTGGCTTTGTATAGCCGCATTGGTTCTGATGCTGAAGCTGCCGGGCCCGGTGGACAACAAGACGACCAACACCTGTACGAGGAGATAGGTCTAGAAAGAGTCGCTGAAGCCGGACCTAGTAGTGAATACCAGAATACACAATACCAGAGGATAGATGTACAAGATATGGCTGTTTATAACCGTGTTGAAAAGCAGAATACACAATACCAGAGGATAGATGTACAAGATATGGCTGTTTATAACCGTGTTGCTTCTGAAGAGACAGAGTACCACCAGTATGATGACGTAGGGCGACCAGTTGGACCCACAGTAGACCCAGAATATGACGACGTGGGTCTACCAGATGGAGCCAGAGTTGGACCTAGTAGTGAATACCAGAATACACAATACCAGAGGATAGATGTACAAGATGTCGCTGTTTATAACCGTGTTGCTTCTGAAGAGACAGAGTACCACCAGTATGATGACGTAGGGCGACCAGTTGGACCCCCAGTAGACCCAGAATATGATGACGTAGGCCTGCCAGTTGGACCCAGAGCAGAGACAGACCACCAGGAGGACATAGACCTACACAGAGGTGCTAAACGGAGAGGCAGGACTGGAGACCACGTGTATGAGGTGGATCTCTGAAAGCAGCGTTGATGCTCGGAGGGACACGCAATCTACACGTCACACTGTGTGTCTGTCGACGTTCTGACTTGTATAAAACAATAATTATAATCCGTATTGTCCCGAAGGATATTCATCTTCACAGGTCTGTTCAACCACCCACAACAATTAAAACAACGCATAGAACAGAAAACATTACACCAAGACAATACAAAAACATGTGGTCCCCACTGTCAGGGTGTTAATATATGCTACTGTAGATATATATTTTTTCCAATACAAATTTCTTATATTTATAGTTTTTTAGGCATTTTAAGTATTGCATTGGGGTTGGCCATTACAGTCATAATGTTTTGCCTGACTTTGTAAATTTAAAAGCTCCATCAGTGTGATTTAGTTTTCCTCTTCATATGTTTTAAACAAGCTTGTTATGAGAAGTGAACCTTATTGTTCAACCATGTTCCATTTTTTTATGAATTGAACATGGTGGACCCTGTTGTAAACAAGTGTAATGCTTAATTGGGTCGTCCACTCACAGTTAACAGCCTTTGTATTGAGTTTGTGCTTGAAATGTACTGTAATTCTGCAAACTGTTAATAAAATTTTCAATCAATCAATCAATCAATTGTATATAATAGTATAGATGTATTAATGTTAGTATGGATTTATTGTTACATTTTGGATGATTTATGGTGTCTAATAGTATTTTCTTATTCCCATGTTTTATGTACTGTCAGTGATTCTCAACCTTTTTATTTTATTTCAAGCACCACAGTTTGCACTGTAAAATCCTCAGTGTGTATTTAACTGAGAGTGCACGAATGGAACTAAATGGACCCGCAAGGGTAAAAACAAAAACACACAGATGGAGAACCTGATTTGGATAGGGGGACACGTGGTCTGATGCAGGGCAATGTCACTATGACAGAAAGAGAAATTAAATGATTACTATATTTACCCAGGGTATCTGGGCTAAGCTCAAGAAGTTGTTTCCAGCCAGGCCCTGCTCATAGAACACATTTCATCGTAGTGGTTCAATGCCTCGTCCAAGGGCACTTCAGCGGTGGTCATTTTAACGTGTCGGACCGCTGATTCGAACTGGCGACCTTCCGGTATCAAGACCGCTCCGCTATCCGTTCGGCCACCGCTGCCACTTACAAGATGGAGACGTGTAAGGTCCATCCAACCATTTAAAGAACAATGGGCCTCATGCGCCAACCATTCTTAAGAAGTTCTTAAGAGGAAATTTGTTCTTAGACCCACTTAGGAAGTTTTTAAGAAGGTTTTGGGATCCCTCAATCTTTTCTTAGCTGTGATTTGTTCGTAGGTAAGAACAGAATCTACGCACACTGTGGAGCACTCTTAGGGTGCCTTTTTCGTTCTTAAGTGCAATCTGAAAACATAAAGGGAAAACAGCACCATCTGCATGATGCTCAAAGTTTGGTCTGAGGACCTCAAGGGGTCCTTGAGGAAGTTCCAGGCAGTCCACAGCAAAATATGGAATATTTTACCACTTTAATCCCATTTTATACTTTGAAAATAGCCAATATACAAGCTCACAAACGCGTCCCATTACTGCCCATTTTGAGCTTGTAGATCGGCTATTTTCAAAACATTTTGATAAATCTTCAAAACATTACCCTAGCAGAAAATATTTTCATATGGGGGTCTGCAGAATGCATGTCAATTTGGGGGTCCTTGACATGAAAATGTTTGAGAACCACTGGTTTAGAGTTCACAACCCAACCCAAACAAACGCACCATACCCACCACATAACCCCCCCCCCCCCCCCCCCCATCACCCCCCCCCCTCCCCCACCAGTTGACTATTGTGAGATAAATAATAAAATACATTCATGAATATTGAAAATATTAAAATATTGAAATATTGAAAATTTCTGTTCACTTCAGTACCTCCACAGTATTATAGATTTTTAATGTTTGGAGTCTGGTGTTCCACCATATTTAGACTTTAGTTTAGGTATTCTTGACTTCACTCAACTTTATTTCTATGTGTGAGGTCCTGTGAGCTGCAATCACACACAGGTGTGACTGCAGGCAAGGCCATGGAGTCATGCAAAACTACACCCACCTGGGTGAACACAGGTAGGAAAGTGAATTCCCAATGCCTTATATGGGATTGGTGGGGCGGTTCCCTATGGTAATTAGGATGCTAATTAGGATATGTGGGGCGTCTACCTATGATAATTTGAATGAACTGGCACACCCCTTCAAGTTACGAGGATTTGGATTCATCATCATAAGAACATGCTTACGAACAATTCTGCCTACTTAAGAACGTTTCATGAATCTGACTGGACTTCTCTTAGGAATTCACTTAGGAAGAAATGTAAGAGGAAAAGTTAGGAACTTATTGGCGCATGAGGCCCATTGTTTTCTAAATGGACCTGAATGCTTCTTAATGATTTAAATGTTGACTTGTCTTCTGACAGCAGAGTTCAACACTTACATTCATACAACATAATGTTTCTTACCTTATTAAATAATATAATGTTTGTTGTTACCTTGTTTAAAAATAAATAAAGATTAAGATCCTTGAGTAAAACAAAGTGTTGTCTGAGTCCTCCTACATGTGTTAGTGTGTAGAACAGGATGTCGTCATGGGTTATGCTTTAGGCTACATTAGATTGTGCATTACGTTCACCCACACATTATTTTATTTTTAACCACTTAAACCACATTTCTCTGCTGTCGGGAGGAAACCTCATAACTCCAAAATATACATTTTTCAGGAAATGAAAAATATACATTTTTCAGGAAATTAAGAATATTTTTAGCCTCATCAAAGTTGGTGTTGTAACTTTATATATTGTCAATTACTTCCATGAGAGGGGTGGAGTTAGTTGCTTTAGCAGACATTCTGAGGGTCCAATGGAGAAGAGGTTTTGTCCAATGTTTTTTACTACTTTCCATTGGTTCAATATTTTCGAAACAACACACAGAAGTAAAGGGTGTTCAATAGCACTGATTTATGCCAAAAAAAATCTAAAACTTCAAAAATGGAGTTATGAGGTTTCCTGCCGACAGTAACGATATGCTTCCAGATAGGGGTACCCCAGGTGTCAGCTCCCTGCTATTTGTCATCACATGCTCAGAATAGTGACGCTAGGGGGCAAGGTGGCACAGTTGGTAGTGCCGTCGCCTCACAGCTTGAAGGTCCTGGGTTCGATCCCCGCTGTGGGTGCTGGCGGCGTGTTTCCTCCTCCGCGTCATCAGTGCCCATACCCGAGGCGGGGTTGGTGAAAGGGCCTTTCTGTTTTGCGTTGTTCTCCCCGTGTCCCCTAGGGCAGGGGTTCTCAACCCGTGGGTCGCGACCCCTCGGGGGGTCGCCAAATTATTTTGGGGGGTCCCCAAAATATTTTCCAAAAAAAATAGCAGACCTACAAGTTCATAGCGCGCCACTCGGTGGCGCGCTATGAGCTTGTAGATCTGCTATTTTTCAATAGGTAAATTATAACAATGCTTAAAACACCAAAAGGGGTTCCCGCCCAAAATGGTTTAAGGTTATTGTAGCAGTCAATTTATATTGGGGGTCGGGAGGGGGCGGGGCGGGGGTCCCGAGACGTTGCCAAAGCATTTCCGGGGGTCCCCGGCCAAAAACGTTGAGAACCCCTGCCCTAGGGTAGGTACCCTCACAAAAAACATGCAGTAATCCTGGTCTCTAAACTGTCTCCCCCTGGCCAGCCGGGGCGCCTGATGGAGGGGAAAGGAACTGGTTGGAATAACGTGTTCCTTCCGCGCGCTACGTCCAACCAGGGAAACTCCCCCCTGTCAGGTGTAAAGGAGCAACTTGGACATTTATGCATGAAGGAAGCATGAGTTCAAGTCTGTTGCTCTCCCCAGGTTGGCGGAGGGTGTGTAGAGCCCAGGATCACATTAGATAATTGACACAGGGGTGAAAAAGGCGTTACAAAATCGTGGGATAAAAACATTATAAAAAAAAGAATAGTGACGCTAAGGGTTCATAAACAATCTGGTGCCTCAGAGAGAGAGGATTAGGCTACTCATAATACTTTATATAACTACAATCATAGCACTAATTAGGCCAAGTATTTTAATTATTATTCTAGTCACATTAACTCATCTATGATGAGGGAGGCCTTCTCAAGAAGCGCTGTGAATGATCATCATGCTGTAAAATGACGTGGCTTATTAGGGCAACTAATGTAATATTATGCCATTTCATAATTCCTGCAGACACTCACACTTTTATTATGTTCTCTCCAAAATACAAAACGTCTGAAAATCATGAACAATCCAGCTTCTTAGCTCATAGGTTTGCCTAAATGGTGAATTTATATAACGCTTTTTAACCAAAGCTTTACAGAGATTGCGCATAATTACATTCACCCATTCACCCACAGAGTCATACTGTAACTACACACCACGATGGCGGAGGATTTTCGAGGTTTGATTGATTGAAATATTTATTAACAGTTTGCAGAATTGCAGTACATTTCAAGCACAACTCAATACAAAGACTGTTAACTGTGAGTGGACGACACCAATAAAGCATTACACTTGTTTACAAGAGGGTCCACCTTGTTCAATTCATCAAAAAAGGTAACCATGCAAGGAAGGCACCAACCTGCACATCAGGAGCAACTAGGAGTTCAGTGTCTTTCTCAAGGACACTTCAAAACTATGACTCTTTCCCATCTGGCTGTTCTACCAAACACTCTACCCCTGAGCCACCGCCGCCCCCTAGTGGCCACTCTATCCCTGAGCCACCGACCATAGAATGACTTTCAACCAGTGTTGATTTCATCAACTAAAACTAAGACGGAAAATTATTCCTTTTTTCACTGAGGAAAACTAAATGGAAACTAAATTAAAACTATTCAAATAAATAAAAACAAATAAAAACTAAACTACAATGTGGACTATAGTGGACAAGAGATCCAGTCTAAGTCATCTTACACTTGGTTGCAACTTGTAGATCGGCTATTTTCAGCAAGTTTAAAAACAGTCATTACGACGGCATCAAGGCCCACCAAAATACATTTTAGTCGACTAAATCAACTGTAGATTTAGTCGACTAAAACTAGACTAACACTAAAACATTCCAGGTGACTAAAATGTGACTAAAACTAAATGAAAACTATTGAAGAGACTATGACTAAAACTAAATTCAAACTTTGCTGCCAAAAACAACACTGACTTCAAGCTCTGCAATTTGAGGAGAAACACTTGTTTCTAAATGATAATTAAACCAGATATCTTTCATAATATTGCTGCAGTTAAGACAACAACCAATCACGTTTTCCTCCACAGTAGGCTTTTTAAAATTAATTCCTTTTGATAGAGTTTAATACAGTAACATGAAACGTATGATAATATAAGGTGAGTGGGGAATTGGACCCAAACGCAGATGAGGACTTCAAGAGTACAAGGGCTTTATTGTGAAAATAGAAGTCAAATCAATCAAGCTTTATTTTTTATATAGCACAATTCAGTGTATAGTTCAGTATTATACAAGTAGTATCTAACATTTATGTATGTAGACATAGCATTGTATGCATAGTTTCATTATATAGATATTCCACTGTTAGGTTCTTATATAATTCATGATGACAATTATGTATTACCATGTGTTTTGTTCTTGCTTACTGTAAATCGCTCTGGATTAAGAGCATCTGCTAAATGTCTAAATTGTAAAGTGCTGCCTTCACAGGAAGAAGACAGAGGCCTAGTTACTTTTACTACACTATTTAACACTATAACATTTTAAAACAATTTGATACCATGATGTTGAATCATACACTTCAATGCAGCCAGATACTGTCATGAAATGAATTAATTAATGAATGAATGAATCCATACATAAAGAGAGAGATAGAGAGAGCGTGAGAGAGAGTGTGCGTGCGTGCGTGTGTATAGGTGCGTGCTGGATTGAGACTGTTTGGTGTCCCCTCGCCAGATTTTTCATTCTGCCTGAGGTAATCAACTCCCATTTGGGAGTTGATTAACACTATAAATACAAGACTTTTGACACCAAAAGTAACTCTGTATCTTGAAAATAACCCCCCACCCCTTGAAAATCAAAAAAATAACCCAAAAAGGGCCATTCCGCCTGGTATGCATAAGTTATTCTTGCTGTTTTTCTATATGCTGTTGAATAAATACTTTCAAACACATTTGGGAATTAATAAACACTATACATAGAAGAACTGTAACACCTCAAAGTAACTCTGTATCTTGAAAATAACCCCCCATTCAAAACAGGTCATTTTTATTCAGTCACATTGACAAATAACTTTAACTTTTCAGTCTCTTAATAGCAGCTCACATGTTTCTTATGTTATTCTGTCACTCCTGTCCAGATGCTGAGGTGATGAAAATGTTGTCCAGCAGGGGGAGGTGTTTTACCATCCATACGCATGTGCATGTATTTAAGTCATCAGGACGCACCACGCCAGCTTTTGGTAAAAAAAAAACAGTAACACACAACACGCTGCTATAGTGTTTGGTTGTTACAACAAGCCGTTTGTTTTCCTAAATAACTCCTAAGTAACATGTAGACAACATGGACATCGAGTAGAGTATACTCAGTATCGTCAGTGTTCTTTTACCAGGCTGGTGAAAAACAACACAAAGCTTCTACAGTAAGCTGTGGAAACGGAAGTCTTCAGTCTTCAGACTATCAACAGGTGAGTGTTTGCAGGTGTTAGCTTTAAATAGCTCAGGGGTTTTCAACCTGTAACTCTGTAACCTTTCTCTGTAACTCTGAGAATGTGACACATGTAACCAAATGGACCCTTACAGCTCTGTAACTATGAGAGTAGGCCTATATACATGTAACCAAATGGACCGTTACAGGGCCCAATGTCATCAAATGGTGGTCTGTGATGGTGGTCCGTGGCTCAGATGGGTCTGAGAGGCTAAATGTCATCAAATGGTGGTCCGTGGCTCAGATGGGTCTGAGAGGCTAAATGTCATCAGATGGTGGTTCCGTGGCTCAAATGGGTCTGAGAGGCTAAATGTCATCAAATGGTGGTCCGTGGCTCAGATGGGTCTGAGAGGCTAAATGTCATCAGATGGTGGTTCCGTGGCTCAAATGGGTCTGAGAGGCTAAATGTCATCAAATGGTGGTCCGTGGCTCAGATGGGTCTGAGAGGCTAAATGTCATCAGATGGTGGTTCCGTGGCTCAAATGGGTCTGAGAGGCTAAATGTCATCAAATGGTGGTCCGTGGCTCAGATGGGTCCGAGAGGCTAAATGTCATCAAATGGTGGTCCGTGGCTCAGATGGGTCTGAGAGGCTAAATGTCATCAGATGGTGGTCCGTGGCTCAAATGGGTCTGAGAGGCTAAATGTAATCAAATGGTGGTCCGTGGCTCAAATGGGTCTGAGAGGCTAAATGTAATCAAATGGTGGTCCGTGGCTCAAATGGGTCTGAGAGGCTAAATGTCATCAAATGGTGGTCCGTGGCTCAAATGGGTCTGAGAGGCTAAATGTCATCAAATGGTGGTCCGTGGCTCAGATGGGTCTGAGAGGCTAAATGTCATCAAATGGTGGTCCGTGGCTCAGATGGGTCTGAGAGGCTAAATGTCATCAAATGGTGGTCCGTGGCTCAAATGGGTCTGAGAGGCTAAATGTCATCAAATGGTGGTCCGTGGCTCAAATGGGTCTGAGAGGCTAAATGTCATCAAATGGTGGTCCGTGGCTCAGATGGGTCTGAGAGGCTAAATGTCATCAAATGGTGGTCCGTGGCTCAGATGGGTCTGAGAGGCTAAATGTCATCAAATGGTGGTCCGTGGCTCAGATGGGTCTGAGAGGCTAAATGTCATCAAATGGTGGTTCCGTGGCTCAAATGGGTCTGAGAGGCTAAATGTCATCAAATGGTGGTCCGTGGCTCAGATGGGTCTGAGAGGCTAAATGTCATCAGATGGTGGTTCCGTGGCTCAAATGGGTCTGAGAGGCTAAATGTCATCAAATGGTGGTCCGTGGCTCAAATACTGCACAGACTTGGCAAGCTGCAGGCAATTTCTTGAAATTTTCTTTCTAGTTTGACATTTGAGCCACTGACCACCATCTGATGACATTTAGCCTCACAGACATTAGGAGAGATAACAGGCAAACGTTGATTAAAATAACAATCATTTTACATCAAATTGTGTAGACTTCTGGTATTAAATTAATTAGCCTAAATGCAGATAGCCTAACAATACTTTTACTCTGACTGGGGTCCATTTGGTTTCATTCTACTATCTCAAGAGTTAAAGATCTAATAAAGGGTCCATTTGGTTACCAACTCTCATGGGGACCACATGGAAGGACCAATGGTGCACTGGCTTAGCTAATTAACTGCTTCTCATTAAAGGAATTGATGGCATTGCCTGCATGTAATTTCACTTTGATGTTCCTTGATAAAGCAGCAACTAGTTAGTTGGTTAGTTAGAAGCATTGATAAAGCAGCAACTAGTTGGTTAGTTAGAAGCATTGATAAAGCAGCAACTAGTTAGTTGGTTAGTTAGAAGCATTGATAAAGCAGCAACTAGTTAGTTGGTTAGTTAGAAGCATTGATAAAGCAGCAACTAGTTGGTTAGTTAGAAGCATTGATAAAGCAGCAACTAGTTGGTTAGTTAGAAGCATTGATGAAGCAGCAACTAGTTGGTTAGTTAGAAGCATTGATAAAGCAGCAACTAGTTGGTTAGTTAGAAGCATTGATAAAGCAGCAACTAGTTGGTTAGTTAGAAGCATTGATAAAGCAGCAACTAGTTGGTTAGTTAGAAGCATTGATAAAGCAGCAACTAGTTAGTTGGTTAGTTAGAAGCATTGATAAAGCAGCAACTAGTTGGTTAGTTAGAAGCATTGATGAAGCAGCAACTAGTTGGTTAGTTAGAAGCATTGATAAAGCAGCAACTAGTTAGTTGGTTAGTTAGAAGCATTGATAAAGCAGCAACTAGTTGGTTAGTTAGAAGCATTGATGAAGCAGCAACTAGTTGGTTAGAAGCATTGTTGTTTTGTGTGATGTGATATGAAGCTTTTATTTGCTGGATTATTTCCAGTTTGACATACATTTTTACTTTTCTACTCTAGTGTGTGTGTGTGTGTGTGTGTGTGTGTGTGTGTGTGTGTGTGTGTGTGTGTGTGTGTGTGTGTGTGTGTGTGTGTGTGTGTGTGTGTGTGTGTGTGTGTGTGTGTGTGTGTGTGTGTGTGTGTGTGTGTGTGTGTGTGTGTGTGTGTGTGTGTTAGATTGGCTATTGGCTACACGTGAGCTTGTAGATCTGCTATTTGTATACATTTCATACAAATCTTCCCTCTGGGTCCACAGTTGATATTGCTTAATGTGCAACATTGTGATTTGGGACAGACAGACAGACAGACAGACACACACCTCTGAGTCAAATGACTAGGCTAATTGACATCACCAGCTGGATTGGAAGTGACTGTTGAGTCGTGTTGTTTATGTTTCCTTGTGTACAACATATAGACCATGTTTAACCCATTTTGACCTGGGAACGATTCTACAAAATGTCTGAAAAACCCTATGTTTCTATGTCAGTCGTTCTCAAACATTTTCATGTCAAGGACCCCCAAGATTATCTGTAGTTGGCCGCCGACCCCCATCTGAAAATATGTTGTTCCAGAGACCTCCCAGAAGCAAAGATATGAGTTAAAAACGTTTGCTTTGAAAGAATATATATATATTCAAAGATTTGCACTACATTTTCACGATTTTTCAAAAAAATAGCAGACCTACAAGCTCGTAGATATGAGGTTGTAGATCTGCTATTTTTCAATAGCTTAAGTATGACATAATGAAACACCAAATCTATTGACACTGTGTGGAAGCTAGATGATGTGTGGGTCACCGGCCTCTCATCTGACACTGTGCGGAAGCTAGATGATGTGTGGGTCACCGGCCTCTCATCTGACACTGTGTGGAAGCTAAATGATGTGTGGGTCACCGGCCTCTCATCTGCAGTGTTGACACTGTGTGGAAGCTAAATGATGTGTGGGTCACCGGCCTGTCATCTAACACTGTGTGGAAGCTAAATGATGTGTGGGTCACCGGCCTGTCATCTGACACTGTGTGGAAGCTAGATGATGTGTGGGTCACCGGCCTGTCATCTGACACTGTGTGGAAGCTAGATGATGTGTGGGTCACCAGCCTGTCATCTAACACTGTGTGGAAGCTAAATGATGTGTGGGTCACCGGCCTGTCATCTGACACTGTGTGGAAGCTAGATGATGTGTGGGTCACCGGCCTGTCATCTGACACTGTGTGGAAGCTAGATGATGTGTGGGTCACCGGCCTGTCATCTGACACTGTGTGGAAGCTAGATGATGTGTGGGTCACCGGCCTCTCATCTGACACTGTGTGGAAGCTAGATGATGTGTGGGTCACCAGCCTCTCATCTGACACTGTGTGGAAGCTAGATGATGTGTGGGTCACCGGCCTCTCATCTGACACTGTGTGGAAGCTAAATGATGTGTGGGTCACCGGCCTCTCATCTGCAGTGTTGACACTGTGTGGAAGCTAAATGATGTGTGGGTCACCGGCCTGTCATCTGACACTGTGTGGAAGCTAGATGATGTGTGGGTCACCGGCCTGTCATCTGACACTGGAAGCTAAATGATGTGTGGGTCACCGGCCTGTCATCTGACACTGGAAGCTAAATGATGTGTGGGTCACCGGCCTCTCATCTGACACTGTGGAAGCTAAATGATGTGTGGGTCACCGGCCTCTCATCTGCAGTGTTGACACTGTGTGGAAGCTAAATGATGTGTGGGTCACCGGCCTGTCATCTGACACTGTGTGGAAGCTAGATGATGTGTGGGTCACCGGCCTGTCATCTGACACTGTGTGGAAGCTAGATGATGTGTGGGTCACCGGCCTGTCATCTAACACTGTGTGGAAGCTAGATGATGTGTGGGTCACCGGCCTGTCATCTGACACTGTGTGGAAGCTAGATGATGTGTGGGTCACCGGCCTCTCATCTGACACTGTGTGGAAGCTAGATGATGTGTGGGTCACCGGCCTGTCATCTGACACTGTGTGGAAGCTAGATGATGTGTGGGTCACCAGCCTCTCATCTGACACTGTGTGGAAGCTAGATGATGTGTGGGTCACCGGCCTCTCATCTGACACTGTGGAAGCTAAATGATGTGTGGGTCACCGGCCTGTCATCTGACACTGGAAGCTAAATGATGTGTGGGTCACCGGCCTCTCATCTGACACTGTGGAAGCTAAATGATGTGTGGGTCACCGGCCTCTCATCTGCAGTGTTGACACTGTGTGGAAGCTAGATGATGTGTGGGTCACCGGCCTCATCTGACACTGTGTGGAAGCTAAATGATGTGTCGGTCACCGGCCTGTCATCTGACACTGTGTGGAAGCTAGATGATGTGTGGGTCACCGGCCTGTCATCTGACACTGGAAGCTAAAATGATGTGTGGGTCACCGGCCTGTCATCTGACACTGTGTGGAAGCTAAATGATGTGTCGGTCACCGGCCTGTCATCTGACACTGTGTGGAAGCTAGATGATGTGTGGGTCACCGGCCTGTCATCTGACACTGTGGAAGCTAAATGATGTGTGGGTCACCGGCCTCTCATCTGACACTGTGGAAGCTAAATTATGTGTGGGTCACCGGCCTCTCATCTGCAGTGTTGACACTGTGTGGAAGCTAAATGATGTGTGGGTCACCGGCCTCTCATCTGACACTGTGGAAGCTAAATTATGTGTGGGTCACCGGCCTCTCATCTGCAGTGTTGACACTGTGTGGAAGCTAAATGATGTGTGGGTCACCGGCCTCTCATCTGACACTGTGTGGAAGCTAAATGATGTGTGGGTCACCGGCCTGTCATCTGACACTGGAAGCTAAATGATGTGTGGGTCACCGGCCTCTCATCTGACACTGTGGAAGCTAAATGATGTGTGGGTCACCGGCCTCTCATCTGCAGTGTTGACACTGTGTGGAAGCTAAATGATGTGTGGGTCACCGGCCTCTCATCTGACACTGTGTGGAAGCTAAATGATGTGTGGGTCACCGGCCTGTCATCTGACACTGTGTGGAAGCTAGATGATGTGTGGGTCACCGGCCTCTCATCTGACACTGTGTGGAAGCTAGATGATGTGTGGGTCACCGGCCTCTCATCTGACACTGTGTGGAAGCTAAATGATGTGTGGGTCACCGGCCTGTCTCATCTGCAGTGTTGTTGGTAATTCTGTTGATTTGGGAAGGTGCCAAAGCACTGTAGAGGAGGGCGTGTTCATGTTCATATCTGTATGGTGTTTTGTCTTTTTGAGTGGTGCAACCACTCCTATAGACAGCTGTGTGTGTCCCTGTGTCCGAGCAGGGAAATGGCATATTGTCACCACCAAGCGTCACTGTTGTGCAGCCTAACACACAGACAGCGGCCAGGGAGGAGAGCCAGTACAGTACAGTACAGTACAGTACAGTACAGTACAGTACAGTACAGTACAGCACAGCACAGCACAGTACAGTACAGTACAGTACAGCACAGCACAGTACAGCACAGTACAGTACAGTACAGTACAGTACAGTACAGCACCACTCACTTCAGACGGGTCTGATTTGTATAATTAATTTCTGAATTAATTGGGCTTTTTGAAATATAATGGAATCAGTTTGGAAATTCCTTTTATGATTAAGAGTCACTGTGCGGATTAGAGTTGCAATATACCCTCCATTGATCCAAATTACATTTACGATCTGCTTGTATTAAAGGACAACTTTAGTTTTTTACAACCAAGGTTCATGTTTTAGGTTGTTGTTAGAGAAAGTAAAAGATGAATGTTATTTTTTTTTCATTTTCTGCTTTCTTTCGTTTTAGCGATTTTAGCTATTTTTTTTTACAGGTGGGTGGGGGCATTCGAACATGGGGCTAAATATGTATTTATTTATTTTTTACAAAATGTTATAGCTATTTTTTACTATAGTCCTACTAGACCCCATACAATTACATCTGGCCACAAACGATCACAGGATCTACTGAAGGGGGAGGTGACAAACTGACACATTGAGCCTTTAACACGGTATGGCCCCCTAGTCGCAATTTGCAACTAGATTTTTTTATAATGTGATGAATCTAGAGTTGCAATACCCTCCTTTGACTCCCCACTCATCCAATTTGCGTTTGCGATCTGCTTGTATTAAACAACGTTAAACTCACCATCATAGCAGCTCTAGGACAAGCTTGAATTATCCTCTTTCAATCTGCCGAGCTTTTGTTTCATAAAAATCCACCGTAGACATGTTATGAGCTACTTTCTGTCAAGACATTCTGTGCATTCCTACCTACCTTTGGTTCCTACCTAAACTAGGGAATAGCGGACCCCCGCAGATAATAATGCAGCTGGTAATACATTTTTTTAATCAATTTGGGCTTGTTTTTATATATATACTTTTTCTTTTCTTTTTTAAGGAAAAATGATGCCTGCTGCCCTTGTCTGGAATCCTCGTCAGAACGACAGGGGGGAGAGGTACAGATTTGGTTCCCTGCCTCTGTCCCGGACAACGACAGGGGGGAGAGGTACAGATTTGTCTCCCTGCCTCTCTCCCGGACAACGACAGGGGGGAGAGGTACAGATTTGGTCCCCTGCCTCTGTCCCGGACAACGACAGTGGGCGTGTAGGGTGAGTACTTATTCCAACACGGCATAAATACTTTTAAATAGTATTCATCGTTGCTGTTAGAATGATTTTCTGTTTTGTATGAGCTACAGCATAGCAGTGGCAATACCTCAGTGGCAATACCTCAGTGGCAATACCTCACACTGCGAGGTGTTGTGAGCTTGTAGATCGGCTGTTTTCAGAAATCTTGAAAATAGCCGTTGATGAAATTCCCTGGAACAACATTTTGAGATGGGGGTCGCGACCAATTACATATAATTTCTGGGGTCCTTGACATGAAATAGTTTGAGAAGAACCACTGACATAGAAACAGGTTTTTCAGAAAACTGTCATGATTTAGAAGACATTTGTAGAAATCTAAATGGGTTAATTTCCCTCATATTACAGCCTCCAACCGTTAGTGTAACTGTCTGTATACTGAATGGTATACCTCTGCTTTAAAGGAGCAATGTTGTTCTTTTTTCCCCCAGAGGGTGACGCTGTAACAGTCATGCCAGAATGGTTGCTTTTAAGGAGAGCAATGTTCTTTCTCTTCACTTCAAATAACCTGGTTACTTTTTTTACTTTTTGTTTTCAATCTTTAAAAGGAATGCCTGGTATCCTTGGATCTGGAATCCTCCTTGAAGTGGTGATGGAGAGGTACAGATACTCTCTGCCTCTCCCCGGCCTGTGGATCCTCCTTGAAGTGGTGATAGAGAGGTACAGATACTCTCTGCCTCTCCCCGGCTTGTGGATCCTCCTTGGAGTGGTGATGGAGAGGTACAGATACTCCCTGCCTCTCCCCGGCTTGTGGATCCTCCTTGGAGTGGTGATGGAGAGGTACAGATACTCCCTGCCTCTCCCCGGCCTCAGCCTGTGGATCCTCCTTGGAGTGGTGATGGAGAGGTACAGATACTCTCTGCCTCTCCCCGGCCTGTGGATCCTCCTTGGAGTGTTGGGGGAGAGGTACAGATACTCCTTGCCTCTCTCCCCGGCCTGTGGATCCTCCATGGAGTGGTGATGGAGAGGTACAGATACTCTCTGCCTCTCTCCCCGGCCTCAGCCTGTGGATCGTCCTTGGAGTGTTGGGGGAGAGGTACAGATTTGGCTCCCTGCCTCTCCCCGGCTTGTGGATCCCCGGCAGACCGGTGAGTGTTTTTGTTATTACGATGTAACAATTATGTTATTACAATGTTACAATTATGTTATTACAATCATTAGTCATTAGCGTTACAGTGTTATTGTAAGGTTGTTACAATGTCGTGTGTGTGTGCGTGCGTGTGTGTGTGCGTGCGTGCGTGCGCAAATCGAGAACCGTATGCCCCACCGACTGCAAATTAGACCCACACCCCCACAGGGAGTGCAGTGCCCGGCCTTGAGTCGTGTCCAGAAAGACCACAAAAGGTTCTGCCAGTGGACCTAATGAGCCCAAGTCCCCTCACCTGTGCAATTTCCAGTCTCTGCCTCAGCCAATTGATTGCCATGGCAACCCCACACCTGCCAATTGATTACTTAACCAGTCCACTTTTCACAGTCCGTTTGCACTCTTCAGACACAGGCAGACAGACAGATACAGAGATCTCCATATACAGTATGGGCACAAAAGGGACAGACATACAGTTAAAACAGGTGCTATGACAAGTTGACAACGGGTATTATTAGGTTCCCAAGTTGCATCGTTATCAAGTAGGCCGGTGGCCGACGGGCATGTACAGGTGTAGTCATTTCTAACTCTTAAAAAAACACATTGTTTACTTATTTGTTTTTACACTTTTTTTCATTTATTTTTAAAGGAAAATGATGCCTTCTACCCTTGATGTCTGGAATGCTCCTTGGGACACCGGGGGTAGGGTCGAGGGTCTCCCCTCCAGGACAGTGACCTCAGAACGCCGGGGGTAGGGTCGAGGGTCTCCCCCAGCCAGGACAGTGACCTCAGAACACCGGGGGTAGGGTCGAGGGTCTCCCCCAGCCAGGACAGTGACCTCAGAACACCGGGGGTAGGGTCGAGGGTCCCCCGGCCAGGACAGTGACCTCAGAACACCGGGGGTAGGGTCGAGGGTCTCCCCCAGCCAGGACAGTGACCTCAGAACGCTGGGGGTAGGGTCGAGGGTCCCCCGGCCAGGACAGTGACCTCAGAACACCGGGGGTAGGGTCGAGGGTCTCCCCCAGCCAGGACAGTGACCTCAGAACGCCGGGGGTAGGGTCGAGGGTCCCCCGGCCAGGACAGTGACCTCAGAACGCCGGGGGTAGGGTCGAGGGTCTCCCCCAGCCAGGACAGTGACCTCAGAACGCCGGGGGTAGGGTCGAGGGTCTCCTCGCCAGGACAGTGACCTCAGAACGCCGGGGGTAGGGTCGAGGGTCTCCTCGCCAGGACAGTGATCTCGGGACGTCGGGGGTAGGGTCGAGGGTCTCCTCGCCCGGGCAACGATAGTGGGCGCGCTATGTTGTCTGGAATCCCCAAATGTACCTCTGAAGCCTGGGCACATTGAGGTACATTAGGCCCGTCACAAGTATTAATACATTATTGAAATTACAATAAAAATACACCAATAGTGAAAATAGCAGATCTACGAGATCAAAACGGTTTGAGCTCCTATAGATCTGCCACTTCCACTGCTTTCCAACATGGGAACGATGATGACGATTCAGGCTTACAATTATGACTATTATCACAAATACTTATTATGTATCACAAATGTATCACAAATACTTATTAATTGTGATGGGCCTAAGGGTGGGTGGGTGTGTGTGTGTGTGTGTGTGTGTGGGGGGGGGGTGCACGCATGTTTGTGTCCTGTGTGTGTGTTGAATCTGTTTTTGATTGGCCCGACGTGTAATCTACGCCAGGTTGGCCAAATGTTTTCTCTCTTGTACCTTCCTTCCCGCCAGGTTGGCCAAATGTTTGATTAACCCCCTTTCGTAGTACTTTCCAGGTGGCAAACGTTGAATTTGTGTCACTCTTCTAGTGACATAAATGAACAGATACCAATTAGTGCAGCTCTGTACCGTATTACCCTACATAGCTATTAGGACGTTGTGGTGGTGTGGCTGTTAATGCACACGTGCGTGCGTGTATGCGTGTATGCGTGCGTGCGTGTATGCGTGCGTGCGTGTGAGTGTGTGCGTGAGTGTGTGCGTGTGTTTCATCCAATGAAACGATTGACGAATTTCATTTCTTCAAGACAATCTACGAATTTCATTTAATTTCCCATCATTCATTGGAGTCCCATCATGGCAAGGTAACTATATTACCTTTACTATATGGATTAAGGGCATCTGCTAAAGGCCTAAATTGTACATTGTTAATAAAATAATATATATAAAAATATACACACACACAGCAACGTGTGTGTATATATTTGTATTATTTTATCAACAATGTACAATTTAGGTATTTTAACAGATTAATCCAGAACAATTTACAGTAAGCAAGAACAACAACCTGCTAATAATGAGCATTTTTCTTTTGTTTTGTTCTCTCTTTCTTTCTCTCAAGGCTCCAGAGCCTATAGGTTGAAGCTATATATTACGTCACAGATCACATACTACTTCAACAGATGATGCTACAGATCTCGACTCCTAACCACTAATGAACCGTACAGTCATGCTACTTGGACTGCTCATAAAAGAAGATTGATGTATGAGGACAATATACCAGCATCCCTCCAGAACCTGCACATCGACTAGCCAGTGAGCTTGGCCAGGACGGAATCCACAGTGAGAGAGGGCAAAAGTGCTGGGCTGGATGGCATTCCCCCGATGGTCTTAAAGAACTGATCTCGACCTAACGTCATCCCGGTGCCTAAAGCTGGAGACCTCTCAAAAGCAGACGACTACCGAGGCATCAGACTGACACGTACCACCACAAAGGTCCGTCCATCCATCTCCAACAGCTTCTCCGTAATCGGGTCGTGGGGGAAACGGCTCCAGCAGAGAGCTCCAGGCCTCCCTCTCCAAAGCAACATTAGTAACTTGATTCTGGGGGATCCCGAGGCGTTCCCGGAAGATTTTGGAGATATAATTCCTCCATCTCATCGTTTGGCTTTCCCTCTTTCCAGTTCATCGTTGACCTCCCTAGGGAGACGCCCGAGAGGCATCCTAACCAGAGGTCCGAACCACCTAACCTGGCTCTTTTTCAAGTGATGAAGCAATGACTCTACTCGGAGTACTCGAATTAACTTCTCACACTAAGGGACATGACAGCCACCCGTTTGAGAACTCATTTGGCCGCTTGTATCCGCGACCTTATTCTTTCGGTCATGACACAGACTTGACCCAGGCTCTGATAAGTCATACTCCGCTAAGATGCTGCGTCTATCCATCCAAGCCCTGGTCTCCTCTGCAGCGGAATACTGCGTCCCAGTCTGGAGCAGAAGCCCTCATGCGAGAAAGGTCAACGTGGCAATTAACAACGCCCTCTGAATCATAACGGGATGCCTGAAGCCCACCCCTGTGTTCCTCTTGCCAGTCCTTGCGGGAATGGCACCGGCCGGCCTCCGACGGGAGGCTGCTACCCTCGTCCTGGCCAGGAAAGCTCAAAAGCACGACTGGCACATCCTGCACAACAACTCCAGCTCTAGCTCAACAACTCCAGCTCCAGGATTGGCGGACAGTGCGGCATGCCAGTGCGGTGACCCTGAGCAGACCACCGACCATATCAACCCCTGCCCCTTATACAGACCACCCTCGGAAGCCAGCCTCTTTGACCTGGGACCATAGATGCTGGCATGGCTCCACGACACCGAGTTGGACCTCTTACGTTACACAGAAGAAGTAGTAGTCATACCCAGCATGCAGTAGTCATACCCAGCATGCACTGCAAGAGATGACCAACATTATACATGAGCATTAAGAAAAGGTTGCTTTACGGATAAGCCAAGAAAAGACCAATGCCATGAACATCAGACACCAACACCTTCCACCACTCGCCCCATGAACATCAGACACACCAACACCTTCCACCACAATGCCATGAACATCAGACACCAACACCTTCCACCACTCGCCCTAGGCCATGAACATCAGACAACACCAACACCTTCCACCACTCGCCCTAGGCCATGAACATCAGACAACACCAACACCTTCCACCACTCGCCCTAGGCCATGAACATCAGACAACACCAACACCTTCCACCACTCGCCCTAGGCCATGAACATCAGACAACACCAACACCTTCCACCACTCGCCCTAGGCCATGAACATCAGACAACACCAACACCTTCCACCACTCGCCCTAGGCCATGAACATCAGACAACACCAACACCTTCCACCACTCACCCTAGGCCAATGCCATGAACATCAGACAACACCAACACCTTCCACTACTCACCCTAGGCCAATGCCATGAACATCAGACAACACCAACACCTTCCACTACTCACCCTAGGCCAATGCCATGAACATCAGACAACACCAACCCCTTCCACCACTCGCCCTAGGCCAACACAACATAGAGTACATTGACAACTTCACCTATCTTGGAAGTAACATCTCAAGTACAGGAGACGTGGAGAAAGACGTCAAAATCAGAATCTGCAAAGCTGCAGGAGTGTTCCAACGGCTCTGCAAACATCTACATGGCAGTGGTCATCCCAACAGCGACCTACGCCTGTGAGACGTGGATGAAGACAGCCAACAACACCAACAAGTTGGATGTCTTCCACCGACGATGCCTCAGATCTATCCTGAGGATCTCATGGAGAGACCATATCCCCAACGAGGAGGTGATGAGAAGGGCAGTGGTAGCATACTGTCTGACGTTGTCGCTGAAAGGAGAAGGAGAATGGCTGGGCACGACGACTGCCAAGAGAGACCGGCAAGTGTGGCAATGGACTGGATGCCAGAAGGTGGAAAGGGGAAGAGAGGGAGGCCAAAGACATGCAGACAGACAGCTAAGGAAGACCTAAGCCAGATGGGTGTCAGCTGGCACGGAGCAAGAAGGGTCGCCAGAGACCGGAGCAAATGGAGGGGACTCGTCGCCCAATGTTCCAATAGGAACGGGAGGAACTAAGTCTTAAGTAAGTCATGACCCACGCTGCATGGCCATAGGTGAGAGTAGGAACAAAGATTGCTCTTTTTGTGCGGTATAGTGACTTCAATGCCGCTCCGATTCTCTGGCTAATCTCATTTTCTGTCCTGCCCTCACTCGTGAACTTAAACTCATGCACCTTCCCTCATCATTGTTCGAGTGCCCTCGATCTGCGACACAAGCTGCTTCCACTGGTCTCTGTTGCTCATTGCCACACCAAGTTCGTTCAGTCAGTCCTGTGTCCCTACTCGTCCCTACCCTAGTCTTGTTCCTCTTGATGGGCAGGGTAGTGTCCACAGAAGAATATCCATAACAACTGAGATGGGAGGAATGATGCCTCCATAAATCTGAGCTTTAGTGGGATGGTCATTTTCTGAGAGGTTCTGGACACATGTTCTGTCAAGATCCCGAAACTCCTCATTGTCCATTGTTGTTTTGGCACCATAAAGGATACTTTCCACACAGGCTTTGAACAGGTTGATCTTGGTAGCTCTTGAGATGTCTGACTGCCATATACGATGTAGCTTATTACAAGCACCCCAGGCCTGTCAAGTCCTTTCTGCTACTGACTACATATGATTCAATATATTTGAATTCCTGTTTTCTTCAAATATCCACTTCAAAGATCCATTTGACTTGATTCACAGAAACACGATGGTGAAGATCCTTTAGGCCTGCGGTGTCCCTCCCAACTTACTCTGGGCGACAGACCATGTATGTAGGAACAAGGTCCAAGGTGGTGACCCAAGATGGCAACAGTGAGGAGTTTGACTTCCTTGGGGTAATGCAAGAACCCTTCCTCTTCATCATAGTCCTGGATTATGCACTCAGGAAGGCCATCAGTGGACGACAATCTTTGCTTCACTCTCACTCCAAGGAGGTCGATACGACACCCCCAGTAGTCCTGACACACCTGGACTATGCAGATGGCATCAGCCTGCACTCCGACAACGTGTAACAAGCACAACTGCTGAAGAGTGGAGTTAGTGTGGCAAGGTTGGCCTTAGACTAAATGCCAAGAAAACGGAGCTTATAACATCTTACTGGAAAATCCCCCTCTGACAACAGTAGACACTGTGCTAAAAGAAGTCAAGGTAAGTAACTAGGCTCATGGGTCAATTCAGCCGAGCAAGGTCTCAAAGAGGCACTTGCATGGACAGGAATGCCATCAGTGGACGAGAGCAGGATCTTTGCTTCACTCTAACTCCAAGGAGGTCGAGACGGTACCCCTAGTAGCCCTGACAGACCTGGACTTTGCAGATGACATCAGCCTGCACTCTGACAATGTGGAACAAGCCCAACAACTACTGAAGAGTAGTAAATGCCATGACAACAGAGCTTTCTGTGGATGATCTTACCAGGACATCCACCTCTGACAACAGGAGGCACTGTGCTAAAGGAAGGCTCATGGGTTAACTCAGCCAAGCACGGTCTCAATGAGAGGAAGGCACTTGCATGGACGGTCCTTAATGGCATGACCAGTGTATGGAACTCCAACCTCTCCATCAAATCAAACTCTGCTTCTTCTATGCAACGGTAGTCTGTTGTCCTATATGGCAGTGAATGCTGGACCCTGAAGCCAACCCTGCTGAAGTCTCTAGACGGGTGATACACCAGAATGTTGCGTGCAGTGCTTAACATCAGCAAGAATGTACATGTTACCAACAAGATCCTGTATGAGGTAATGCCAAAGGTGAGCGAGACAATGGCAGCAAGGAGAATGAGAATGAGCCAAAGACGACACCAAGTGCTGTGGGAACCAACACACAGACATCAATCACGAGGACATCCCACACTAACATGCACCGATGTACTAAAAATGGTGCAGGAGTGCAGAGTACCAACAAACTGACAAATCTATGGAGAACCAGGATGACTCGAAGCGATGATGGAGCGCTCATCTGGACTCGTCTGGCTCCAGCATCTAGGAACCCATGCCTGCTGTCTCACCAGATGGCCTGCCTGCAACCTCTGGAACTGATCACATAATCACCACCTGTCTCCTTTTACTGTCGATCACATAATCACCACCTGTCTTCTTTTACTGTTACTGTCGATCACATAATCACCACCTGTCTCCTTTTACTGCCGATCACATAATCACCACCTGTCTCCTTTTACTGTTACTGTCGATCACATAATCACCACCTGTCTCCTTTTACTGTCGATCACATAATCACCACCTGTCTCCTTTTACTGTTACTGTCGATCACATAATCACCACCTGTCTCCTGTTCCTGTCGATCACATAATCACCACCTGTCTCCTTTTACTGTTACTGTCGATCACATAATCACCACCTGTCTCCTTTTACTGTCGATCACATAATCACCACCTGTCTCCTTTTACTGTCGATCACATAATCACCACCTGTCTCCTTTTACTGTTACTGTCGATCACATAATCACCACCTGTCTCCTTTTACTGTTTCTGTCGATCACATAATCACCACCTGTCTCCTTTTACTGTCGATCACATAATCACCACCTGTCTCCTTTTACTGTTACTGTCGATCACATGATCGCCACCTGTCTCCTTTTACTGTCGATCACATAATCACCACCTCTCCTTTTACTGTTACTGTCGATCACATGATCGCCACCTGTCTCCTTTTACTGTCGATCACATAATCACCACCTGTCTCCTTTTACTGTTACTGTCGATCACATAATCACCACCTGTCTCCTTTTACTGTTGATCACATAATCACCACCTGTCTCCTTTTACTGTTACTGTCGATCACATAATCACCACCTGTCTCCTTTTACTGTTACTGTCGATCACATAATCACCACCTGTCTCCTTTTACTGTCGATCACATAATCACCACCTGTCTCCTTTTACTGTTACTGTCGATCACATAATCACCACCTGTCTCCTTTTACTGTTACTGTCGATCACATGATCGCCACCTGTCTCCTTTTACTGTCGATCACATAATCACCACCTGTCTCCTTTTACTGTCGATCACATAATCACCACCTCTCCTTTTACTGTTACTGTCGATCACATGATCGCCACCTGTCTCCTTTTACTGTCGATCACATAATCACCACCTGTCTCCTTTTACTGTTACTGTCGATCACATAATCACCACCTGTCTCCTTTTACTGTTACTGTCGATCACATAATCACCACCTGTCTCCTTTTACTGTCGATCACATAATCACCACCTGTCTCCTTTTACTGTTGATCACATAATCACCACCTGTCTCCTTTTACTGTTACTGTCGATCACATAATCACCACCTGTCTCCTTTTACTGTTACTGTCGATCACATAATCACCACCTGTCTCCTTTTACTGTTACTGTCGATCACATGATCACCACCTGTCTCCTTTTACTGTTACTGTCGATCACATAATCACCACCTGTCTCCTTTTACTGTTACTGTCGATCACATAATCACCACCTGTCTCCTTTTACTGTCGATCACATTATCACCACCCGTCTCCTTTTACTGTTACTGTTGATCACATAATCACCACCTGTCTCCTTTTACTGTTACTGTCGATCACATAATCACCACCTGTCTCCTTTTACTGTCGATCACATAATCACCACCTGTCTCCTTTTACTGTCGATCACATAATCACCACCTGTCTCCTTTTGCTGTTACTGTCGATCACATAATCACCACCTGTCTCCTTTTGCTGTTACTGTCGATCACATAATCACCACCTGTCTCCTTTTACTGTCGATCACATAATCACCACCTGTCTCCTTTTGCTGTTACTGTCGATCACATAATCACCACCTGTCTCCTTTTACTGTCGATCACATAATCACCACCTGTCTCCTTTTACTGTTACTGTCGATCACATAATCACCACCTGTCTCCTTTTACTGTTACTGTCGATCACATAATCACCACCTGTCTCCTTTTGCTGTTACTGTCGATCACATAATCACCACCTGTCTCCTTTTACTGTCGATCACATAATCACCACCTCTCTCCTTTTACTGTTACTGTCGATCACATAATCACCACCTGTCTCCTTTTACTGTCGATCACATAATCACCACCTCTCTCCTTTTACTGTTACTGTCGATCACATAATCACCACCTCTCTCCTTTTACTGTTACTGTCGATCACATAATCACCACCTGTCTCCTTTTACTGTTACTGTCGATCACATAATCACCACCTGTCTCCTTTTACTGTCGATCACATAATCACCACCTCTCTCCTTTTACTGTTACTGTCGATCACATAATCACCACCTCTCTCCTTTTACTGTTACTGTCGATCACATAATCACCACCTCTCTCCTTTTACTGTTACTGTCGATCACATAATCACCACCCGTCTCCTTTTACTGTTACTGTCGATCACATAATCACCACCTGTCTCCTTTTACTGTCGATCACATAATCACCACCTGTCTCCTTTTACTGTCGATCACATAATCACCACCTGTCTCCTTTTACTGTTACTGTCGATCACATAATCACCACCTGTCTCCTTTTACTGTTACTGTCGATCACATGATCGCCACCTGTCTCCTTTTACTGTTACTGTCGATCACATAATCACCACCTGTCTCCTTTTACTGTTACTGTCGATCACATAATCACCACCTGTCTCCTTTTACTGTTACTGTCGATCACATAATCACCACCTGTCTCCTTTTACTGTTACTGTCGATCACATAATCACCACCTGTCTCCTTTTACTGCCGATCACATAATCACCACCTGTCTCCTGTTCCTGTCGATCACATGATCGCCACCTGTCTCCTTTTACTGTTACTGTCGATCACATAATCACCACCTGTCTCCTTTTACTGTCGATCATATAATCACCACCTGTCTCCTTTTACTGTCGATCATATAATCACCACCTGTCTCCTTTTACTGTCGATCATATAATCACCACCTGTCTCCTTTTGCTGTCGATCACATGATCGCCACCTGTCTCCTTTTACTGTTACTGTCGATCACATAATCACCACCTGTCTCCTTTTACTGTCGATCATATAATCACCACCTGTCTCCTTTTACTGTCGATCATATAATCACCACCTGTCTCCTTTTACTGTCGATCACATGATCACCACCTGTCTCCTTTTACTGTCGATCACATAATCACCACCTGTCTCCTTTTACTGTCGATCACATAATCACCACCTGTCTCCTTTTACTGTTACTGTCGATCACATAATCACCACCTGTCTCCTTTTACTGTCGATCATATAATCACCACCTGTCTCCTTTTACTGTCGATCATATAATCACCACCTGTCTCCTTTTACTGTCGATCACATGATCACCACCTGTCTCCTTTTACTGTCGATCACATAATCACCACCTGTCTCCTTTTACTGTCGATCACATAATCACCACCTGTCTCCTTTTACTGTCGATCACATAATCACCACCTGTCTCCTTTTACTGTCGATCACATAATCACCACCTGTCTCCTTTTACTGTCGATCACATAATCACCACCTGTCTTCTTTTACTGTTACTGTCGATCACATAATCACCACCTGTCTCCTTTTACTGCCGATCACATAATCACCACCTGTCTCCTTTTACTGTTACTGTCGATCACATAATCACCACCTGTCTCCTTTTACTGTCGATCACATAATCACCACCTGTCTCCTTTTACTGTTACTGTCGATCACATAATCACCACCTGTCTCCTGTTCCTGTCGATCACATAATCACCACCTGTCTCCTTTTACTGTTACTGTCGATCACATAATCACCACCTGTCTCCTTTTACTGTCGATCACATAATCACCACCTGTCTCCTTTTACTGTCGATCACATAATCACCACCTGTCTCCTTTTACTGTTACTGTCGATCACATAATCACCACCTGTCTCCTTTTACTGTTTCTGTCGATCACATAATCACCACCTGTCTCCTTTTACTGTCGATCACATAATCACCACCTGTCTCCTTTTACTGTTACTGTCGATCACATGATCGCCACCTGTCTCCTTTTACTGTCGATCACATAATCACCACCTCTCCTTTTACTGTTACTGTCGATCACATGATCGCCACCTGTCTCCTTTTACTGTCGATCACATAATCACCACCTGTCTCCTTTTACTGTTACTGTCGATCACATAATCACCACCTGTCTCCTTTTACTGTTGATCACATAATCACCACCTGTCTCCTTTTACTGTTACTGTCGATCACATAATCACCACCTGTCTCCTTTTACTGTTACTGTCGATCACATAATCACCACCTGTCTCCTTTTACTGTCGATCACATAATCACCACCTGTCTCCTTTTACTGTTACTGTCGATCACATAATCACCACCTGTCTCCTTTTACTGTTACTGTCGATCACATGATCGCCACCTGTCTCCTTTTACTGTCGATCACATAATCACCACCTGTCTCCTTTTACTGTCGATCACATAATCACCACCTCTCCTTTTACTGTTACTGTCGATCACATGATCGCCACCTGTCTCCTTTTACTGTCGATCACATAATCACCACCTGTCTCCTTTTACTGTTACTGTCGATCACATAATCACCACCTGTCTCCTTTTACTGTTACTGTCGATCACATAATCACCACCTGTCTCCTTTTACTGTCGATCACATAATCACCACCTGTCTCCTTTTACTGTTGATCACATAATCACCACCTGTCTCCTTTTACTGTTACTGTCGATCACATAATCACCACCTGTCTCCTTTTACTGTTACTGTCGATCACATAATCACCACCTGTCTCCTTTTACTGTTACTGTCGATCACATGATCACCACCTGTCTCCTTTTACTGTTACTGTCGATCACATAATCACCACCTGTCTCCTTTTACTGTTACTGTCGATCACATAATCACCACCTGTCTCCTTTTACTGTCGATCACATTATCACCACCCGTCTCCTTTTACTGTTACTGTTGATCACATAATCACCACCTGTCTCCTTTTACTGTTACTGTCGATCACATAATCACCACCTGTCTCCTTTTACTGTCGATCACATAATCACCACCTGTCTCCTTTTACTGTCGATCACATAATCACCACCTGTCTCCTTTTGCTGTTACTGTCGATCACATAATCACCACCTGTCTCCTTTTGCTGTTACTGTCGATCACATAATCACCACCTGTCTCCTTTTACTGTCGATCACATAATCACCACCTGTCTCCTTTTGCTGTTACTGTCGATCACATAATCACCACCTGTCTCCTTTTACTGTCGATCACATAATCACCACCTGTCTCCTTTTACTGTTACTGTCGATCACATAATCACCACCTGTCTCCTTTTACTGTTACTGTCGATCACATAATCACCACCTGTCTCCTTTTGCTGTTACTGTCGATCACATAATCACCACCTGTCTCCTTTTACTGTCGATCACATAATCACCACCTCTCTCCTTTTACTGTTACTGTCGATCACATAATCACCACCTGTCTCCTTTTACTGTCGATCACATAATCACCACCTCTCTCCTTTTACTGTTACTGTCGATCACATAATCACCACCTCTCTCCTTTTACTGTTACTGTCGATCACATAATCACCACCTGTCTCCTTTTACTGTTACTGTCGATCACATAATCACCACCTGTCTCCTTTTACTGTCGATCACATAATCACCACCTCTCTCCTTTTACTGTTACTGTCGATCACATAATCACCACCTCTCTCCTTTTACTGTTACTGTCGATCACATAATCACCACCTCTCTCCTTTTACTGTTACTGTCGATCACATAATCACCACCCGTCTCCTTTTACTGTTACTGTCGATCACATAATCACCACCTGTCTCCTTTTACTGTCGATCACATAATCACCACCTGTCTCCTTTTACTGTCGATCACATAATCACCACCTGTCTCCTTTTACTGTTACTGTCGATCACATAATCACCACCTGTCTCCTTTTACTGTTACTGTCGATCACATGATCGCCACCTGTCTCCTTTTACTGTTACTGTCGATCACATAATCACCACCTGTCTCCTTTTACTGTTACTGTCGATCACATAATCACCACCTGTCTCCTTTTACTGTTACTGTCGATCACATAATCACCACCTGTCTCCTTTTACTGTTACTGTCGATCACATAATCACCACCTGTCTCCTTTTACTGCCGATCACATAATCACCACCTGTCTCCTGTTCCTGTCGATCACATGATCGCCACCTGTCTCCTTTTACTGTTACTGTCGATCACATAATCACCACCTGTCTCCTTTTACTGTCGATCATATAATCACCACCTGTCTCCTTTTACTGTCGATCATATAATCACCACCTGTCTCCTTTTACTGTCGATCATATAATCACCACCTGTCTCCTTTTGCTGTCGATCACATGATCGCCACCTGTCTCCTTTTACTGTTACTGTCGATCACATAATCACCACCTGTCTCCTTTTACTGTCGATCATATAATCACCACCTGTCTCCTTTTACTGTCGATCATATAATCACCACCTGTCTCCTTTTACTGTCGATCACATGATCACCACCTGTCTCCTTTTACTGTCGATCACATAATCACCACCTGTCTCCTTTTACTGTCGATCACATAATCACCACCTGTCTCCTTTTACTGTTACTGTCGATCACATAATCACCACCTGTCTCCTTTTACTGTCGATCATATAATCACCACCTGTCTCCTTTTACTGTCGATCATATAATCACCACCTGTCTCCTTTTACTGTCGATCACATGATCACCACCTGTCTCCTTTTACTGTCGATCACATAATCACCACCTGTCTCCTTTTACTGTCGATCACATAATCACCACCTGTCTCCTTTTACTGTCGATCACATAATCACCACCTGTCTCCTTTTACTGTCGATCACATAATCACCACCTGTCTCCTTTTACTGTCGATCACATAATCACCACTTGTCTCCTTTTACTGTCGATCACATAATCACCACCTGTCTCCTTTTACTGTCGATCACATAATCACCACCTGTCTCCTTTTACTGTCGATCACATAATCACCACTTGTCTCCTTTTACTGTCGATCACATAATCACCACCTGTCTCCTTTTACTGTTACTGTCGATCACATAATCACCACCTGTCTCCTTTTACTGTTACTGTCGATCACATAATCACCACCTGTCTCCTTTTACTGTCGATCACATAATCACCACCTCTCTCCTTTTACTGTTACTGTCGATCACATGATCGCCACCTGTCTCCTTTTACTGTCGATCACATAATCACCACCTGTCTCCTTTTACTGTCGATCACATAATCACCACCTGTCTCCTTTTACTGTTGATCACATAATCGCCACCTGTCTCCTTTTACTGTCGATCACATAATCACCACCTGTCTTCTTTTACTGTTACTGTCGATCACATAATCACCACCTGTCTTCTTTTACTGTTACTGTCGATCACATAATCACCACCTGTCTCCTTTTACTGTCGATCACATAATCACCACCTGTCTCCTTTTACTGTCGATCACATAATCACCACCTGTCTCCTTTTACTGTTACTGTCGATCACATAATCACCACCTGTCTCCTTTTACTGTCGATCACATGATCGCCACCTGTCTCCTTTTACTGTCGATCACATAATCACCACCTGTCTCCTTTTACTGTCGATCACATAATCACCACCTGTCTCCTTTTACTGTTGATCACATAATCGCCACCTGTCTCCTTTTACTGTCGATCACATAATCACCACCTGTCTTCTTTTACTGTCGATCACATAATCACCACCTGTCTCCTTTTACTGTCGATCACATAATCACCACCTGTCTCCTTTTACTGTCGATCACATAATCACCACCTGTCTCCTTTTACTGTTGATCACATGATCGCCACCTGTCTCCTTTTACTGCCGATCACATAATCACCACCTGTCTCCTTTTACTGTTACTGTCGATCACATAATCACCACCTGTCTCCTTTTACTGTCGATCACATAATCACCACCTGTCTCCTTTTACTGTCGATCACATAATCACCACCTGTCTCCTTTTACTGTTACTGTCGATCACATAATCACCACCTGTCTCCTTTTACTGTCGATCACATAATCACCACCTGTCTCCTTTTACTGTTACTGTCGATCACATGATCACCACCTGTCTCCTTTTACTGTCGATCACATAATCACCACCTGTCTCCTTTTACTGTCGATCACATAATCACCACCTGTCTCCTTTTACTGTTCCTGTCGATCACATAATCACCACCTGTCTCCTTTTACTGTCGATCACATAATCACCACCTGTCTCCTTTTACTGTTACTGTCGATCACATAATCACCACCTGTCTCCTTTTACTGTCGATCACATAATCACCACCTGTCTCCTTTTACTGTCGATCACATAATCACCACCTGTCTCCTTTTACTGTCGATCACATAATCACCACCTGTCTCCTTTTACTGTTACTGTCGATCACATAATCACCACCTGTCTCCTTTTACTGTCGATCACATAATCACCACCTGTCTCCTTTTACTGTTACTGTCGATCACATGATCACCACCTGTCTCCTTTTACTGTCGATCACATAATCACCACCTGTCTCCTTTTACTGTTACTGTCGATCACATAATCACCACCTGTCTCCTTTTACTGTCGATCACATAATCACCACCTCTCTCCTTTTACTGTTACTGTCGATCACATAATCACCACCTGTCTCCTTTTACTGTCGATCACATGATCGCCACCTGTCTCCTTTTACTGTCGATCACATAATCACCACCTGTCTCCTTTTACTGTTGATCACATAATCACCACCTGTCTCCTTTTACTGTCGATCACATAATCACCACCTGTCTCCTTTTACTGTTACTGTCGATCACATAATCACCACCTGTCTCCTTTTACTGTCGATCACATAATCACCACCTGTCTCCTTTTACTGTTACTGTCGATCACATAATCACCACCTGTCTCCTTTTACTGTCGATCACATGATCACCACCTGTCTCCTTTTACTGTTACTGTCGATCACATAATCACCACCTGTCTCCTTTTACTGTTACTGTCGATCACATAATCACCACCTGTCTCCTTTTACTGTCGATCACATAATCACCACCTGTCTTCTTTTACTGTTACTGTCGATCACATAATCACCACCTGTCTCCTTTTACTGCCGATCACATAATCACCACCTGTCTCCTGTTCCTGTCGATCACATAATCACCACCTGTCTCCTTTTACTGTTACTGTCGATCACATAATCACCACCTGTCTCCTTTTACTGTCGATCACATAATCACCACCTGTCTCCTTTTACTGTTACTGTCGATCACATAATCACCACCTGTCTCCTTTTACTGTTACTGTCGATCACATAATCACCACCTGTCTCCTTTTACTGTTACTGTCGATCACATAATCACCACCTGTCTCCTTTTGCTGTCGATCACATAATCACCACCTGTCTCCTTTTACTGTCGATCACATAATCACCACCTGTCTCCTTTTACTGTTACTGTCGATCACATGATCACCACCTGTCTCCTTTTACTGTTACTGTCGATCACATAATCACCACCTGTCTCCTTTTACTGTTTCTGTCGATCACATAATCACCACCTGTCTCCTTTTACTGTTTCTGTCGATCACATAATCACCACCTGTCTCCTTTTACTGTTTCTGTCGATCACATAATCACCACCTGTCTCCTTTTACTGTTTCTGTCGATCACATAATCACCACCTGTCTCCTTTTACTGTCGATCACATAATCACCACCTCTCTCCTTTTACTGTTACTGTCGATCACATGATCGCCACCTGTCTCCTTTTACTGTTACTGTCGATCACATAATCACCACCTCTCTCCTTTTACTGTTACTGTCGATCACATAATCACCACCTGTCTCCTTTTACTGTCGATCACATAATCACCACCTCTCTCCTTTTACTGTTACTGTCGATCACATGATCGCCACCTGTCTCCTTTTACTGTTACTGTCGATCACATAATCACCACCTGTCTCCTTTTACTGTTACTGTCGATCACATGATCACCACCTGTCTCCTTTTACTGTCGATCACATAATCACCACCTGTCTCCTTTTACTGTCGATCACATAATCACCACCTGTCTCCTTTTACTGTCGATCACATAATCACCACCTGTCTCCTTTTACTGTTACTGTCGATCACATAATCACCACCTGTCTCCTTTTACTGTCGATCACATAATCACCACCTGTCTCCTTTTACTGTCGATCACATAATCACCACCTGTCTCCTTTTACTGTCGATCACATAATCACCACCTGTCTCCTTTTACTGTTACTGTCGATCACATAATCACCACCTGTCTCCTTTTACTGTTACTGTCGATCACATGATCGCCACCTGTCTCCTTTTACTGTTACTGTCGATCACATGATCACCACCTGTCTCCTTTTACTGTCGATCACATAATCACCACCTGTCTCCTTTTACTGTTACTGTCGATCACATAATCACCACCTGTCTCCTTTTACTGTCGATCACATAATCACCACCTGTCTCCTTTTACTGTCGATCACATAATCACCACCTGTCTCCTTTTACTGCCGATCACATAATCACCACCTGTCTCCTGTTCCTGTCGATCACATAATCACCACCTGTCTCCTTTTACTGTCGATCACATAATCACCACCTGTCTCCTTTTACTGTCGATCACATAATCACCACCTGTCTCCTTTTACTGCCGATCACATAATCACCACCTGTCTCCTGTTCCTGTCGATCACATGATCACCACCTGTCTCCTTTTACTGTCGATCACATAATCACCACCTGTCTCCTTTTACTGTCGATCACATAATCACCACCTGTCTCCTTTTACTGTCGATCACATAATCACCACCTGTCTCCTTTTACTGTTACTGTCGATCACATAATCACCACCTGTCTCCTTTTACTGTTACTGTCGATCACATGATCGCCACCTGTCTCCTTTTACTGTTACTGTCGATCACATGATCACCACCTGTCTCCTTTTACTGTCGATCACATAATCACCACCTGTCTCCTTTTACTGTTACTGTCGATCACATAATCACCACCTGTCTCCTTTTACTGTCGATCACATAATCACCACCTGTCTCCTTTTACTGTCGATCACATAATCACCACCTGTCTCCTTTTACTGTCGATCACATAATCACCACCTGTCTCCTTTTACTGCCGATCACATAATCACCACCTGTCTCCTGTTCCTGTCGATCACATAATCACCACCTGTCTCCTTTTACTGTCGATCACATAATCACCACCTGTCTCCTTTTACTGTCGATCACATAATCACCACCTGTCTCCTTTTACTGTTACTGTCGATCACATGATCACCACCTGTCTCCTTTTACTGTTACTGTCGATCACATAATCACCACCTGTCTCCTTTTACTGTTTCTGTCGATCACATAATCACCACCTGTCTCCTTTTACTGTTTCTGTCGATCACATAATCACCACCTGTCTCCTTTTACTGTCGATCACATAATCACCACCTCTCTCCTTTTACTGTTACTGTCGATCACATGATCGCCACCTGTCTCCTTTTACTGTTACTGTCGATCACATAATCACCACCTGTCTCCTTTTACTGTTACTGTCGATCACATGATCACCACCTGTCTCCTTTTACTGTCGATCACATAATCACCACCTGTCTCCTTTTACTGTCGATCACATAATCACCACCTGTCTCCTTTTACTGTCGATCACATAATCACCACCTGTCTCCTTTTACTGTTACTGTCGATCACATAATCACCACCTCTCTCCTTTTACTGTTACTGTCGATCACATGATCGCCACCTGTCTCCTTTTACTGTTACTGTCGATCACATGATCACCACCTGTCTCCTTTTACTGTCGATCACATAATCACCACCTGTCTCCTTTTACTGTTACTGTCGATCACATAATCACCACCTGTCTCCTTTTACTGTCGATCACATAATCACCACCTGTCTCCTTTTACTGTCGATCACATAATCACCACCTGTCTCCTTTTACTGTCGATCACATAATCACCACCTGTCTCCTTTTACTGTCGATCACATAATCACCACCTGTCTCCTTTTACTGTCGATCACATAATCACCACCTGTCTCCTTTTACTGTCGATCACATGATCACCACCTGTCTCCTTTTACTGTTACTGTCGATCACATAATCACCACCTGTCTCCTTTTACTGTCGATCACATAATCACCACCTGTCTCCTTTTACTGTCGATCACATAATCACCACCTGTCTCCTTTTACTGTCGATCACATAATCACCACCTGTCTCCTTTTACTGTTACTGTCGATCACATAATCACCACCTGTCTCCTTTTACTGTCAATCACATAATCACCACCTGTCTCCTTTTACTGTTACTGTCGATCACATAATCACCACCTGTCTCCTTTTACTGTCGATCACATGATCGCCACCTGTGTCCTTTTACTGTTACTGTCGATCACATGATCGCCACCTGTCTCCTTTTACTGTCGATCACATAATCACCACCTGTCTCCTTTTACTGTCGATCACATAATCACCACCTGTCTCCTTTTACTGTTACTGTCGATCACATAATCACCACCTGTCTCCTTTTACTGTTACTGTCGATCACATGATCGCCACCTGTCTCCTTTTACTGTCGATCACATAATCACCACCTGTCTCCTTTTACTGTCGATCACATAATCACCACCTGTCTCCTTTTACTGTCGATCACATAATCACCACCTGTCTCCTTTTACTGTTGATCACATAATCACCACCTGTCTCCTTTTACTGTCGATCACATAATCACCACCTGTCTCCTTTTACTGTAGATCACATAATCACCACCTGTCTCCTTTTACTGTCGATCACATAATCACCACCTGTCTCCTTTTACTGTTACTGTCGATCACATGATCACCACCTGTCTCCTTTTACTGTTACTGTCGATCACATAATCACCACCTGTCTCCTTTTACTGTTACTGTCGATCACATGATCGCCACCTGTCTCCTTTTACTGTCGATCACATAATCACCACCTGTCTCCTTTTACTGTCGATCACATAATCACCACCTGTCTCCTTTTACTGTCGATCACATAATCACCACCTGTCTCCTTTTACTGTCGATCACATAATCACCACCTGTCTCCTTTTACTGTCGATCACATAATCACCACCTGTCTCCTTTTACTGTTACTGTCGATCACATAATCACCACCTGGGGGGGGGGGGGGGGGGGTGTCCCCACTCTCGGCCTGCACCTTGTCGTGGTGAGTGGGCTTTAAACCAAGACAGTCCATTTTTTACCCATTTACTCATTTACTGCCACAGTGAATGAATAAATGTGGCCAAATTTGACTGAGGGACTGCCATTGGTTTTTTTTAAATTTGTTTTTGTTTTTCATGTCATATGAAAGCAGGGAATCATAGCTTGGTTGTTCAGTTTGACCCACCAGTTTTGGAGATATGGCTTTTAGAGTAATGTCTTGCAGAGAAACAGCGAGTTGAGAAAACAAGCTTGAAAAGGTTCACTTCTGTGGTCTCTAACATTACACCTAGCTACATCTTTAAGCATTTATTTCATATTTACATGTCTTCTGTGGACTCTAACATTACACCTAGCTACATGTTTAAGCATGTATTTCATATTTACATGTCTTCTGTGGTCTCTAACATTACACCTAGCTACATGTTGAAGCATTTATTTCATATTTACATGTCTTCTGTGGTCTCTAACATTACACCTAGCTACATGTTTAAGCATGTATTTCATATTTACATGTCTTCTGTGGTCTCTAACATTACACCTAGCTACATGTTTAAGCATGTATTTCATATTTGCATGTCTTCTGTGGTCTCTAACATTACACCTAGCTACATGTTGAAGCATTTATTTCATATTTACATGTCTTCTGTGGTCTCTAACATTACACCTAGCTACATGTTTAAGCATGTATTTCATATTTACATGTCTTCTGTGGTCTCTAACATTACACCTAGCTACATGTTTAAGCATGTATTTCATATTTACATGTCTTCTGTGGTCTCTAACATTACACCTATAGCTACATGTTTAAGCATTTATTTCATATTTACATGTCTTCTGTGGTCTCTAACATTACACCTAGCTACATGTTTAAGCATTTATTTCATATTTACATGTCTTCTGTGGTCTCTAACATTACACCTAGCTACATGTTTAAGCATTTATTTCATATTTACATGTCTTCTGTGGTCTCTAACATTACACCTGTTTAAGCATTTATTTCATATTTACATGTCGATTTCAGCTCTGACACTTATTTCAGACATGCTCTAGTATGTGAAGAGTCTGCCAGGGCTATTAACTCATTTTGGATGTTTCCATATTTGTGTACTCGGGTAGGTTTTTCCAATCCGTTTCCATATCCCGTATATTACTGCTTTTATTCTGCTTGCCACACCTGGGCGAGTCGACACAGGTGCGACGTGTAGGTGAGTGTGTATCTTCCTTCTATGACGTGTAGGTGAGTGTGTATCTTCCTTCTATGACGTGTAGGTGAGTGTGTATCTTCCTTCTATGACGTGTAGGTGAGTGTGTATCTTCCTTCTATGACGCGGCCCAGGCTGTGATGACGCGGTCTTCTTTCTCTGTGTCTCATCTGCTCTCCGGGAAGACCCATGCATTAGTAGGGTCTGTCTGGCAGGCACACAGCGCAGGAGGGTCTGTCTGGCAGGCACACAGCGCAGGAGCAGGAGCATGAAGACCCATGCATTAGTAGGGTCTGTCTGGCAGGCACACAGCGCAGGAGGGTCTGTCTGGCAGGCACACAGCGCAGGAGGGTCTGTCTGGCAGGCACACAGCGCAGGAGCAGGAGCATGCTGGAGCAGACTGCCGATCACCTGCTCCCCTTTTTATAGACCACCATCCAACATTTGGACGAAACATAGAAAACAAAGAATAATACAACCACAAGAAAAAAGAACAAACAAAACAACAAAACAAACAAACAAAAAAACAGAAAAAAACACTAACAGACAAAAGCATAAAGTTCATACTTGGATCCCTAATCGTTCACTTTTACATTTCACATATTCAATTATTCATCATACCGTATGGTATTTATACCGTATGGTATTTATACCGTATGGTATTTATCCAATATCGCCTGTTTGAGCCTTTTTTTAAAAATTGGATTAGATTTACACTTTGTTTAAAATTCTCGGACAAGCCATTCCACAGCTTCACCCCACGAACAGAAATACACATGCTCTTCAAGGTAGTGCCGACCCTTGGTTGTTTGAAGTTAAGTTCACCTCTCAGCTCATATACCTACAATCCCTATCCCTAAACCTAGTTCACCTCTCAGCTCATATACCTACAATCCCTATCCCTAAACCTAGTTCACCTCTCAGCTCATATACCTACAATCCATATCCCTAAACCTAGTTCACCTCTCAGCTCATATACCTACAATCCCTATCCCTAAACCTAGTTCACCTCTCAGCTCATATACCTACAATCCCTATCCCTAAACCTAGTTCACCTCTCAGCTCATATACCTACAATCCCTATCCCTAAACCTAGTTCACCTCTCAGCTCATATACCTACAATCCCTATCCCTAAACCTAGTTTGAATATTACCAGGAAGCATTTTATGTCTTTCTTTATAGATTATCTGTGCAGTTTTAAAGTCGACTAAATCCAAAAATAATTAAGTATGTGAGTTCAGAAACAGTATATTTGTGTGCTCGTGATAACCTACATCGTTTACTATTCGTATTGCTTTTGTTCTGTATATTGGCTCAAGGTTACTGTTGTAGGCGTTACCCCACACCTCCACACAGTAGGTGAGATATGGTGTTATAATACCTCCACACAGTAGGTGAGATATGGTGTTATAAGGGTGTTACCCCACACCTCCACACAGTAGGTGAGATATGGTGTTATAAGGTTGTTACCCCACACCTCCACACAGTAGGTGAGATATGGTGTTATAAGGTTGTTACCCCACACCTCCACACAGTAGGTGAGATATGGTGTTATAAGACCCCACACCTCCACACAGTAGGTGAGATATGGTGTTATAAACCCCACACCTCCACACAGTAGGTGAGATATGGTGTTATAAACCCCACACCTCCACACAGTAGGTGAGATATGGTGTTATAAACCCCACACCTCCACACAGTAGGTGAGATATGGTGTTATAAGGTACCCCACACCTCCACACAGTAGGTGAGATATGGTGTTATAATACCCCACACCTCCACACAGTAGGTGAGATATGGTGTTATATACCCCACACCTCCACACAGTAGGTGAGATATGGTGTTATAAACCCCACACCTCCACACCGTAGGTGAGATATGGTGTTATAATACCCCACACCTCCACACAGTAGGTGAGATATGGTGTTATAAGGTACCCCACACCTCCACACAGTAGGTGAGATATGGTGTTATAAACCCCACACCTCCACACAGTAGGTGAGATATGGTGTTATAATACCCCACACCTCCACACAGTAGGTGAGATATGGTGTTCTAAGGGTGAGATATGGTGTTATAAGGGTGAGATATGGTGTTATAAGGGTGAGATATGGTGTTATAAGGGTGTTATAAGGGTGCAATATCTTGCCGTGGGAGGTCGGCAAGAGTAAGTTTAAAAAATATTTAGCAAATGTTAACTTTGTGCTTTATTGTTTTGTTGTTTTTGTTTATTGTTTTGTTGTTATTGCCTACAATGTAAATTGTGAAATGAATTTACTGTTGAAATGTAAATGAATGTGATTGCTTTTGGAACCTGTAAATTACAACCAAACAAACTAAGGCACTGGTTGTGGTACTTCTGGTTTACCGGAACGGGGTTCAACTCCCTGTAGTGCCCTCAATTTGTTTTTTACATTATTTATTTTCATTTCCTGCTCATTGTGTTGCCTTTTCATAGATGATAACCCCCAGGTTCTGTACTGTGTTTGTATTCCCTACAGTTAGGTTACCAAGTCTATTTATTAAGGAACCAAGCCCGAAGTAGCCTGGGGGCTTTCTATGGCATAGGCAGCTCCCGGCAGGATCCGCCGGGAGAATCTAGACGCTGGACATGAGAGTAATTAATTAGAGCGACAGAGAGGTGTGTGTGTGTGTGTGTGTGTGTGTGTGTGTGTGTGTGTGTGTGTGTGTGTGTGTGTGTGTGTGTGTGTGTGTGTGTGTGTGTGTGTGTGTGTGTGTGTGTGTGTGTGTGTGTGTGTGTGACACAAAGGTGCAGACGATCAGAAATCAGCAGAGAGTGATCGACGTTTGCGCTACTCTATGCCGAATTGAAGTGGACTCGGTACCAGACTTTTTTTTCTCCCTGGAAGTAAAAACGTCTGTTTTTTCTCTTCATCTTCTCCTTCTGCCAAAAATAGCAGTTCTGTTGAACCGTGCAGTCAGGTTTTCGCAAAACTTATAATATGTTAGAGGGCTATGCCAAACGGTGAGGACGTGAAGCCCACAACCATTGGCCAAAGGGTGGCGCTATAGCACTCAAGTAAAAATGCAAACTTTAAACGGGCAAAGCTCATGAACCGTTTGACAGTGAGCAACAACTTTGATACACATGTGTCTCCTCATGCCGAACAACTTTCCTGTTCTGACGTTTGACTTCTGACCTTTAGATCACCTAAAATATGGTGCATTTTGCATCCCAAAACGGACGGGACGCAATAAAACAACGACCTCTGCATCCACGGGATGCACTACTGTACTACTGTACTGTTTTTTATTCTAGTTTATTTTTCTAGTTTTAGTCATAATAATCATTTCTTCTTTCTTCTCATTATAACCATATAAAATGAAATGTGAGTTAAATGCTGCAATTTTTTTCGCGGAATTTCTTTTTTCCGCGATTTTCACCTTTTTTTTTAAATCCTCCGAAATCGTAAAAAACGACATACTATAGTATGCCCTCCGACACCATGGACTATAGCCTGTCGCTTTTCCGCGATTTTCACCTTTTTTTAAAATCCTCCGAAATCGTAAAAAACGACATACTATAGTATACCCTCCGACACCATGGACTATAGCCTGTCGCTTTTCCGCGATTTTCACCTTTTTTTTAAATCCTCCGAAATCGTAAAAAACGACATACTATAGTATACCCTCCGACACCATGGACTATAGCCTGTCGCTTTTCCGCGATTTTCACCTTTTTTTTTAATCCTCCGAAATCGTGAAAAAGGCACCCTATAGTATGCCCTCCGACACCATGGACTATAGCCTGTCGCTTTTCCGCGATTTTCACCTTTTTTTTTAAATCCTCCGAAATCGTAAAAAACGACATACTATAGTATGCCCTCCGACACCATGGACTATAGCCTGTCGCTTTTCCGCGATTTTCACCTTTTTTTAAATCCTCCGAAATCGTAAAAAACGACATACTATAGTATGCCCTCCGACACCATGGACTATAGCCTGTCGCTTTTCCGTGATTTTCACCTTTTTTTAAATCCTCCGAAATCGTAAAAAACGACATACTAGTAACTATAGTATGCCCTCCGACACCATGGACTATAGCCTGTCGCTTTTCCACGATTTTCACCTTTTCTTTTAAATCCTCCGAAATCGTAAAAAACGACATACTATAGTATGCCCTCCGACACCATGGACTATAGCCTGTCGCTTTTCCGTGATTTTCACCTTTTTTTAAATCCTCCGAAATCGTAAAAAAGGCACCCTATAGTATGCCCTCCGACACCATGGACTATAGCCTGTCGCTTTTCTGCGATTTTCACCTTTTTTTTTAAATCCTCCGAAATCGTAAAAAACGACATACTATAGTATGCCCTCCGACACCATGGACTATAGCCTGTCGCTTTTCCGCGATTTTCACTTTTTTTTAAATCCTCCGAAATCGTGAAAAAACGACATACTATAGTATAACCTCCGACACCATGGACTATAGCCTGTCGCTTTTCCGCGATTTTCACCTTTTTTCAAATCCTCCGAAATCGTAAAAAACGACATACTATAGTATGCCCTCCGACACCATGGACTATAGCCTGTCGCTTTTCTGCGATTTTCACCTTTTTTTCAAATCCTCCGAAATCGTAAAAAACGACATACTATAGTATGCCCTCCGACACCATGGACTATAGCCTGTCGCTTTTCCGTGATTTTCACCTTTTTTTAAATCCTCCGAAATCGTAAAAAAGGCACCCTATAGTATGCCCTCCGACACCATGGACTATAGCCTGTCGCTTTTCTGCGATTTTCACCTTTTTTTTAAATCCTCCGAAATCGTAAAAAACGACATACTATAGTATGCCCTCCGACACCATGGACTATAGCCTGTCGCTTTTCCGCGATTTTCACCTTTTTTTAAATCCTCCGAAATCGTGAAAAAACGACATACTATAGTATAACCTCCGACACCATGGACTATAGCCTGTCGCTTTTCCGCGATTTTCACCTTTTTTCAAATCCTCCGAAATCGTAAAAAACGACATACTATAGTATGCCCTCCGACACCATGGACTATAGCCTGTCGCTTTTCTGCGATTTTCACCTTTTTTTCAAATCCTCCGAAATCGTAAAAAACGACATACTATAGTATGCCCTCCGACACCATGGACTATAGCCTGTCGCTTTTCTGCGATTTTCACCTTTTTTTTAAATCCTCCGAAATCGTAAAAAACGACATACTATAGTATGCCCTCCGACACCATGGACTATAGCCTGTCGCTTTTCCGCGATTTTCACCTTTTTTTAAATCCTCCGAAATCGTAAAAAACGACATACTATAGTATGCCCTCCGACACCATGGACTATAGCCTGTCGCTTTTCCGTGATTTTCACCTTTTTTTAAATCCTCCGAAATCGTAAAAAACGACATACTATAGTATGCCCTCCGACACCATGGACTATAGCCTGTCGCTTTTCCGCGATTTTCACCTTTTTTTTTAAAATCCTCCGAAATCGTAAAAAACGACATACTATAGTATGCCCTCCGACACCATGGACTATAGCCTGTCGCTTTTCCGTGATTTTCACCTTTTTTTAAATCCTCCGAAATCGTAAAAAAGGCACCCTATAGTATGCCCTCCGACACCATGGACTATAGCCTGTCGCTTTTCTGCGATTTTCACCTTTTTTTTTAAATCCTCCGAAATCGTAAAAAACGACATACTATAGTATGCCCTCCGACACCATGGACTATAGCCTGTCGCTTTTCCGCGATTTTCACCTTTTTTTAAATCCTCCGAAATCGTACAAAACGACATACTATAGTATAACCTCCGACACCATGGACTATAGCCTGTCGCTTTTCCGCGATTTTCACCTTTTTTCAAATCCTCCGAAATCGTAAAAAACGACATACTATAGTATGCCCTCCGACACCATGGACTATAGCCTGTCGCTTTTCTGCGATTTTCACCTTTTTTTCAAATCCTCCGAAATCGTAAAAAACGACATACTATAGTATGCCCTCCGACACCATGGACTATAGCCTGTCGCTTTTCTGCGATTTTCACCTTTTTTTTTAAATCCTCCGAAATCGTAAAAAACTACATACTATAGTATGCCCTCCGACACCATGGACTATATAGCCTGTCGCTTTTCCGCGATTTTCACCTTTTTTTAAATCCTCCGAAATCGTAAAAAACGACATACTATAGTATGCCCTCCGACACCATGGACTATAGCCTGTCGCTTTTCCGCGATTTTCACCTTTTTTTTTAAATCCTCCGAAATCGTGAAAAAGGCACCCTATAGTATGCCCTCCGACACCATGGACTATAGCCTGTCGCTTTTCCGCGATTTTCACCTTTTTTTTAAATCCTCCGAAATCGTAAAAAACGACATACTATAGTATGCCCTCCGACACCATGGACTATAGCCTGTCGCTTTTCCGCGATTTTCACCTTTTTTTTAAATCCTTCCGAAATCGTAAAAAACGACACACTATAGTATACCCTCCGACACCATGGACTATAGCCTGTCGCTTTTCCGCGATTTTCACCTTTTTTTTAAATCCTCCGAAATCGTAAAAAACGACATACTATAGTATGCCCTCCGACACCATGGACTATAGCCTGTAGCTTTTCCGCGATTTTCACCTTTTTTTTTAAATCCTCCGAAATCGTAAAAAACGACATACTATAGTATGCCCTCCGACACCATGGACTATAGCCTGTCGCTTTTCCGCGATTTTCACCTTTTTTTAAATCCTCCGAAATCGTAAAAAACGACATACTATAGTATGCCCTCCGACACCATGGACTATAGCCTGTCGCTTTTCCGCGATTTTCACCTTTTTTTTAAATCCTCCGAAATCGTAAAAAACGACATACTATAGTATGCCCTCCGACACCATGGACTATAGCCTGTAGCTTTTCCGCGATTTTCACCTTTTTTTTTAAATCCTCCGAAATCGTAAAAAACGACATACTATAGTATGCCCTCCGACACCATGGACTATAGCCTGTCGCTTTTCCGCGATTTTCACCTTTTTTTAAATCCTCCGAAATCGTAAAAAACGACATACTATAGTATGCCCTCCGACACCATGGACTATAGCCTGTCGCTTTTCCGCGATTTTCACCTTTTTTTTTAAATCCTCCGAAATCGTAAAAAACGACATACTATAGTATGCCCTCCGACACCATGGACTATAGCCTGTCGCTTTTCCGTGATTTTCACCTTTTTTTAAATCCTCCGAAATCGTAAAAAAGGCACCCTATAGTATGCCCTCCGACACCATGAACTATAGCCTGTCGCTTTTCTGCGATTTTCACCTTTTTTTTAAATCCTCCGAAATCGTAAAAAACGACATACTATAGTATGCCCTCCGACACCATGGACTATAGCCTGTCGCTTTTCCGCGATTTTAAACCTTTTTTTAAATCCTCCGAAATCGTACAAAACGACATACTATAGTATAACCTCCGACACCATGGACTATAGCCTGTCGCTTTTCCGCGATTTTCACCTTTTTTCAAATCCTCCGAAATCGTAAAAAACGACATACTATAGTATGCCCTCCGACACCATGGACTATAGCCTGTCGCTTTTCTGCGATTTTCACCTTTTTTTTTAAATCCTCCGAAATCGTAAAAAAGGCACCCTATAATATGCCCTCCGACACCATGGACTATAGCCTGTCGCTTTTCCGCGAATTTCACCTTTTTTTAAACCCTCCTAAATCGTAAAAAACGACATACTATAGTATGCCCTCCGACACCATGGACTATAGCCTGTCGCTTTTCCGCGATTTTCACCTTTATTTTAATCCTCCGAAATCGTAAAAAACGACATACTATAGTATGCCCTCCGACACCATGGACTATAGCCTGTCGCTTTTCCGCGATTTTCACCTTTTTTTAAATCCTCCGAAATCGTAAAAAACGACATACTATAGTATGCCCTCCGACACCATGAACTATAGCCTGTCGCTTTTCCGCGATTTTCACCTTTTTTTTTAAATCCTCCGAAATCGTGAAAAAGGCACCCTATAGTATGCCCTCCGACACCATGGACTATAGCCTGTCGCTTTTCCGCGATTTTCACCTTTTTTTTAAATCCTCCGAAATCGTAAAAAACGACATACTATAGTATGCCCTCCGACACCATGGACTATAGCCTGTCGCTTTTCCGCGATTTTCACCTTTTTTTTAAATCCTCCGAAATCGTAAAAAACGACATACTATAGTATGCCCTCCGACACCATGGACTATAGCCTGTCGCTTTTCCGCGATTTTCACCTTTTTTTAAATCCTCCGAAATCGTGAAAAACGACATACTATAGTATGCCCTCCGACACCATGGACTATAGCCTGTCGCTTTTCCGCGATTTTCACCTTTTTTTTTAATCCTCCGAAATCGTAAAAAACGACATACTATAGTATGCCCTCCGACACCATGGACTATAGCCTGTCGCTTTTCCGTGATTTTCACCTTTTTTTAAATCCTCCGAAATCGTAAAAAAGGCACCCTATAGTATGCCCTCCGACACCATGGACTATAGCCTGTCGCTTTTCTGCGATTTTCACCTTTTTTTGAAATCCTCCGAAATCGTAAAAAACGACATACTATAGTATGCCCTCCGACACCATGGACTATAGCCTGTCGCTTTTCCGCGATTTTCACCTTTTTTTAAATCCTCCGAAATCGTACAAAACGACATACTATAGTATAACCTCCGACACCATGGACTATAGCCTGTCGCTTTTCCGCGATTTTCACCTTTTTTTAAATCCTCCGAAATCGTAAAAAACAACATACTATAGTATGCCCTCCGACACCATGAACTATAGCCTGTCGCTTTTCCGCGATTTTCACCTTTTTTTTAAATCCTCCGAAATCGTAAAAAACGACATACTATAGTATGCCCTCCGACACCATGGACTATAGCCTGTCGCTTTTCCGCGATTTTAAACCTTTTTTTAAATCCTCCGAAATCGTACAAAACGACATACTATAGTATAACCTCCGACACCATGGACTATAGCCTGTCGCTTTTCCGCGATTTTCACCTTTTTTTTTAATCCTCCGAAATCGTAAAAAACGACATACTATAGTATGCCCTCCGACACCATGGACTATAGCCTGTCGCTTTTCCGTGATTTTCACCTTTTTTTAAATCCTCCGAAATCGTAAAAAAGGCACCCTATTGTATGCCCTCCGACACCATGGACTATAGCCTGTCGCTTTTCTGCGATTTTCACCTTTTTTTGAAATCCTCCGAAATCGTAAAAAACGACATACTATAGTATGCCCTCCGACACCATGGACTATAGCCTGTCGCTTTTCCGCGATTTTCACCTTTTTTTAAATCCTCCGAAATCGTACAAAACGACATACTATAGTATAACCTCCGACACCATGGACTATAGCCTGTCGCTTTTCTGCGATTTTCACCTTTTTTTTAAATCCTCCGAAATCGTGAAAAAGGCACCCTATAATATGCCTCATGGACTATAGCCTGTCGCTTTTCCGCGATTTTCACCTTTTTTTTTAAATCCTCCGAAATCATAAAAAACGACATACTATAGTATGCCCTCCGACACCATGGACTATAGCCTGTCGCTTTTCCGCGATTTTCACCTTTTTTTTAAATCCTCCGAAATCGTAAAAAACGACATACTATAGTATGCCCTCCGACACCATGGACTATAGCCTGTCGCTTTTCCGCGATTTTCACCTTTTTTTTAAATCCTCCGAAATCGTAAAAAACGACATACTATAGTATGCCCTCCGACACCATGGACTATAGCCTGTCGCTTTTCCGCGATTTTCACCTTTTTTTAAATCCTCCGAAATCGTAAAAAACGACATACTATAGTATGCCCTCCGACACCATGGACTGTAGCCTGTCGCTTTTCCGTGATTTTCACCTTTTTTTAAATCCTCCGAAATCGTAAAAAACGACATACTATAGTATGCCCTCCGACACCATGGACTATAGCCTGTCGCTTTTCCGCGATTTTCACCTTTTTTTTAAATCCTCCGAAATCGTAAAAAACGACATACTATAGTATGCCCTCCGACACCATGGACTATAGCCTGTCGCTTTTCCGTGATTTTCACCTTTTTTTAAATCCTCCGAAATCGTAAAAAAGGCACCCTAAAGTATGCCCTCCGACACCATGGACTATAGCCTGTCGCTTTTCTGCGATTTTCACCTTTTTTTTAAATCCTCCGAAATCGTAAAAAACGACATACTATAGTATGCCCTCCGACACCATGGACTATAGCCTGTCGCTTTTCCGCGATTTTCACCTTTTTTTTAAATCCTCCGAAATCGTAAAAAACGACATACTATAGTATGCCCTCCGACACCATGGACTATAGCCTGTCGCTTTTCTGCGATTTTCACCTTTTTTTCAAATCCTCCGAAATCGTAAAAAACGACATACTATAGTATGCCCTCCGACACCATGGACTATAGCCTGTCGCTTTTCCGCGATTTTCACCTTTTTTTAAATCCTCCGAAATCATAAAAAACGACATACTATAGTATGCCCTCCGACACCATGGACTATAGCCGGTCGCTTTTCCGCGATTTTCACCTTTTTTTAAATCCTCCGAAATCGTAAAAAACGACATACTATAGTATGCCCTCCGACACCATGGACTATAGCCTGTCGCTTTTCCGCGATTTTCACCTTTTTTTTTAATCCTCCGAAATCGTGAAAAAGGCACCCTATAGTATGCCCTCCGACACCATGGACTATAGCCTGTCGCTTTTCCGCGATTTTCACCTTTTTTTTAAATCCTCCGAAATCGTAAAAAACGACATACTATAGTATGCCCTCCGACACCATGGACTATAGCCTGTCGCTTTTCCGCGATTTTCACCTTTTTTTTTAAATCCTCCGAAATCGTAAAAAACGACATACTATAGTATACCCTCCGACACCATGGACTATAGCCTGTCGCTTTTCCGCGAATTTCACCTTTTTTTAAACCCTCCTAAATCGTAAAAAACGACATACTATAGTATGCCCTCCGACACCATGGACTATAGCCTGTCGCTTTTCCGCGATTTTCACCTTTTTTTTTAATCCTCCGAAATCGTAAAAAACGACATACTATAGTATGCCCTCCGACACCATGGACTATAGCCTGTCGCTTTTCCGCGATTTTCACCTTTTTTTAAATCCTCCGAAATCGTAAAAAAGGCACCCTATAGTATGCCCTCCGACACCATGGACTATAGCCTGTCGCTTTTCTGCGATTTTCACCTTTTTTTTAAATCCTCCGAAATCGTAAAAAACGACATACTATAGTATGCCCTCCGACACCATGGACTATAGCCTGTCGCTTTTCCGCGATTTTCACCTTTTTTTTAAATCCTCCGAAATCGTAAAAAACGACATACTATAGTATGCCCTCCGACACCATGGACTATAGCCTGTCGCTTTTCTGCGATTTTCACCTTTTTTTCAAATCCTCCGAAATCGTAAAAAACGACATACTATAGTATGCCCTCCGACACCAAGGACTATAGCCTGACGCTTTTCCGCGATTTTCACCTTTTTTTAAATCCTCCGAAATCATAAAAAACGACATACTATAGTATGCCCTCCGACACCATGGACTATAGCCGGTCGCTTTTCCGCGATTTTCACCTGTTTTTAAATCCTCCGAAATCGTAAAAAACGACATACTATAGTATGCCCTCCGACACCATGGACTATAGCCTGTCGCTTTTCTGCGATTTTCACCTTTTTTTTAAAATCCTCCGAAATCGTGAAAAAGGCACCCTATAGTATGCCCTCCGACACCATGGACTATAGCCTGTCGCTTTTCCGCGATTTTCACCTTTTTTTTAAATCCTCCGAAATCGTAAAAAACGACATACTATAGTATGCCCTCCGACACCATGGACTATAGCCTGTCGCTTTTCTGCGATTTTCACCTTTTTTTCAAATCCTCCGAAATCGTAAAAAACGACATACTATAGTATACCCTCCGACACCATGGATAGTCCATGGTGTCGGAGGGTATACTATAGCCTGTCGCTTTTCCGCGATTTTCACCTTTTTTTTTAATCCTCCGAAATCGTAAAAAACGACATACTATAGTATGCCCTCCGACACCATGGACTATAGCCTGTCGCTTTTCCGCGATTTTCACCTTTTTTTAAATCCTCCGAAATCGTAAAAAACGACATACTATAGTATGCCCTCCGACACCATGGACTATAGCCTGTCGCTTTTCCGCGATTTTCACCTTTTTTTAAATCCTCCGAAATCGTAAAAAACGACATACTATAGTATGCCCTCCGACACCATGGACTATAGCCTGTCGCTTTTCCGTGATTTTCACCTTTTTTTAAATCCTCCGAAATCGTAAAAAACGACATACTATAGTATGCCCTCCGACACCATGGACTATAGCCTGTCGCTTTTCCGCGATTTTCACCTTTTTTTTTAATCCTCCGAAATCGTAAAAAACGACATACTATAGTATGCCCTCCGACACCATGGACTATAGCCTGTCGCTTTTCCGTGATTTTCACCTTTTTTTAAATCCTCCGAAATCGTAAAAAAGGCACCCTATAGTATGCCCTCCGACACCATGGACTATAGCCTGTCGCTTTTCTGCGATTTTCACCTTTTTTTGAAATCCTCCGAAATCGTAAAAAACGACATACTATAGTATGCCCTCCGACACCATGGACTATAGCCTGTCGCTTTTCCGCGATTTTCACCTTTTTTTAAATCCTCCGAAATCGTACAAAACGACATACTATAGTATAACCTCCGACACCATGGACTATAGCCTGTCGCTTTTCTGCGATTTTCACCTTTTTTTTAAATCCTCCGAAATCGTGAAAAAGGCACCCTATAATATGCCCTCCGACACCATGGACTATAGCCTGTCGCTTTCCGCGATTTTCACCTTTTTTTTAAAATCCTCCGAAATCATAAAAAACGACATACTATAGTATGCCCTCCGACACCATGGACTATAGCCTGTCGCTTTTCCGCGATTTTCACCTTTTTTTTAAATCCTCCGAAATCGTAAAAAACGACATACTATAGTATGCCCTCCGACACCATGGACTATAGCCTGTCGCTTTTCCGCGATTTTCACCTTTTTTTTAAATCCTCCGAAATCGTAAAAAACGACATACTATAGTATGCCCTCCGACACCATGGACTATAGCCTGTCGCTTTTCCGCGATTTTCACCTTTTTTTTTAATCCTCCGAAATTGTAAAAAACGACATACTATAGTATGCCCTCCGACACCATGGACTATAGCCTGTCGCTTTTCCGTGATTTTCACCTTTTTTTAAATCCTCCGAAATCGTAAAAAAGGCACCCTATAGTATGCCCTCCGACACCATGGACTATAGCCTGTCGCTTTTCTGCGATTTTCACCTTTTTTTGAAATCCTCCGAAATCGTAAAAAACGACATACTATAGTATGCCCTCCGACACCATGGACTATAGCCTGTCGCTTTTCCGCGATTTTCACCTTTTTTTAAATCCTCCGAAATCGTACAAAACGACATACTATAGTATAACCTCCGACACCATGGACTATAGCCTGTCGCTTTTCCGCGATTTTCACCTTTTTTTAAATCCTCCGAAATCGTAAAAAACGACATACTATAGTATGCCCTCCGACACCATGAACTATAGCCTGTCGCTTTTCCGCGATTTTCACCTTTTTTTTAAAATCCTCCGAAATCGTGAAAAAGGCACCCTATAGTATGCCCTCCGACACCATGGACTATAGCCTGTCGCTTTTCCGCGATTTTCACCTTTTTTTTAAATCCTCCGAAATCGTAAAAAACGACATACTATAGTATGCCCTCCGACACCATGGACTATAGCCTGTCGCTTTTCCGCGATTTTCACCTTTTTTTTAAATCCTCCGAAATCGTAAAAAACGACATACTATAGTATGCCCTCCGACACCATGGACTATAGCCTGTCGCTTTTCCGCGATTTTCACCTTTTTTTAAATCCTCCGAAATCGTAAAAAACGACATACTATAGTATGCCCTCCGACACCATGGACTATAGCCTGTCGCTTTTCCGTGATTTTCACCTTTTTTTAAATCCTCCGAAATCGTAAAAAACGACATACTATAGTATGCCCTCCGACACCATGGACTATAGCCTGTCGCTTTTCCGCGATTTTCACCTTTTTTTTTAATCCTCCGAAATCGTAAAAAACGACATACTATAGTATGCCCTCCGACACCATGGACTATAGCCTGTCGCTTTTCCGTGATTTTCACCTTTTTTTAAATCCTCCGAAATCGTAAAAAAGGCACCCTATAGTATGCCCTCCGACACCATGGACTATAGCCTGTCGCTTTTCTGCGATTTTCACCTTTTTTTGAAATCCTCCGAAATCGTAAAAAACGACATACTATAGTATGCCCTCCGACACCATGGACTATAGCCTGTCGCTTTTCCGCGATTTTCACCTTTTTTTAAATCCTCCGAAATCGTACAAAACGACATACTATAGTATAACCTCCGACACCATGGACTATAGCCTGTCGCTTTTCTGCGATTTTCACCTTTTTTTTAAATCCTCCGAAATCGTGAAAAAGGCACCCTATAATATGCCTCATGGACTATAGCCTGTCGCTTTTCCGCGATTTTCACCTTTTTTTTTAAATCCTCCGAAATCATAAAAAACGACATACTATAGTATGCCCTCCGACACCATGGACTATAGCCTGTCGCTTTTCCGCGATTTTCACCTTTTTTTTAAATCCTCCGAAATCGTAAAAAACGACATACTATAGTATGCCCTCCGACACCATGGACTATAGCCTGTCGCTTTTCCGCGATTTTCACCTTTTTTTTAAATCCTCCGAAATCGTAAAAAACGACATACTATAGTATGCCCTCCGACACCATGGACTATAGCCTGTCGCTTTTCCGCGATTTTCACCTTTTTTTAAATCCTCCGAAATCGTAAAAAACGACATACTATAGTATGCCCTCCGACACCATGGACTGTAGCCTGTCGCTTTTCCGTGATTTTCACCTTTTTTTAAATCCTCCGAAATCGTAAAAAACGACATACTATAGTATGCCCTCCGACACCATGGACTATAGCCTGTCGCTTTTCCGTGATTTTCACCTTTTTTTAAATCCTCCGAAATCGTAAAAAAGGCACCCTAAAGTATGCCCTCCGACACCATGGACTATAGCCTGTCGCTTTTCTGCGATTTTCACCTTTTTTTAAATCCTCCGAAATCGTAAAAAACGACATACTATAGTATGCCCTCTGACACCATGGACTATAGCCTGTCGCTTTTCCGTGATTTTCACCTTTTTTTAAATCCTCCGAAATCGTAAAAAACGACATACTATAGTATGCCCTCCGACACCATGGACTATAGCCTGTCGCTTTTCCGCGATTTTCACCTTTTTTTTTTATCCTCCGAAATCGTAAAAAACGACATACTATAGTATGCCCTCCGACACCATGGACTATAGCCTGTCGCTTTTCCGTGATTTTCACCTTTTTTTAAATCCTCCGAAATCGTAAAAAAGGCACCCTATAGTATGCCCTCCGACACCATGGACTATAGCCTGTCGCTTTTCTGCGATTTTCACCTTTTTTTGAAATCCTCCGAAATCGTAAAAAACGACATACTATAGTATGCCCTCCGACACCATGGACTATAGCCTGTCGCTTTTCCGCGATTTTCACCTTTTTTTAAATCCTCCGAAATCGTACAAAACGACATACTATAGTATAACCTCCGACACCATGGACTATAGCCTGTCGCTTTTCTGCGATTTTCACCTTTTTTTTAAATCCTCCGAAATCGTGAAAAAGGCACCCTATAATATGCCTCATGGACTATAGCCTGTCGCTTTTCCGCGATTTTCACCTTTTTTTTTAAATCCTCCGAAATCATAAAAAACGACATACTATAGTATGCCCTCCGACACCATGGACTATAGCCTGTCGCTTTTCCGCGATTTTCACCTTTTTTTTAAATCCTCCGAAATCGTAAAAAACGACATACTATAGTATGCCCTCCGACACCATGGACTATAGCCTGTCGCTTTTCCGCGATTTTCACCTTTTTTTTTAAATCCTCCGAAATCGTAAAAAACGACATACTATAGTATGCCCTCCGACACCATGGACTATAGCCTGTCGCTTTTCCGCGATTTTCACCTTTTTTTAAATCCTCCGAAATCGTAAAAAACGACATACTATAGTATGCCCTCCGACACCATGGACTGTAGCCTGTCGCTTTTCCGTGATTTTCACCTTTTTTTAAATCCTCCGAAATCGTAAAAAACGACATACTATAGTATGCCCTCCGACACCATGGACTATAGCCTGTCGCTTTTCCGCGATTTTCACCTTTTTTTTAAATCCTCCGAAATCGTAAAAAACGACATACTATAGTATGCCCTCCGACACCATGGACTATAGCCTGTCGCTTTTCCGTGATTTTCACCTTTTTTTAAATCCTCCGAAATCGTAAAAAACGACATACTATAGTATGCCCTCCGACACCATGGACTATAGCCTGTCGCTTTTCCGCGATTTTCACCTTTTTTTTAAATCCTCCGAAATCGTAAAAAACGACATACTATAGTATGCCCTCCGACACCATGGACTATAGCCTGTCGCTTTTCCGTGATTTTCACCTTTTTTTAAATCCTCCGAAATCGTAAAAAAGGCACCCTATAGTATGCCCTCCGACACCATGGACTATAGCCTGTCGCTTTTCTGCGATTTTCACCTTTTTTTTAAATCCTCCGAAATCGTAAAAAACGACATACTATAGTATGCCCTCCGACACCATGGACTATAGCCTGTCGCTTTTCCGCGATTTTCACCTTTTTTTTAAATCCTCCGAAATCGTAAAAAACGACATACTATAGTATGCCCTCCGACACCATGGACTATAGCCTGTCGCTTTTCTGCGATTTTCACCTTTTTTTCAAATCCTCCGAAATCGTAAAAAACGACATACTATAGTATGCCCTCCGACACCATGGACTATAGCCTGTCGCTTTTCCGCGATTTTCACCTTTTTTTAAATCCTCCGAAATCATAAAAAACGACATACTATAGTATGCCCTCCGACACCATGGACTATAGCCGGTCGCTTTTCCGCGATTTTCACCTTTTTTTAAATCCTCCGAAATCGTAAAAAACGACATACTATAGTATGCCCTCCGACACCATGGACTATAGCCTGTCGCTTTTCCGCGATTTTCACCTTTTTTTTAAATCCTCCGAAATCGTGAAAAAGGCACCCTATAGTATGCCCTCCGACACCATGGACTATAGCCTGTCGCTTTTCCGCGATTTTCACCTTTTTTTTAAATCCTCCGAAATCGTAAAAAACGACATACTATAGTATGCCCTCCGACACCATGGACTATAGCCTGTCGCTTTTCCGCGATTTTCACCTTTTTTTTTAATCCTCCGAAATCGTAAAAAACGACATACTATAGTATACCCTCCGACACCATGGACTATAGCCTGTCGCTTTTCCGCGAATTTCACCTTTTTTTAAACCCTCCTAAATCGTAAAAAACGACATACTATAGTATGCCCTCCGACACCATGGACTATAGCCTGTCGCTTTTCCGCGATTTTCACCTTTTTTTTTAATCCTCCGAAATCGTAAAAAACGACATACTATAGTATGCCCTCCGACACCATGGACTATAGCCTGTCGCTTTTCCGCGATTTTCACCTTTTTTTAAATCCTCCGAAATCGTAAAAAAGGCACCCTATAGTATGCCCTCCGACACCATGGACTATAGCCTGTCGCTTTTCTGCGATTTTCACCTTTTTTTTAAATCCTCCGAAATCGTAAAAAACGACATACTATAGTATGCCCTCCGACACCATGGACTATAGCCTGTCGCTTTTCCGCGATTTTCACCTTTTTTTTAAATCCTCCGAAATCGTAAAAAACGACATACTATAGTATGCCCTCCGACACCATGGACTATAGCCGGTCGCTTTTCCGCGATTTTCACCTGTTTTTAAATCCTCCGAAATCGTAAAAAACGACATACTATAGTTTGCCCTCCGACACCATGGACTATAGCCTGTCGCTTTTCCGCGATTTTCACCTTTTTTTTTAAAATCCTCCGAAATCGTGAAAAAGGCACCCTATAGTATGCCCTCCGACACCATGGACTATAGCCTGTCGCTTTTCCGCGATTTTCACCTTTTTTTTAAATCCTCCGAAATCGTAAAAAACGACATACTATAGTATGCCCTCCGACACCATGGACTATAGCCTGTCGCTTTTCCGCGATTTTCACCTTTTTTTTAAATCCTCCGAAATCGTAAAAAACGACATACTATAGTATACCCTCCGACACCATGGACTATAGCCTGTCGCTTTTCCGCGAATTTCACCTTTTTTTAAACCCTCCTAAATCGTAAAAAACGACATACTATAGTATGCCCTCCGACACCATGGACTATAGCCTGTCGCTTTTCCGCGATTTTCACCTTTTTTTTTAATCCTCCGAAATCGTAAAAAACGACATACTATAGTATGCCCTCCGACACCATGGACTATAGCCTGTCGCTTTTCCGCGATTTTCACCTTTTTTTAAATCCTCCGAAATCGTAAAAAACGACATACTATAGTATGCCCTCCGACACCATGAACTATAGCCTGTCGCTTTTCCGCGATTTTCACCTTTTTTTTAAATCCTCCGAAATCGTGAAAAAGGCACCCTATAGTATGCCCTCCGACACCATGGACTATAGCCTGTCGCTTTTCCGCGATTTTCACCTTTTTTTTAAATCCTCCGAAATCGTAAAAAACGACATACTATAGTATGCCCTCCGACACCATGGACTATAGCCTGTCGCTTTTCCGCGATTTTCACCTTTTTTTTAAATCCTCCGAAATCGTAAAAAACGACATACTATAGTATGCCCTCCGACACCATGGACTATAGCCTGTCGCTTTTCCGCGATTTTCACCTTTTTTTAAATCCTCCGAAATCGTAAAAAACGACATACTATAGTATGCCCTCCGACACCATGGACTATAGCCTGTCGCTTTTCCGTGATTTTCACCTTTTTTTAAATCCTCCGAAATCGTACAAAACGACATACTATAGTATAACCTCCGACACCATGGACTATAGCCTGTCGCTTTTCCGCGATTTTCACCTTTTTTCAAATCCTCCGAAATCGTAAAAAACAACATACTATAGTATGCCCTCCGACACCATGGACTATAGCCTGTCGCTTTTCTGCGATTTTCACCTTTTTTTTAAATCCTCCGAAATCGTGAAAAAGGCACCCTATAATATGCCCTCCGACACCATGGACTATAGCCTGTCGCTTTTCCGCGATTTTCACCTTTTTTTTAAATCCTCCGAAATCGTAAAAAACGACATACTATAGTATGCCCTCCGACACCATGGACTATAGCCTGTCGCTTTTCCGCGATTTTCACCTTTTTTTAAATCCTCCGAAATCGTAAAAAACGACATACTATAGTATGCCCTCCGACACCATGGACTATAGCCTGTCGCTTTTCCGTGATTTTCACCTTTTTTTAAATCCTCCGAAATCGTAAAAAACGACATACTATAGTATGCCCTCCGACACCATGGACTATAGCCTGTCGCTTTTCCGCGATTTTCACCTTTTTTTTTAAATCCTCCGAAATCGTAAAAAACGACATACTATAGTATGCCCTCCGACACCATGGACTATAGCCTGTCGCTTTTCCGTGATTTTCACCTTTTTTTAAATCCTCCGAAATCGTAAAAAAGGCACCCTATAGTATGCCCTCCGACACCATGGACTATAGCCTGTCGCTTTTCTGCGATTTTCACCTTTTTTTTAAATCCTCCGAAATCGTAAAAAACGACATACTATAGTATGCCCTCCGACACCATGGACTATAGCCTGTCGCTTTTCTGCGATTTTCACCTTTTTTTCAAATCCTCCGAAATCGTAAAAAACGACATACTATAGTATGCCCTCCGACACCATGGACTATAGCCTGTCGCTTTTCTGCGATTTTCACCTTTTTTTTAAATCCTCCGAAATCGTAAAAAACGACATACTATAGTATGCCCTCCGACACCATGGACTATAGCCTGTCGCTTTTCCGTGATTTTCACCTTTTTTTAAATCCTCCGAAATCGTAAAAAACGACATACTATAGTATGCCCTCCGACACCATGGACTATAGCCTGTCGCTTTTCCGCGATTTTCACCTTTTTTTTAAATCCTCCGAAATCGTAAAAAACGACATACTATAGTATGCCCTCCGACACCATGGACTATAGCCTGTCGCTTTTCCGTGATTTTCACCTTTTTTTAAATCCTCCGAAATCGTAAAAAAGGCACCCTATAGTATGCCCTCCGACACCATGGACTATAGCCTGTCGCTTTTCTGCGATTTTCACCTTTTTTTTTAAATCCTCCGAAATCGTAAAAAACGACATACTATAGTATGCCCTCCGACACCATGGACTATAGCCTGTCGCTTTTCCGCGATTTTCACCTTTTTTTGAAATCCTCCGAAATCGTAAAAAACGACATACTATAGTATGCCCTCCGACACCATGGACTATAGCCTGTCGCTTTTCTGCGATTTTCACCTTTTTTTCAAATCCTCCGAAATCGTAAAAAACGACATACTATAGTATGCCCTCCGACACCATGGACTATAACATGTTTGCCTGAAAAGGAATCTTTGAAATGTTTCATCGTTTTAGAAATATAGTGCTTTCAAATTTGAGACATTTACAATGGGGCTCAATGGCAGATATTGGCACGTCAAAAAAGCACTTTCACCTAGAAACTCCATTCACACTTTTTATAATTCAGCTTTCTGTGGAGACACATGCTGGAACTTTTTACTTTGAAATGTTTTGTAGTTTCTGAGTTATTTAAGTTAAACGCCCAATGCATTCCCAATGGCAATAGCACAAACTTTGGCATGCTACTAGTCCTGTATACTTACACCTAGAAACGCCATTCAAACCTATTTAGGTTCATCTTACGGTGGACATGTTTGCCTGAAAAGGAATCTTTGAAATGTTTCATCGTTTTAGAAATATAGTGCTTTCAAATTTGAGACATTTACAATGGGGCTCAATGGCAGATATTGGCATGTCAAAAAAGCACTTTCACCTAGAAACTCCATTCACACTTTTTATAATTCAGCTTTCTGTGGAGACACATGCTGGAACTTTTTACTTTGAAATGTTTTGTAGTTTCTGAGTTATTTAAGTTAAACGCCCAATGCATTCCCAATGGCAATAGCACAAACTTTGGCATGCTACTAGTCCTGTATACTTACACCTAGAAACCCCATTCAAACCTATTTAGGTTCATCTTACGGTGGACATGTTTGCCTGAAAAGGAATCTTTGAAATGTTTCATCGTTTTAGAAATATAGTGCTTTCAAATTTGAGACATTTACAATGGGGCTCAATGGCAGATATTGGCACGTCAAAAAAGCACTTTCACCTAGAAACTCCATTCACACTTTTTATAATTCAGCTTTCTGTGGAGACACATGCTGGAACTTTTTACTTTTAAATGTTTTGTAGTTTGAGTTATTTAAGTTAAACGCCCAATGCATTCCCAATGGCAATAGCACAAACTTTGGCATGCTACTAGTCCTACATACTTACACCTAGAAACCCCATTCAAACCTATTTAGGTTCATCTTACGGTGGACATGTTTGCCTGAAAAGGAATCTTTGAAATGTTTCATCGTTTTAGAAATATAGTGCTTTCAAATTTGAGACATTTACAATGGGGCTCAATGGCAGATATTGGCACGTCAAAAAAGCACTTTCACCTAGAAACTCCATTCAAACCTATTTAGGTTCATCTTACGGTGGACATGTTTGCCTGAAAAGGAATCTTTGAAATGTTTCATAGTTTTAGAAATATAGTGCTTTCAATTTGAGATATTTATAATGGCAGATAGTGGCACGTCAAAAAATCTTTCACCTAGAAACTCCATTCACACGTTTTATAATTCAGCTTACTGTGGAGACACATGCTGGAACTTTTTACTTTGAAATGTTTTGTAGTTTCTGAGTTATTTAAGTTAAACGCCCAATGCATTCCCAATGGCAATAGCACAAACTTTGGCATGCTACTAGTCCTACATACTTACACCTAGAAACCCCATTCAAACCTATTTAGGTTCATCTTACGGTGGACATGTTAGCCTGAAAAGGAATCTTTGAAATGTTTCATAGTTTTAGAAATATAGTGCTTTCAATTTGAGAAATTTATAATGGCAGATAGTGGCACGTCAAAAAATCTTTCACCTAGAAACTCCATTCACACGTTTTATAATTCAGCTTACTGTGGAGACACATGCTGGAACTTTTTACTTTGAAATGTTTTGTAGTTTCTGAGTTATTTAAGTTAAACGCCCAATGCATTCCCAATGGCAATAGCACAAACTTTGGCATGCTACTAGTCCTACATACTTACACCTAGAAACCCCATTCAAACCTATTTAGGTTCATCTTACGGTGGACATGTTTGCCTGAAAAGGAATCTTTGAAATGTTTCATCGTTTTAGAAATATAGTGCTTTCAAATTTGAGACATTTACAATGGGGCTCAATGGCAGATATTGGCACGTCAAAAAAGCACTTTCACCTAGAAACTCCATTCACACTTTTTATAATTCAGCTTTCTGTGGAGACACATGCTGGAACTTTTTACTTTGAAATGTTTTGTAGTTTCTGAGTTATTTAAGTTAAACGCCCAATGCATTCCCAATGGCAATAGCACAAACTTTGGCATGCTACTAGTCCTACATACTTACACCTAGAAACCCCATTCAAACCTATTTATGTTCATCTTACGGTGGACATGTTTGCCTGAAAAGGAATCTTTTAAATGTTTCATCGTTTTAGAAATATAGTGCATTTAAATTTGAGAAATTCAGAATGGGGGTCAATGGCAGATTTTGGCAAGTAAAGATTTGAGTGGGGTTTGAACCTAGCCTGGTTAATAAACCAGACCGAATCAGCCGTTGGCACAAAAAAAATGCCTACCAGCGCATTACGGTCTGGCGAGGCTCAGTAGCACGCCTCTTTCCTACAACCGAGAACAGGTCGGACCAATCGGGACACGGTATGCAATATGGGCGGGCTTTGGTACAGTGACAATGCTTGAGACCTTTGACTGACAGTAGCTCTGACCAATTGTGGACAAGAGACATTGTATGAACCCGCCCCCCGGGAAATGAAATCCAAGTGGAGCCAGCCCAGACTAATATACCGCGACAGTGTTGTGTGATATTAGTCTGTTTTATTAGCCAGGCTAGTTTGAACCCAGAATCTCCAGATCATGCAGCCAGTGTGCTAAGTCACTGATCTACTTGCTACCTGCCTCAACACAGTCTGCTGTTCCCTTTGAGTACAACATTGATACAAAAATAAAATACAAAAAATAAAATAACAGGAGATTTGTCTATTGTTTATTTTGCTGTTGTTTATCTCTAGACGTTCGAATGTTTATGAACCACAATGGAAACACGTCTCTGGCTCTTCTGTCATTATCTATTCTGCCTTTTAAGAACAGCATGCACAGTAGCTCACTGGGTACAGAGCCTGCCTGGGAATCAGGAGGCTGCAGGTTCAAGTCCTGGCTCTGACATAGTGTCCCAAAATCATGAAAATATTACATAATATATTATGCCGTCCCAAACCATGGACTATAGTATGTCGTTTTTTCATGATTTTCATCTTTTTTTCAAATCCTCCAAAATCATGAAAAACGACATGCTATAGTATGCCGTCCGAAACCATGAACTATAGTATGTCGTTTTTTCATGATTTTCATCTTTTTTTCAAATAGTCCAAAATCACGAAAAACGACATGCTATAGTATGCCGTCCGAAAAAAATATATAACTTTGGCATGCTACTAGTCCTACATACTTACACCTAGAATCCCCATTCAAACCTATTTAGGTTCATCTTACGGTGGACATGTTTGCCTGAAAAGGAATCTTTGAAATGTTTCATAGTTTTAGAAATATAGTGCTTTCAATTTGAGAAATGTATAATGGCAGATAGTGGCACGTCAAAAAATCTTTCAACTAGAAACTCCATTCACACGTTTTATAATTCAGCTTACTGTGGAGACACATGCTGGAACTTTTTACTTTGAAATGTTTTGTAGTTTGAGTTATTTAAGTTAAACGCCCAATGCATTCCCAATGGCAATAGCACAAACTTTGGCATGCTACTAGTCCTACATACTTACACCTAGAAACCCCATTCAAACCTATTTAGGTTCATCTTACGGTGGACATGTTTGCCTGAAAAGGAATCTTTGAAATGTTTCATCGTTTTAGAAATATAGTGCTTTCAAATTTGAGACATTTACAATGGGGCTCAATGGCAGATATTGGCACGTCAAAAAAGCACTTTCACCTAGAAACTCCATTCACACTTTTTATAATTCAGCTTTCTGTGGAGACACATGCTGGAACTTTTTACTTTGAAATGTTTTGTAGTTTCTGAGTTATTTAAGTTAAACGCCCAATGCATTCCCAATGGCAATAGCACAAACTTTGGCATGCTACTAGTCCTGTATACTTACACCTAGAAACCCCATTCAAACCTATTTAGGTTCATCTTACGGTGGACATGTTTGCCTGAAAAGGAATCTTTGAAATGTTTCATCGTTTTAGAAATATAGTGCTTTCAAATTTGAGACATTTACAATGGGGCTCAATGGCAGATATTGGCACGTCAAAAAAGCACTTTCACCTAGAAACTCCATTCACACTTTTTATAATTCAGCTTTCTGTGGAGACACATGCTGGAACTTTTTACTTTGAAATGTTTTGTAGTTTCTGAGTTATTTAAGTTAAACGCCCAATGCATTCCCAATGGCAATAGCACAAACTTTGGCATGCTACTAGTCCTACATACTTACACCTAGAAACCCCATTCAAACCTATTTAGGTTCATCTTACGGTGGACATGTTTGCCTGAAAAGGAATCTTTGAAATGTTTCATCGTTTTAGAAATATAGTGCTTTCAAATTTGAGACATTTACAATGGGGCTCAATGGCAGATATTGGCACGTCAAAAAAGCACTTTCACCTAGAAACTCCATTCACACTTTTTATAATTCAGCTTTCTGTGGAGACACATGCTGGAACTTTTTACTTTGAAATGTTTTGTAGTTTCTGAGTTATTTAAGTTAAACGCCCAATGCATTCCCAATGGCAATAGCACAAACTTTGGCATGCTACTAGTCCTACATACTTACACCTAGAAACCCCATTCAAACCTATTTATGTTCATCTTACGGTGGACATGTTTGCCTGAAAAGGAATCTTTTAAATGTTTCATCGTTTTAGAAATATAGTGCATTTAAATTTGAGAAATTCAGAATGGGGGTCAATGGCAGATTTTGGCAAGTAAAGATTTGAGTGGGGTTTGAACCTAGCCTGGTTAATAAACCAGACCGAATCAGCCGTTGGCACAAAAAAAATGCCTACCAGCGCATTACGGTCTGGCGAGGCTCAGTAGCACGCCTCTTTCCTACAACCGAGAACAGGTCGGACCAATCGGGACACGGTATGCAATATGGGCGGGCTTTGGTACAGTGACAATGCTTGAGACCTTTGACTGACAGTAGCTCTGACCAATTGTGGACAAGAGACATTGTATGAACCCGCCCCCCGGGAAATGAAATCCAAGTGGAGCCAGCCCAGACTAATATACCGCGACAGTGTTGTGTGATATTAGTCTGTTTTATTAGCCAGGCTAGTTTGAACCCAGAATCTCCAGATCATGCAGCCAGTGTGCTAAGTCACTGATCTACTTGCTACCTGCCTCAACACAGTCTGCTGTTCCCTTTGAGTACAACATTGATACAAAAATAAAATACAAAAAATAAAATAACAGGAGATTTGTCTATTGTTTATTTTGCTGTTGTTTATCTCTAGACGTTCGAATGTTTATGAACCACAATGGAAACACGTCTCTGGCTCTTCTGTCATTATCTATTCTGCCTTTTAAGAACAGCATGCACAGTAGCTCACTGGGTACAGAGCCTGCCTGGGAATCAGGAGGCTGCAGGTTCAAGTCCTGGCTCTGACATAGTGTCCCAAAATCATGAAAATATTACATAATATATTATGCCGTCCCAAACCATGGACTATAGTATGTCGTTTTTTCATGATTTTCATCTTTTTTTCAAATCCTCCAAAATCATGAAAAACGACATGCTATAGTATGCCGTCCGAAACCATGAACTATAGTATGTCGTTTTTTCATGATTTTCATCTTTTTTTCAAATAGTCCAAAATCACGAAAAACGACATGCTATAGTATGCCGTCCGAAAAAAATATATAACTTTGGCATGCTACTAGTCCTACATACTTACACCTAGAATCCCCATTCAAACCTATTTAGGTTCATCTTACGGTGGACATGTTTGCCTGAAAAGGAATCTTTGAAATGTTTCATAGTTTTAGAAATATAGTGCTTTCAATTTGAGAAATGTATAATGGCAGATAGTGGCACGTCAAAAAATCTTTCAACTAGAAACTCCATTCACACGTTTTATAATTCAGCTTACTGTGGAGACACATGCTGGAACTTTTTACTTTGAAATGTTTTGTAGTTTGAGTTATTTAAGTTAAACGCCCAATGCATTCCCAATGGCAATAGCACAAACTTTGGCATGCTACTAGTCCTACATACTTACACCTAGAAACCCCATTCAAACCTATTTAGGTTCATCTTACGGTGGACATGTTTGCCTGAAAAGGAATCTTTGAAATGTTTCATCGTTTTAGAAATATAGTGCTTTCAAATTTGAGACATTTACAATGGGGCTCAATGGCAGATATTGGCACGTCAAAAAAGCACTTTCACCTAGAAACTCCATTCACACTTTTTATAATTCAGCTTTCTGTGGAGACACATGCTGGAACTTTTTACTTTGAAATGTTTTGTAGTTTCTGAGTTATTTAAGTTAAACGCCCAATGCATTCCCAATGGCAATAGCACAAACTTTGGCATGCTACTAGTCCTACATACTTACACCTAGAAACCCCATTCAAACCTATTTAGGTTCATCTTACGGTGGACATGTTTGCCTGAAAAGGAATCTTTGAAATGTTTCATCGTTTTAGAAATATAGTGCTTTCAAATTTGAGACATTTACAATGGGGCTCAATGGCAGATATTGGCACGTCAAAAAAGCACTTTCACCTAGAAACTCCATTCACACTTTTTATAATTCAGCTTTCTGTGGAGACACATGCTGGAACTTTTTACTTTGAAATGTTTTGTAGTTTCTGAGTTATTTAAGTTAAACGCCCAATGCATTCCCAATGGCAATAGCACAAACTTTGGCATGCTACTAGTCCTGTATACTTACACCTAGAAACCCCATTCAAACCTATTTAGGTTCATCTTACGGTGGACATGTTTGCCTGAAAAGGAATCTTTGAAATGTTTCATCGTTTTAGAAATATAGTGCTTTCAAATTTGAGACATTTACAATGGGGCTCAATGGCAGATATTGGCACGTCAAAAAAGCACTTTCACCTAGAAACTCCATTCACACTTTTTATAATTCAGCTTTCTGTGGAGACACATGCTGGAACTTTTTACTTTGAAATGTTTTGTAGTTTCTGAGTTATTTAAGTTAAACGCCCAATGCATTCCCAATGGCAATAGCACAAACTTTGGCATGCTACTAGTCCTACATACTTACACCTAGAAACCCCATTCAAACCTATTTAGGTTCATCTTACGGTGGACATGTTTGCCTGAAAAGGAATCTTTGAAATGTTTCATAGTTTTAGAAATATAGTGCTTTCAATTTGAGAAATGTATAATGGCAGATAGTGGCATGTCAAAAAATCTTTCACCTAGAAACTCCATTCACACGTTTTATAATTCAGCTTACTGTGGAGACACATGCTGGAACTTTTTACTTTGAAATGTTTTGTAGTTTCTGAGTTATTTAAGTTAAACGCCCAATGCATTCCCAATGGCAATAGCACAAACTTTGGCATGCTACTAGTCCTACATACTTACACCTAGAAACCCCATTCAAACCTATTTAGGTTCATCTTACGGTGGACATGTTTGCCTGAAAAGGAATCTTTGAAATGTTTCATCGTTTTAGAAATATAGTGCTTTCAAATTTGAGACATTTACAATGGGGCTCAATGGCAGATATTGGCACGTCAAAAAAGCACTTTCACCTAGAAACTCCATTCACACTTTTTATAATTCAGCTTTCTGTGGAGACACATGCTGGAACTTTTTACTTTGAAATGTTTTGTAGTTTCTGAGTTATTTAAGTTAAACGCCCAATGCATTCCCAATGGCAATAGCACAAACTTTGGCATGCTACTAGTCCTACATACTTACACCTAGAAACCCCATTCAAACCTATTTAGGTTCATCTTACGGTGGACATGTTTGCCTGAAAAGGAATCTTTGAAATGTTTCATAGTTTTAGAAATATAGTGCTTTCAATTTGAGAAATTTATAATGGCAGATAGTGGCACGTCAAAAAATCTTTCACCTAGAAACTCCATTCACACGTTTTATAATTCAGCTTACTGTGGAGACACATGCTGGAACTTTTTACTTTGAAATGTTTTGTAGTTTCTGAGTTATTTAAGTTAAACGCCCAATGCATTCCCAATGGCAATAGCACAAACTTTGGCATGCTACTAGTCCTACATACTTACACCTAGAAACCCCATTCAAACCTATTTAGGTTCATCTTACGGTGGACATGTTTGCCTGAAAAGGAATCTTTGAAATGTTTCATCGTTTTAGAAATATAGTGCTTTCAAATTTGAGACATTTACAATGGGGCTCAATGGCAGATATTGGCACGTCAAAAAAGCACTTTCACCTAGAAACTCCATTCACACTTTTTATAATTCAGCTTTCTGTGGAGACACATGCTGGAACTTTTTACTTTGAAATGTTTTGTAGTTTCTGAGTTATTTAAGTTAAACGCCCAATGCATTCCCAATGGCAATAGCACAAACTTTGGCATGCTACTAGTCCTACATACTTACACCTAGAAACCCCATTCAAACCTATTTAGGTTCATCTTACGGTGGACATGTTTGCCTGAAAAGGAATCTTTTAAATGTTTCATCGTTTTAGAAATATAGTGCATTTAAATTTGAGAAATTCAGAATGGGGGTCAATGGCAGATTTTGGCAAGTAAAGATTTGAGTGGGGTTTGAACCTAGCCTGGTTAATAAACCAGACCGAATCAGCCGTTGGCAAAAACAAAATGCCTACCAGCGCATTACGGTCTGGCGAGGCTCAGTAGCACGCCTCTTTCCTACAACCGAGAACAGGTCGGACCAATCGGGACACGGTATGCAATATGGGCGGGCTTTGGTACAGTGACAATGCTTGAGACCTTTGACTGACAGTAGCTCTGACCAATTGTGGACAAGAGACATTGTATGAACCCGCCCCCCGGGAAATGAAATCCAAGTGGAGCCAGCCCAGACTAATATACCGCGACAGTGTTGTGTGATATTAGTCTGTTTTATTAGCCAGGCTAGTTTGAACCCACAATCTCCAGATCATGCAGCCAGTGTGCTAAGTCACTGATCTACTTGCTACCTGCCTCAACACAGTCTGCTGTTCCCTTTGAGTACAACATTGATACAAAAATAAAATACAAAAAATAAAATAACAGGAGATTTGTATATTGTTTATTTTGCTGTTGTTTATCTCTAGACGTTCGAATGTTTATGAACCACAATGGAAACACGTCTCTGGCTCTTCTGTCATTATCTATTCTGCCTTTTAAGAACAGCATGCACAGTAGCTCACTGGGTACAGAGCCTGCCTGGGAATCAGGAGGCTGCAGGTTCAAGTCCTGGCTCTGACATAGTGTCCCAAAATCATGAAAATATTACATAATATATTATGCCGTCCCAAACCATGGACTATAGTATGTCGTTTTTTCATGATTTTCATCTTTTTTTCAAATCCTCCAAAATCATGAAAAACGACATGCTATAGTATGCCGTCCGAAACCATGAACTATAGTATGTCGTTTTTTCATGATTTTCATCTTTTTTTCAAATAGTCCAAAATCACGAAAAACGACATGCTATAGTATGCCGTCCGAAAAAAATATATAACTTTGGCATGCTACTAGTCCTACATACTTACACCTAGAATCCCCATTCAAACCTATTTAGGTTCATCTTACGGTGGACATGTTTGCCTGAAAAGGAATCTTTGAAATGTTTCATAGTTTTAGAAATATAGTGCTTTCAATTTGAGAAATGTATAATGGCAGATAGTGGCACGTCAAAAAATCTTTCAACTAGAAACTCCATTCACACGTTTTATAATTCAGCTTACTGTGGAGACACATGCTGGAACTTTTTACTTTGAAATGTTTTGTAGTTTGAGTTATTTAAGTTAAACGCCCAATGCATTCCCAATGGCAATAGCACAAACTTTGGCATGCTACTAGTCCTAGATACTTACACCTAGAAACCCCATTCAAACCTATTTAGGTTCATCTTACGGTGGACATGTTTGCCTGAAAAGGAATCTTTGAAATGTTTCATCGTTTTAGAAATATAGTGCTTTCAAATTTGAGACATTTACAATGGGGCTCAATGGCAGATATTGGCACGTCAAAAAAGCACTTTCACCTAGAAACTCCATTCACACTTTTTATAATTCAGCTTTCTGTGGAGACACATGCTGGAACTTTTTACTTTGAAATGTTTTGTAGTTTCTGAGTTATTTAAGTTAAACGCCCAATGCATTCCCAATGGCAATAGCACAAACTTTGGCATGCTACTAGTCCTACATACTTACACCTAGAAACCCCATTCAAACCTATTTAGGTTCATCTTACGGTGGACATGTTTGCCTGAAAAGGAATCTTTGAAATGTTTCATCGTTTTAGAAATATAGTGCTTTCAAATTTGAGACATTTACAATGGGGCTCAATGGCAGATATTGGCACGTCAAAAAAGCACTTTCACCTAGAAACTCCATTCACACTTTTTATAATTCAGCTTTCTGTGGAGACACATGCTGGAACTTTTTACTTTGAAATGTTTTGTAGTTTCTGAGTTATTTAAGTTAAACGCCCAATGCATTCCCAATGGCAATAGCACAAACTTTGGCATGCTACTAGTCCTGTATACTTACACCTAGAAACCCCATTCAAACCTATTTAGGTTCATCTTACGGTGGACATGTTTGCCTGAAAAGGAATCTTTGAAATGTTTCATCGTTTTAGAAATATAGTGCTTTCAAATTTGAGACATTTACAATGGGGCTCAATGGCAGATATTGGCACGTCAAAAAAGCACTTTCACCTAGAAACTCCATTCACACTTTTTATAATTCAGCTTTCTGTGGAGACACATGCTGGAACTTTTTACTTTGAAATGTTTTGTAGTTTCTGAGTTATTTAAGTTAAACGCCCAATGCATTCCCAATGGCAATAGCACAAACGTTGGCATGCTACTAGTCCTACATACTTACACCTAGAAACCCCATTCAAACCTATTTAGGTTCATCTTACGGTGGACATGTTTGCCTGAAAAGGAATCTTTGAAATGTTTCATAGTTTTAGAAATATAGTGCTTTCAATTTGAGAAATGTATAATGGCAGATAGTGGCACGTCAAAAAATCTTTCACCTAGAAACTCCATTCACACGTTTTATAATTCAGCTTACTGTGGAGACACATGCTGGAACTTTTTACTTTGAAATGTTTTGTAGTTTCTGAGTTATTTAAGTTAAACGCCCAATGCATTCCCAATGGCAATAGCACAAACTTTGGCATGCTACTAGTCCTACATACTTACACCTAGAAACCCCATTCAAACCTATTTAGGTTCATCTTACGGTGGACATGTTTGCCTGAAAAGGAATCTTTGAAATGTTTCATCGTTTTAGAAATATAGTGCTTTCAAATTTGAGACATTTACAATGGGGCTCAATGGCAGATATTGGCACGTCAAAAAAGCACTTTCACCTAGAAACTCCATTCACACTTTTTATAATTCAGCTTTCTGTGGAGACACATGCTGGAACTTTTTACTTTGAAATGTTTTGTAGTTTCTGAGTTATTTAAGTTAAACGCCCAATGCATTCCCAATGGCAATAGCACAAACTTTGGCATGCTACTAGTCCTACATACTTACACCTAGAAACCCCATTCAAACCTATTTAGGTTCATCTTACGGTGGACATGTTTGCCTGAAAAGGAATCTTTGAAATGTTTCATAGTTTTAGAAATATAGTGCTTTCAATTTGAGAAATTTATAATGGCAGATAGTGGCACGTCAAAAAATCTTTCACCTAGAAACTCCATTCACACGTTTTATAATTCAGCTTACTGTGGAGACACATGCTGGAACTTTTTACTTTGAAATGTTTTGTAGTTTCTGAGTTATTTAAGTTAAACGCCCAATGCATTCCCAATGGCAATAGCACAAACTTTGGCATGCTACTAGTCCTACATACTTACACCTAGAAACCCCATTCAAACCTATTTAGGTTCATCTTACGGTGGACATGTTTGCCTGAAAAGGAATCTTTGAAATGTTTCATCGTTTTAGAAATATAGTGCTTTCAAATTTGAGACATTTACAATGGGGCTCAATGGCAGATATTGGCACGTCAAAAAAGCACTTTCACCTAGAAACTCCATTCACACTTTTTATAATTCAGCTTTCTGTGGAGACACATGCTGGAACTTTTTACTTTGAAATGTTTTGTAGTTTCTGAGTTATTTAAGTTAAACGCCCAATGCATTCCCAATGGCAATAGCACAAACTTTGGCATGCTACTAGTCCTACATACTTACACCTAGAAACCCCATTCAAACCTATTTAGGTTCATCTTACGGTGGACATGTTTGCCTGAAAAGGAATCTTTTAAATGTTTCATCGTTTTAGAAATATAGTGCATTTAAATTTGAGAAATTCAGAATGGGGGTCAATGGCAGATTTTGGCAAGTAAAGATTTGAGTGGGGTTTGAACCTAGCCTGGTTAATAAACCAGACCGAATCAGCCGTTGGCAAAAACAAAATGCCTACCAGCGCATTACGGTCTGGCGAGGCTCAGTAGCACGCCTCTTTCCTACAACCGAGAACAGGTCGGACCAATCGGGACACGGTATGCAATATGGGCGGGCTTTGGTACAGTGACAATGCTTGAGACCTTTGACTGACAGTAGCTCTGACCAATTGTGGACAAGAGACATTGTATGAACCCGCCCCCCGGGAAATGAAATCCAAGTGGAGCCAGCCCAGACTAATATACCGCGACAGTGTTGTGTGATATTAGTCTGTTTTATTAGCCAGGCTAGTTTGAACCCACAATCTCCAGATCATGCAGCCAGTGTGCTAAGTCACTGATCTACTTGCTACCTGCCTCAACACAGTCTGCTGTTCCCTTTGAGTACAACATTGATACAAAAATAAAATACAAAAAATAAAATAACAGGAGATTTGTATATTGTTTATTTTGCTGTTGTTTATCTCTAGACGTTCGAATGTTTATGAACCACAATGGAAACACGTCTCTGGCTCTTCTGTCATTATCTATTCTGCCTTTTAAGAACAGCATGCACAGTAGCTCACTGGGTACAGAGCCTGCCTGGGAATCAGGAGGCTGCAGGTTCAAGTCCTGGCTCTGACATAGTGTCCCAAAATCATGAAAATATTACATAATATATTATGCCGTCCCAAACCATGGACTATAGTATGTCGTTTTTTCATGATTTTCATCTTTTTTTCAAATCCTCCAAAATCATGAAAAACGACATGCTATAGTATGCCGTCCGAAACCATGAACTATAGTATGTCGTTTTTTCATGATTTTCATCTTTTTTTCAAATAGTCCAAAATCACGAAAAACGACATGCTATAGTATGCCGTCCGAAAAAAATATATAACTTTGGCATGCTACTAGTCCTACATACTTACACCTAGAATCCCCATTCAAACCTATTTAGGTTCATCTTACGGTGGACATGTTTGCCTGAAAAGGAATCTTTGAAATGTTTCATAGTTTTAGAAATATAGTGCTTTCAATTTGAGAAATGTATAATGGCAGATAGTGGCACGTCAAAAAATCTTTCAACTAGAAACTCCATTCACACGTTTTATAATTCAGCTTACTGTGGAGACACATGCTGGAACTTTTTACTTTGAAATGTTTTGTAGTTTGAGTTATTTAAGTTAAACGCCCAATGCATTCCCAATGGCAATAGCACAAACTTTGGCATGCTACTAGTCCTAGATACTTACACCTAGAAACCCCATTCAAACGTATTTAGGTTCATCTTACGGTGGACATGTTTGCCTGAAAAGGAATCTTTGAAATGTTTCATCGTTTTAGAAATATAGTGCTTTCAAATTTGAGACATTTACAATGGGGCTCAATGGCAGATATTGGCACGTCAAAAAAGCACTTTCACCTAGAAACTCCATTCACACTTTTTATAATTCAGCTTTCTGTGGAGACACATGCTGGAACTTTTTACTTTGAAATGTTTTGTAGTTTCTGAGTTATTTAAGTTAAACGCCCAATGCATTCCCAATGGCAATAGCACAAACTTTGGCATGCTACTAGTCCTACATACTTACACCTAGAAACCCCATTCAAACCTATTTAGGTTCATCTTACGGTGGACATGTTTGCCTGAAAAGGAATCTTTGAAATGTTTCATCGTTTTAGAAATATAGTGCTTTCAAATTTGAGACATTTACAATGGGGCTCAATGGCAGATATTGGCACGTCAAAAAAGCACTTTCACCTAGAAACTCCATTCACACTTTTTATAATTCAGCTTTCTGTGGAGACACATGCTGGAACTTTTTACTTTGAAATGTTTTGTAGTTTCTGAGTTATTTAAGTTAAACGCCCAATGCATTCCCAATGGCAATAGCACAAACTTTGGCATGCTACTAGTCCTGTATACTTACACCTAGAAACCCCATTCAAACCTATTTAGGTTCATCTTACGGTGGACATGTTTGCCTGAAAAGGAATCTTTGAAATGTTTCATCGTTTTAGAAATATAGTGCTTTCAAATTTGAGACATTTACAATGGGGCTCAATGGCAGATATTGGCACGTCAAAAAAGCACTTTCACCTAGAAACTCCATTCACACTTTTTATAATTCAGCTTTCTGTGGAGACACATGCTGGAACTTTTTACTTTGAAATGTTTTGTAGTTTCTGAGTTATTTAAGTTAAACGCCCAATGCATTCCCAATGGCAATAGCACAAACGTTGGCATGCTACTAGTCCTACATACTTACACCTAGAAACCCCATTCAAACCTATTTAGGTTCATCTTACGGTGGACATGTTTGCCTGAAAAGGAATCTTTGAAATGTTTCATAGTTTTAGAAATATAGTGCTTTCAATTTGAGAAATGTATAATGGCAGATAGTGGCACGTCAAAAAATCTTTCACCTAGAAACTCCATTCACACGTTTTATAATTCAGCTTACTGTGGAGACACATGCTGGAACTTTTTACTTTGAAATGTTTTGTAGTTTCTGAGTTATTTAAGTTAAACGCCCAATGCATTCCCAATGGCAATAGCACAAACTTTGGCATGCTACTAGTCCTACATACTTACACCTAGAAACCCCATTCAAACCTATTTAGGTTCATCTTACGGTGGACATGTTTGCCTGAAAAGGAATCTTTGAAATGTTTCATCGTTTTAGAAATATAGTGCTTTCAAATTTGAGACATTTACAATGGGGCTCAATGGCAGATATTGGCACGTCAAAAAAGCACTTTCACCTAGAAACTCCATTCACACTTTTTATAATTCAGCTTTCTGTGGAGACACATGCTGGAACTTTTTACTTTGAAATGTTTTGTAGTTTCTGAGTTATTTAAGTTAAACGCCCAATGCATTCCCAATGGCAATAGCACAAACTTTGGCATGCTACTAGTCCTACATACTTACACCTAGAAACCCCATTCAAACCTATTTAGGTTCATCTTACGGTGGACATGTTTGCCTGAAAAGGAATCTTTTAAATGTTTCATCGTTTTAGAAATATAGTGCATTTAAATTTGAGAAATTCAGAATGGGGGTCAATGGCAGATTTTGGCAAGTAAAGATTTGAGTGGGGTTTGAACCTAGCCTGGTTAATAAACCAGACCGAATCAGCCGTTGGCAAAAAAAAAATGCCTACCAGCGCAATACGGTCTGGCGAGGCTCAGTAGCACACCTCTTTCCTACAACCGAGAACAGGTCGGACCAATCGGGACACGGTATGCAATATGGGCGGGCTTTGGTACAGTGACAATGCTTGAGACCTTTGACTGACAGTAGCTCTGACCAATTGTGGACAAGAGACATTGTATGAACCCGCCCCCCGGGAAATGAAATCCAAGTGGAGCCAGCCCAGACTAATATACCGCGACAGTGTTGTGTGATATTAGTCTGTTTTATTAGCCAGGCTAGTTTGAACCCACAATCTCCAGATCATGCAGCCAGTGTGCTAAGTCACTGATCTACTTGCTACCTGCCTCAACACAGTCTGCTGTTCCCTTTGAGTACAACATTGATACAAAAATAAAATACAAAAAATAAAATAACAGGAGATTTGTCTATTGTTTATTTTGCTGTTGTTTATCTCTAGACGTTCGAATGTTTATGAACCACAATGGAAACACGTCTCTGGCTCTTCTGTCATTATCTATTCTGCCTTTTAAGAACAGCATGCACAGTAGCTCACTGGGTACAGAGCCTGCCTGGTAATCAGGAGGCTGCAGGTTCAAGTCCTGGCTCTGACATAGTGTCCCAAAATCATGAAAATATTACATAATATATTATGCCGTCCCAAACCATGGACTATAGTATGTCGTTTTTTCATGATTTTCATCTTTTTTTCAAATCCTCCAAAATCATGAAAAACGACATGCTATAGTATGCCGTCCGAAACCATGAACTATAGTATGTCGTTTTTTCATGATTTTCATCTTTTTTTCAAATAGTCCAAAATCACGAAAAACGACATGCTATAGTATGCCGTCCGAAAAAAATATATAACTTTGGCATGCTACTAGTCCTACATACTTACACCTAGAATCCCCATTCAAACCTATTTAGGTTCATCTTACGGTGGACATGTTTGCCTGAAAAGGAATCTTTGAAATGTTTCATAGTTTTAGAAATATAGTGCTTTCAATTTGAGAAATGTATAATGGCAGATAGTGGCACGTCAAAAAATCTTTCAACTAGAAACTCCATTCACACGTTTTATAATTCAGCTTACTGTGGAGACACATGCTGGAACTTTTTACTTTGAAATGTTTTGTAGTTTGAGTTATTTAAGTTAAACGCCCAATGCATTCCCAATGGCAATAGCACAAACTTTGGCATGCTACTAGTCCTACATACTTACACCTAGAAACCCCATTCAAACCTATTTAGGTTCATCTTACGGTGGACATGTTTGCCTGAAAAGGAATCTTTTAAATGTTTCATCGTTTTAGAAATATAGTGCATTTAAATTTGAGAAATTCAGAATGGGGGTCAATGGCAGATTTTGGCAAGTAAAGATTTGAGTGGGGTTTGAACCTAGCCTGGTTAATAAACCAGACCGAATCAGCCGTTGGCAAAAAAAAAATGCCTACCAGCGCATTACGGTCTGGCGAGGCTCAGTAGCACGCCTCTTTCCTACAACCGAGAACAGGTCGGACCAATCGGGACACGGTATGCAATATGGGCGGGCTTTGGTACAGTGACAATGCTTGAGACCTTTGACTGACAGTAGCTCTGACCAATTGTGGACAAGAGACATTGTATGAACCCGCCCCCCGGGAAATGAAATCCAAGTGGAGCCAGCCCAGACTAATATACCGCGACAGTGTTGTGTGATATTAGTCTGTTTTATTAGCCAGGCTAGTTTGAACCCACAATCTCCAGATCATGCAGCCAGTGTGCTAAGTCACTGATCTACTTGCTACCTGCCTCAACACAGTCTGCTGTTCCCTTTGAGTACAACATTGATACAAAAATAAAATACAAAAAATAAAATAACAGGAGATTTGTCTATTGTTTATTTTGCTGTTGTTTACCTCTAGACGTTCGAATGTTTATGAACCACAATGGAAACACGTCTCTGGCTCTTCTGTCATTATCTATTCTGCCTTTTAAGAACAGCATGCACAGTAGCTCACTGGGTACAGAGCCTGCCTGGGAATCAGGAGGCTGCAGGTTCAAGTCCTGGCTCTGACATAGTGTCCCAAAATCATGAAAATATTACATAATATATTATGCCGTCCCAAACCATGGACTATAGTATGTCGTTTTTTCATGATTTTCATCTTTTTTTCAAATCCTCCAAAATCATGAAAAACGACATGCTATAGTATGCCGTCCGAAACCATGAACTATAGTATGTCGTTTTTTCATGATTTTCATCTTTTTTTCAAATAGTCCAAAATCACGAAAAACGACATGCTATAGTATGCCGTCCGAAAAAAATATATAACTTTGGCATGCTACTAGTCCTACATACTTACACCTAGAATCCCCATTCAAACCTATTTAGGTTCATCTTACGGTGGACATGTTTGCCTGAAAAGGAATCTTTGAAATGTTTCATAGTTTTAGAAATATAGTGCTTTCAATTTGAGAAATGTATAATGGCAGATAGTGGCACGTCAAAAAATCTTTCAACTAGAAACTCCATTCACACGTTTTATAATTCAGCTTACTGTGGAGACACATGCTGGAACTTTTTACTTTGAAATGTTTTGTAGTTTGAGTTATTTAAGTTAAACGCCCAATGCATTCCCAATGGCAATAGCACAAACTTTGGCATGCTACTAGTCCTACATACTTACACCTAGAAACCCCATTCAAACCTATTTAGGTTCATCTTACGGTGGACATGTTTGCCTGAAAAGGAATCTTTTAAATGTTTCATCGTTTTAGAAATATAGTGCATTTAAATTTGAGAAATTCAGAATGGGGGTCAATGGCAGATTTTGGCAAGTAAAGATTTGAGTGGGGTTTGAACCTAGCCTGGTTAATAAACCAGACCGAATCAGCCGTTGGCAAAAAAAAAATGCCTACCAGCGCATTACGGTCTGGCGAGGCTCAGTAGCACGCCTCTTTCCTACAACCGAGAACAGGTCGGACCAATCGGGACACGGTATGCAATATGGGCGGGCTTTGGTACAGTGACAATGCTTGAGACCTTTGACTGACAGTAGCTCTGACCAATTGTGGACAAGAGACATTGTATGAACCCGCCCCCCGGGAAATGAAATCCAAGTGGAGCCAGCCCAGACTAATATACCGCGACAGTGTTGTGTGATATTAGTCTGTTTTATTAGCCAGGCTAGTTTGAACCCACAATCTCCAGATCATGCAGCCAGTGTGCTAAGTCACTGATCTACTTGCTACCTGCCTCAACACAGTCTGCTGTTCCCTTTGAGTACAACATTGATACAAAAATAAAATACAAAAAATAAAATAACAGGAGATTTGTATATTGTTTATTTTGCTGTTGTTTATCTCTAGACGTTCGAATGTTTATGAACCACAATGGAAACACGTCTCTGGCTCTTCTGTCATTATCTATTCTGCCTTTTAAGAACAGCATGCACAGTAGCTCACTGGGTACAGAGCCTGCCTGGGAATCAGGAGGCTGCAGGTTCAAGTCCTGGCTCTGACATAGTGTCCCAAAATCATGAAAATATTACATAATATATTATGCCGTCCCAAACCATGGACTATAGTATGTCGTTTTTTCATGATTTTCATCTTTTTTTCAAATCCTCCAAAATCATGAAAAACGACATGCTATAGTATGCCGTCCGAAACCATGAACTATAGTATGTCGTTTTTTCATGATTTTCATCTTTTTTTCAAATAGTCCAAAATCACGAAAAACGACATGCTATAGTATGCCGTCCGAAAAAAATATATAACTTTGGCATGCTACTAGTCCTACATACTTACACCTAGAATCCCCATTCAAACCTATTTAGGTTCATCTTACGGTGGACATGTTTGCCTGAAAAGGAATCTTTGAAATGTTTCATAGTTTTAGAAATATAGTGCTTTCAATTTGAGAAATGTATAATGGCAGATAGTGGCACGTCAAAAAATCTTTCAACTAGAAACTCCATTCACACGTTTTATAATTCAGCTTACTGTGGAGACACATGCTGGAACTTTTTACTTTGAAATGTTTTGTAGTTTGAGTTATTTAAGTTAAACGCCCAATGCATTCCCAATGGCAATAGCACAAACTTTGGCATGCTACTAGTCCTACATACTTACACCTAGAAACCCCATTCAAACCTATTTAGGTTCATCTTACGGTGGACATGTTTGCCTGAAAAGGAATCTTTGAAATGTTTCATCGTTTTAGAAATATAGTGCTTTCAAATTTGAGACATTTACAATGGGGCTCAATGGCAGATATTGGCACGTCAAAAAAGCACTTTCACCTAGAAACTCCATTCACACTTTTTATAATTCAGCTTTCTGTGGAGACACATGCTGGAACTTTTTACTTTGAAATGTTTTGTAGTTTCTGAGTTATTTAAGTTAAACGCCCAATGCATTCCCAATGGCAATAGCACAAACTTTGGCATGCTACTAGTCCTACATACTTACACCTAGAAACCCCATTCAAACCTATTTAGGTTCATCTTACGGTGGACATGTTTGCCTGAAAAGGAATCTTTGAAATGTTTCATCGTTTTAGAAATATAGTGCTTTCAAATTTGAGACATTTACAATGGGGCTCAATGGCAGATATTGGCACGTCAAAAAAGCACTTTCACCTAGAAACTCCATTCACACTTTTTATAATTCAGCTTTCTGTGGAGACACATGCTGGAACTTTTTACTTTGAAATGTTTTGTAGTTTCTGAGTTATTTAAGTTAAACGCCCAATGCATTCCCAATGGCAATAGCACAAACTTTGGCATGCTACTAGTCCTACATACTTACACCTAGAAACCCCATTCAAACCTATTTAGGTTCATCTTACGGTGGACATGTTTGCCTGAAAAGGAATCTTTGAAATGTTTCATCGTTTTAGAAATATAGTACTTTTAAATTTGAGAAATTCAGAATGGGGGTCAATGGCAGCTCTATGGCACGTCACTTTCACCTAGAAACTCCATTCACACTTTTTATAATTCAGCTTACTGTGGAGACACATGCTGGAACTTTTTACTTCGATCAAAAAATATCTGTGCGACTACATTCCAACATATTGGTGTAGCAGATAGCCTACGTGTATTCAAAATTTGTAAAAAAGTTGAAAGTTGAAAATTGAATTAAAAGCATATACTTACAGGTCATTAAAATGAGTAAACAAATACTTAAATCTAAAATTAAAAGGATGCTTTCCCGGTTAAAAAAATAATCTCAGTAGACTATATACATACATCTGTCAATCATCTGTCAATCATCACTGCATCACTGTATGTCTAACATAACAAAACAGATAACCACACATTGAAGTAACTGGGTATTTATTTTATTGTGTTAACCAAAAACAATGTGACAAACTCACAAACACCTCTGGGAGCATTTTTTACAGCGTGCCATGTTGTTCATGTCTGCCTCTCCAACCTCTGAACGGTGACAGACTGCCCTAAACACAGTCACACGCACCTCAACCAGTATACACAACTCTCCTGTCCCCTGAAGCACGCACACACACACACACACACACACACACACACACACACACACACACACACACACTGTGACACACACACACACACACACACACACACACACACACACACACACACACACACACACACACACGCACACACACACGCACGCACGCATACTATACATACTCTGCTGAAAAAAACAGCAACCATCATATTCAGGCTGGTTTCTGCTGTCCCCCCCCCCCCAGCAGGGTACAGTACATATACTATTACTACTGTACATGCATGCTCTGTCTGTCTGTCTTTCACACAAACATAAACTTTTGTGAGCTACACAGTAAACGCTGCGTATTAATTGAACTGTTGTGCAAATGAAACCAAATTATTCTGTCATTTGTACACCCAGTTAATTGACACTGAGGATGTTTACTGTGTATCATACATACAGGGGTGCGTCACATAGCAAGGGGATATAACAAGTGTCCACTGGGGGGCAGTGTGAACAACAATGGTGACTAAATTATTGGACACTGGATTGAGGAAGTTTTAACCCCTTTGGTTATAATAATAATAATGTACAAAAAAAAAACATATTAACATTTTTACCTTGTTCAGCAGAATGGGAGAAGGGTACAGATGACAAATCTACATTGATAAGAAAACAAAGTAAACATCCACCACTACGTACCAGCTTATCTTCAGACATAAATACACAGACATAATAATATTCAACATTGTGCTTTCTTTCCATCTCTCTCTCTCTCTCTCTCTTTCATTTGTTCCCTCCGTCTCTGGTGTCGAAGCCACAAATATTGGTCACGCAATTTCAAAAGGGCATTTTTAATGGAGACCTGTAAGCATAACAACACTCCCCCAAAACAAACGAACGAGAAGAACAGAAAACCCTCCATTTTGCAGTTTAAAAAAGGGCTATTGCAATGGTGCATGTGTACAATGATTACCCAAGATAGATAGCCATGTTGTGTATCCATATATGTATATGGATACATATACGTAGGCTATATACGTATAGGCCTATACAGTAATATATAACGGAACCTCTTTTCTTATTGCCTTCATCTTTGTTGCAGTGACTTTCTCTGTTCTCTCAGCATGCGACGTCAAAAGACCTTTGCAGACATGTATAGCAGATCTACAAGCTTATATCCACAAGCTAACACCTAAGGTGTAAGCTTGCAGATCGGCTACTGTATGTCCGGTAAAGATAAAGTAACTAATATAGAGCCCTGAGGGACTCCTGAGGGACTCCGCTCAAACAAAGGACCTTTCAAAGAGTTTGTTAGATCGTTCTAGACCAGGTACATAAATAATGTCAAAGATTCCATGATACATCTCAAATCCACACATGGGCCTACGTTGTACTGCCTGCAACACCAACATACAGTATCATAGACGTGATGACTTTCAGGTCAACATTTCACTTCTGTCAAAAAATAATATTTATTTTTATAAATTTTGCATATCATTTAAAACCAACACTACTACTACTGGTCTACTACTACGACTACTACTGTTTTACCAATCTATAACACACAGTCAAATACGCCAACTCCAGTTAGCAGTACAAATAAGGCCCATATACCAGTCATAATAAAAGGGATATGATATTCATGAAACGCATGAATGTAAAAAGATAAAAGTGTGTTCTATCTTACAAAGCAATTAATCTTCTCCCACACGGACAGATTAGACAAAAGTTACATGTCATCGTACCACAGATTGGCTCTGGAATCAGGCCTATACACACAATGGACACAAGGGGACACTGTTTACCACGTAAGACCAACAAATGGGTTTTTCTGTACTGCCCCATCAGGGTAGCAATCATTATAGTTTACATGTAAAACACACACACACTGAAAGGACTGTAGGCCTACAGACGGCAAATAGGAACACCATACGGTCCGTACGGTCCAATAGGAACACCCTACGGTCCGTACGGTCCAATAGGAACACCCTACGGTCCGTACTGTCCAATAGGAACACCCTACGGTCCGTACGGTCCAATAGGAACACCCTACGGTCCGTACGGTCCAATAGGAACACCCTACGGTCCGTACTGTCCAATAGGAACACCCTACGGTCCGTACGGTCCAATAGGAACACCCTACGGTCCGTACTGTCCAATAGGAACACCCTACGGTCCGTACGGTCCAATAAGAACACCCTACGGTCCGTACTGTCCAATAGGAACACCCTACGGTCCGTACGGTCCAATAGGAACAGCCTATGGTCCGTACTGTCCAATAGGAACACCCTGCGGTCCGTACTGTCCAATAGGAACACCCTATGGTCCGTACGGTCCAATAGGAACACCCTACGGTCCGTACTGTCCAATAGGAACACCCTACGGTCCGTACTGTCCAATAGGAACACCCTATGGTCCGTACGGTCCAATAGGAACACCCTACGGTCCGTACTGTCCAATAGGAACACCCTACGGTCCGTACTGTCCAATAGGAACAGCCTACGGTCCGTACTGTCCAATAGGAACACCCTACGGTCCGTACTGTCAAATGGGAGGAGAATTGATGATGTTAAGCAGCAAAGGACTGTATGGTTCAACTGTAATAAATGAATGTAATTCTATAATCAATGAAAGCTGTGAATAGTGATTCTGGCAATTATCAAAGATAATTTGCAAACAGTGATAATAACAGAGCGTGTAGCATAAGAGGAAAAGTTTAGGTACACCGGCTGCCGCGAATGAACAGTTTTGTGTGTGTGTGTGTGTGTGTGTGTGTGTGTGTGTGTGTGTGTGTGTACTGTGTGAGAGATTTGTCTCAATCTAGCATTTGCATTTATCCATACTGTACAACAACATTATGCAATAACAGTGTAAAAGAGCAAGACAAAGAACCATTTATAATAATAATAATAATAATAATAATAAAAAAACAATAAATCATAATCTCACTCATAAATATCATGCTAATATGCTGAAGCCCATAAATCATGGGTTGTCATAGTTTCAGAGTCCACTAACAATTTCTGTACGGTTTTGTCTCTGCCCCTAAAACACACTCTTCTCTCTTCTTCACACTCAAAGTCACCATATTTACACCCACTCGTCTCCCGTTTGGAAAAGGAAATGCATTTGTTCCCAGTTGTACACAAGAATATACTGTACCAGGCTTCTGATTCCATTTATAGAGTCCAGGATTCAAACCAAAACAGCATCGTCTTATCATTTTCCATTAGCACTGAAATTGAGTGTGAATGGAATTTAAGTTGTCTTCTAATCTATGTATACATCTACACATATATATATATATATATATTAAAAAAAAAGAACTTCACCCAAAGGCATGAGGAAATATTTCTTCCAGTTTTCTGTGTTAAGGCTGGCATGTTTCTTTTTCTGCTTGAGAACATTTCGATATACTGTGGGGATCATAGTCGTGCCTTAACATATCCAAGATGTGCTACCAACAGTAGGAATCATACCACGGAGTCCCATGACCTTTTTCAACCCGTTCTCTGTAGTGATGTTGACCGATTAGCTCGCTCCTCTACCATGACAGTATTATTGTAGCCTTTTGTTAGTAACATGCCTCGACATGCCTCACAGTACCAGGCATCATTCAAAGTGACATTATAGGACATGACCCCACTCAAATTGCAATAGAAACTCTTTCAAATGTTCCAGTCTAGTAAATAATGTAATTTATAACATCAAAAGTCTTAATAAATCCAAGTGGTAGGAGGTAGTGGAAGTATTGAAAAATACTGAAATTTGTGACGCCACAATTTCTCGTTGCCGCCCCAGTTGAAAAGGAATATCTTGACATTGTCTTCTTGTCGTGTGATATCCACAGTCCACAGTCCACACAAAGGGTTTAGTACTGTCTCCAATCAACCACAAACTTTATTTTTAACCCTTGTGAGTTAAAATTTAAATTACTCAGTGGGTTAGGATTTTTGCAATATATTTGTAATGATCTTTTCATATTCAAATCATTTCATATTCCAGGTATATTATCTCAAAATACTATATTGTATTTAAGTTTTAATTTGCAGTTAACATGTTAAAATGTATGTTCATCAGTAAACATTTCGATTTTCTGTTGCAATTTGTGCGAAGTCCACCCCTTTCTTTCTCACAAAATGTATGTGTACAACCTGCACATAATTCACTTCCATTATTCCAGTCAGAGGCCCTCATTTTCCAGTATATTCCAGTTGAGAGAGAGAGAACATTTTCACCACCTCTACACAAACTTGAGTCCATTCTCCAGCCTTCTACTGGGCCCAATCACCAGCCTTCTACTGGGCCCAATCACCAGCCTTCTACTGGGCCCAATCACCCGGAGAGTTCATCCATACAGATTTCAGGGCAGTCTTTGTCCAGGGGTCATGCATTTGCATGTAGTGGTTGTTGTGGAGGTGGCCATATTGTGACGTCGCCCACACTTCCAAATTTGCGCCAGTGGTAGTATGCTGAGTTTGTTTTCTACACGTAATTTAAGAGGATGCTGTACTGTTGAAAAGGTGGATTTGTGCTTGCTTGCCCACTATTCACTGCAATACTTCTGTAGTGGTTCATGGACTGATGCAGCTCACAACCTCAGCCTGATGATGGCCTCCACAGTCTAATATCTCCCCCGGGTCATTAGGGATATCAGTTTGGCTAAGTGGTTCATATGTTGGCTTTCCACGTGGGAGACCCGGGTTTGATTCCCGGGTGTTACAATGGTGCTGTGACCTGGATCAGGTTTCTCTAATATCTCCCCCAAGTCATATAGGGATATCCCTTTGGCTTAGTGGTTAAGATGTTGGCTTTCCACGCGGGAGACCTGGGTGTTAGACTGAGAAGGCATGTCCCCATCATCCATATTGTCAGTGCAAATGGGAATGACAGGTGGAAGAGGTCTCCCATATACCTGCATATTATACACTCACCTACTGTATGCTACTGGATCTGAGTAAAGGGCTCGTGCAGAATCAAGGCTATACATGCAGGAGTTAGCTGCTGGTACAAGGGTTTAGGGGGTGACGGGTGACGGGTGGGGGTGATGGTGATCATGTTGGGTGCAGGGCGTCTTTAGTGGGGGGGCATCCGTAGATAAATATGCACAACAGAGGAGGTGCTGAGGTGTTATGACACATGTGTGTCTGTATGTATTTTCAGTGTAACTGTGTTTAAGAATGTGCTTGTGTCAGGTATCTGTGTGTGTGCGTGCGTGCGTGCGTGCGTGCGTGCGTGCGTGCGTGCGTGCGTGGGTGCGTGCGTGTTTCAACACCTCCAGAAGTTCTTGGTCACTTTCAATCATTTTCCGCCTTTCCTGCCATCTACATTTCACCTTTCTTTCTCTCGGAATCAGTCACTTTGCTCCCCCCCCACCCTCTCCCTGTCGTTACTCCCCTGCACTGCGTGGAGCCCGTGGATTGGGTTTCCCGTCGTGGGTTCGGCGGTTCCGACCCTTCCGAATATCCTGAAGATGTTTCCACTTCTTGTTGTTGGCGGCCGGCCGGACCGCGGGTCCCCCCGGGGACGGGACTTGTTTCACTGGCGTCGCCGACGAGCCCTTTTCCGACTGCTCCGCCGCACTCTTGCGCGCCCAAACTTGCTCGCATATCTGGTCGACGGTGCTCAAGTTGGGGTGGTCCACCAGCTGCATGAAGTCCCGGTACCATAGCTTCTGATTGGTCGCAGGGGGGGGTCCGCCTCCGCCGCTGCGGGGGTCCAATCGGACGGGGGCGTCAGAGGGCAGGTTGGAGATGGAGGCGGACGTGGAGGGGACTACTTCCAGGGTGATGCCCAGCAGGGTCTGGGTGAAGCCGTGTTCCATGGCGTGGCATTGGTAGACGCCGATGTCTCTCTTCAGGACTCTGCGAATCAGGAGGCCTCTGTCAGTGTGAAGGACCCGGTCATCTAGACGCACCTGGGAAACAAGGGGATCAAATTAAATGAGAAAATGAGAGCTCACACAATTCTTATATGGAACAAGATACATTCTTCCACTGTTAACACCCCGAACGCCCGGGGTTATTTAATCCATTAAATCATAGCGCCCAGCGACTTATAGCAGTGGAGCACTTTTACCGACGGACCGGATGTTATCCAGGATGTGGCTGAAGCAGCTAGATGTAGCCAAAACACTCTAGAGGCGATCGACAACAACGGGAGGTATGATTAATTCTACCGCGACTAGCGACGGGACCACGGTGGGCCGTCTAACACATAATCTTTGCTTAGAATTGGACGGAATGTTTTAGATCAAGAGTTGTTAACGTTTTAAGATTTTCGGTCTTGTCGGCCAAACAGGGGGGGAACATTTTCGATGACGTCCCACTGTTGCGCAACATCGAATGTTGCCAACAGACACTCCCACTCCCAGCCTGTGGAGCGATGCGATCGGTTTTGATATCAATAATCTCCGTCCTTTTGATCAATCTCCGTCCTGGGCACTGGGTGTTACTAATTGAAAGGGCGGAGAACTTCGTCCTGTGCACTCAGGGTGTTAATAAAAGGACTGTATGAGTGGGACATCAACTTTATGAATAGTTGAAATAATAACCGACACATTTTATTTTGCAGTTAGAGGCTAAGCTTAGACACTCTGGAATGCCCTGCCTGAGGAGATCAGGCTCACCAAGTCTATTTTATTTTGTAATATATATATATAGGCCAAATCTTTGCATTATGTTCAGAAGTCGAAATCTTTCTGACCTTTTTTGGTTCCCACAAATACACATACAGTTACATCATAATCTATCCCATATGTGTCTCTCCTTCGGGCCTCACCTCTTCCCTGGGGTTCTGCGGATGCTTCTGGAAGGTCCAGGTGACTCTGGCCTGCAGTGACTTGGGGATGCACTCCAGGAAGGTGCTGCTCCCCTCCACGCCATACAGCTTCCTCTCCAACACGCGATGCTTGTGGTGGTCTGCAGAGGGCAGCATACACAAACAGAAGAGGGCTTCAACAACAGCACAGCATGAAGCCAGACTGTGACAGTAGTGTAGGAGGATGGGACAGGATCAGATCATGGGAAATAGAATAAAAAAATCACACCCGTATGAAGTGAGCGGTGCAACTCTGTGTGGGGGTCCCCGGGGGGGGGGGGAGTTCCAGACCCACAGGAACGCACCCAGGGTGCCGGCCCGATTCCGGCGAGCCGCCCCGCGTCCGAAACGGTTGAGAAATGACAGAGTTACCGTGTGGGGGTCCCTCTACTGTACCCTCTACTGTCACTGTACTGTACTGGCACACCCGAAATCACCATATATACAGTTAATATGTGCGTGTGTTTGTGTGTGTGTGGTTGCGCACAGGTGGTGAAAAACAACCATGCTATTTTCACCCAGCCACCCACCCACCCACACACATAGCACCGTAAGGGAGTGGTTGCACCACTCAACAACAGAAGGTAATATTGCTTTTGCTTTCTTTAGATAGGAGAGTAGAGAAGAGACAGGAAGACTGAGGGCAGAGAGAGAGGGCCCGGGGAAGGACACGCGACACAGCCGGAATCTAACCGGAGGACAAGCCTTTTTGAATCTGATCAGCCCTGCGAAAGAGCACATTAAGGATTACATTTAAATTGTGGCTTTGATGTCCTTTGAAACAAAGACCCTTTTTGTCATGCGGACCTTCCTTTCTCGCAAGTCTTATTGCTCTCACAAGCAAGTCTTTCTTAAGCTCAGTATTGATTGATGAGGGTATTGATTGGAAAGTTCAATCTCAGCTTCCCGTCAACGAGGTCTTATTCAAGAGCCCTGCAATCGACGTCCTCAGTAGTTGTGTGTGTGTGTGTGTGTGTGTGTGTGTGTGTGTGTGTTTGTGTGTGTGTGTGTGTGTGTGTGTGTGTGTGTGTGTGTGTGTGTGTGTGTGTGTGTGTGTGTGTGTGTGTGTGTGTGTGTGTGTGTGATGTATTATTTGGCCAGCATGTGAGTGTGTCTAACACCAAACAGGGGCCCTCATTGTCTCCATCATTCCAAGTAATTATGTCATCGCACTGGCATTAAGGAGATGACATAAATGAGTCAAGTGTTGCTGATGAATGTTATTAATGACTATAAATGTCAGCCTCCAGTCCATGCAGCAAAAATCTTAAACTTAATCACTTGAAACTTAGTAATCTTGACCCTATGTTTTCCCTTTATAACACATCTCTTTCACAAAAATAGCCAATGATTTCATTAATAAGTTAAGACATATGCCCTCAAGCCTAATGGTTCAGTCAGTAGAACACCATACTACACATGCTCAGCATATAGAACACCAAGTAGAACACCATACTACACATGCTCAGCATATGAGTCAGAGCACTGTTCTGTAGTCAGTGACCAAACCCCCCTCCACCTCCTCAGCCTCCTCTGTGAGGGTCAGAGCACTGTTCTGTAGTCAGTGACCAAACCCCCATCCACCTCCTCAGCCTCCTCTGTGAGGGTCAGCACTGTTCTGTAGTCAGTGACCAAACCCCCCTCCACCTCCTCAGCCTCCTCTGTGAGGCATTTATTTACTGTTCTGTAGTCAGTGACCAAACCCCCCTCCACCTCCTCAGCCTCCTCTGTGAGGCATTTATTTACTGTTCTGTAGTCAGTGACCAAACCCCCCTCCACCTCCTCAGCCTCCTCTGTGAGGCATTTATTTACTGTTCTGTAGTCAGTGACCAAACCCCCCTCCACCTCCTCAGCCTCCTCTGTGAGGCATTTATTTACTGTTCTGTAGTCAGTGACCAAACCCCCCTCCACCTCCTCAGCCTCCTCTGTGAGGCATTTATTTCTTCGCTAAGTCTGTATGTTACCTGTATGGGTTACTTTCTGTGGATTGTATGACGATAAAGTATATGTGTGTATCACGTATACCCTTGAGAAGGGTTCAATGTTATGTTGTAAACTAGGCTCAGGGATGTTAGTGATCTCAGATTCTGTGTCATGCCTTGCACAGATAATCTGTACAGGAGCAGATGTCACACCGCCAAATTGAATGCAATATCATTACAATAAATGGTTTATCTTGCCAAAAGTGTCTGACTGAATAAATGGTAATTCCACTCGGCACAAACAATCCTGTGAAATTGCCGAAACACGCCTAGTCAATTGGCCGGACCGTCGGGACGGTTTCCGAGTTATGACAGTCAGACAGACACACGCACGTCTCTGCAAATTGTAGATAAATTTACGGACAATCCGAACGACTTCCCATATCACTCCCTCAGGTCCTCGGCAATACACACAGCATGTTGTAGAAGTTGAGATATGCAATGGACACACGGAAGACACACAGGCATGCACAGATATTCTGTGCAATTACTGTATAAATAAATAGATGATAATGTTGTTTATCTTCAGAACAGAAGCATATAGTTTGGAAATAAAATACAATATGAGGTGAATGAAAAGCAGACAATCACGTTGACCCTCTTATTTGTTCTTACTGTACACTAGCTGTGTCTCACATGTCACGTGATGTAATTGTGTTAGCGGCCGGTTCACTCTGTCCAAGCGATTAGCTTGATTCAGTTATGTGGCAGAGTGACAGATGGAAACAGAAAGCTGGTATTGTGGGCTGAGATGAGGGATCACCAGAGGTGAAAGGTTGAGAGCTTTTTGGCAGTGGCTCAGTGGTCAGCAACATATCAGACACTGAAGCACTCAATGCTAGTAAGAGTGCAAGTGTGGGAATGAGGGATTGCTTAAACAAAAAGAACAAAAGTGAACTTAGTAGTCTAGAATGAGAACATAATGGCTTTCCATTGTAAGGTTGGTTAAGTAGCCATTGTAGAAGGCCTGCACTTTATTGCATGTTTCCTGACCTACGGCTGCACTGTGGTGACATGTCCATGAAAGAGCTTGTAGATCTGCTATTTTCAATAGATTTTGCACACATTTTGAACTTGTGAAATGGAACATTCTGCAATAAAGTACATTTACTTTTAGTACTTTAAGTACATTTTGATGCCGATACCTTTGTACTTTTACTCAAGTACATTTTCAATTCCGTACTTTTACTTGTAATGGAGTAGTTCTAAATTGCAGTATTGGTACTTTTACTTAAGTAAAACAATTGAGTACTTTTTCCACCACTGGAAGACATGAAGACACGACAAGCCTTTCAGTGATAGTGGGTTATGAACAGATAATGGCAGTACAAGAGATGCAGCAGACTGAGTCTCACCTCCAGAACACAGCGTATTGGGGTTAGGGTTAGATAATGGGGTTAGGGTTAGATAGATGCAGCAGACTGAGTCTCACCTCCAGAACACAGCGTATTGGGGTCTCCATTCCTCACGTCCTGGCGACGGAAACGCCTATAAAACAATGTTTAACCCATTTAGACCTGAGTTAAAAACATTCACTTTGAAAGAATATATATTCAAAGATTTGTGCCACATTTTCAAATTTTTTAAAAAATATTTTTCAATAGCAAAAGTATAACATAATGCTTGAAAGACCAAAAGGGGTTCCTGCCCAAAATGTGTTAAACAATACTTCACCATTGCTTAATGAGGGAAGTGTTATTACACAGCAATGGATGCTCCATTTATGAAAAAAAATAATGTATTTTTATACGGTATTTGCCCCCAAAAAAAAGGCTTCAGTAAATCTACTCTGTTATTACCGTCAAGTTATGAATAATCACTTACGGTTACGGTCACATGGCGTGTTGTTTTGGCTTTGGTTTGATGCCATTCGTATGTCTTTTCTCTATTCTATTCTTTTTGACAGTCATGTGGAATATCTTTTTTTACACACAGTCAAATCTTCAATGTCCATCTGTACAAATCTAACCAAACGAGCCGGTCCATTTGGTTTTTGGTACACCACTGAGGAGGACTGTGCATGTCCTCTACTCTCCTCCCATCCTACTTTTTTTCTTCTCATTTTTTATCCCACGATTTTTGTACGCCATTGTTTTCCACCAGTGTCAATTATTGTTTACTTTAATGTAATCCTGGGTGCTACACTCCCTCTGCCAACCTGGGGAGAGCAATGGACTGACCTCATGCTTCCTTCAATGCATGAGGAGTCCAAGCCGCTTCTTCTCACCTGACAGGGGGGAGTTTCACCTGGTTGGACGTAGCGCGTGGAAGGAACACGTTATTCCAACCAGTTCCTTTCCCCTCCATCAGGCGCCCCGGCTGGCCAAGGGGGAGGCAGTTTAGAGACCAGGATTACTGCATGTTTTTTGTGAGGGTACATACACCCCACCTAGGGTATGGGAACTGATGACGCGGAGAGGAGAACACGCCCCACAGTATCCCATAATACCGGCGAGAATCGAACCCAGGACCTTCTAGCTGTGAGGCTACCGACTGTGCCACCGTGCCCGCGTACTATACCCCGTAATGTACCTCTTGGTGTTGGGCAGGTAGCGTGTGCAGGAGGTGCCGTCCCAGGCGCAGTATGGATCTCTGGCCAGGCAGCACTCGGCGCAGGCCTTCCCGTAGACACTGCAGCGATGCAGGGGAACCTGGGCTATGCCCGTGTCTGAGGCCACGTACAGCTGTTGCTGTGGACGACAAGGGAGGAGGGAGAGGGATATGAGGTTGTCCAATGTCAAAGTCAAAATGTATGCAATGCCTTTGCCATGCAGGTGAGGTGACATTTTGGATCATGACCTTGACTTGGTGGTACATGTATGCTCTATGCAGTCAGTGTGTGTGTGTGTGTGTGTGTGTGTGTATGTGTATGTGTATGTGTGTGTGTGTGTGTGTGTGTGTGTGTGTGTGTGTGTGTGTGTGCGTGTGTGTGTCCGTGTGTGTGTCCGTGTCCGTGTCCGTGTCCGTGTGTCCGTGTGTCCGTGCGTCCGTGCGTGCGTGCGTGCGTGCGTGCGTGCGTGCGTGCGTGCGTGCGTGCGTGCGTGCGTGCGTGTCTTACCCGTTTTGAAGAGATCTGCATGTCACTGATAGATGATGCATCCTGAAGAACAGAAGACATGGTTACATAACACATAGATAGAACATACAGTGTTATAAGTGTATGTTATACACCAATATAACATAATTGTGTTCTAGTTCTCTTCTATCTTCTCTCTCACCTTGAAGACCTCCAGCTCCTCCAGTAGTAGCTCCTCCATGTTGTTCCAGCTCTCCTTGGGGACACCGATCACCTTAAGTACTGTTCCCTTGTCTGCAGAAAAAGGTATACATTACACATACAGTATCCCATAATACCGCACAATTAAGTACGCATTTGTCAAGGGCATATAAACGCACGCACGCACGCACACGCGCACACACACACACACACACACACACACACACACACACACACACACACACACACACACACACACACACACACACACACACACACACACACACACACACACACACACACACACACACACACAAACCTACTGCTTCTTAAGCACCTGAGGCCGATTCTAAAAAAAAATTCTTCTAAATCCTTCTAAACAGTTTTCTAAAAAACCTATGTCAGTGGTTCTCAACCTTTTTCATGTCAAGGACCCCCAAAATTATCTGTATTTGGCTGCAGACCCCATTCAAAAATAGCAAATCTACAAGCTCGTAGCGCGGCACTCGGTGCATCGCTACGAGCTTGTAGATCTGCTACTTTTCAATCGCTAAAGTATAACCACAATGCTTAAAACACTAAAAGGGGTTTCCGGATCTGAACAGGGTTTTTAAACACAAAACGTTGCAAACTCACCCGTTCCAATGAACATGACGTCGTACTGCCCGTCTGCGGCTCCCACACGGTCCACGGCGATCTGAGTGAAGCTGTACTCCACGTTGGTTCTGAGGAAGATGGGCCGGCGGTTCAGAGGATACACAGGGTTGAACATCAGGGGGTGGTGCCGGGCGAACTGGATCACATCGTCAGGGAAGCCCTTGGTGGACTCAAAGCTGCCGAACGTCTTGCTGGGGCACTGAAGGGAGGGAGGAAGGGAGCAGTGTTGTTTTTGGCAGCAAATTTTGATTTTTAGCTTTAGTCATTAGTCTCTTGAATGGTTTTCATTTAGTTTTAGTCACATTTTAGTCACCCGGAAAGTCTTAGTGTTAGTCTAGTTTCAGTCGACTAAATATCATAGGATTTTAGTTGACTAAAATGTATTTTGGCGGGCCTTGATGCCATTGTAAATAATGCTTGTTTTTACACTTGCTGAAAATGAAAATTAAGTGTAAAATGACTTATACTGGATCTCTTGTCAACTAGTCCCTTCCTAACATTTTAGTCTACGAAGGCAGTTGACGAAATTGTCAGTATATTTAGTCTTACTTTTAGTCAGCATAGCTTAGTTTTCATTTAGTTTCCATTTAGTTTTCGCCAGTGAAAAAAGGTAGTCGAAAACCCTGGAAGAAAGGAAGGGACTTTGATTTCATTGGCCTAAACTGCTCGGGAGAGTTCACACACATTGTGTACATTGGCTGCACCACGTGGCAGCGAGAGAGAGAGAGAGAGAGAGAGAGGTATCTGTGGCGATTGGCTGATCCTGATAGTGTGGCTTTAAATCTGCAATGCATTTTTTTAATGATTGCATTTTGTTTTTTTGGGAGGGCTGTGGGCAGTTCAGACACACGTCCACCAGTGACATCATCGATGGGGAATCCAAGCTAATGAAACTGCAGACTTTCTATTCCTGAAAAGTTGCAATATGATACTAGAAGCCATAGTTCACACGATACTAAAAATCTAAATATATATATATTTTTAATCTTGTTTTAAAAAAAATCTGCCTAACAATGATGTCACTGGTGGACGGTTTCTGAATTGCCCACAGCCCTCCTATGAGACACAGACAGAGTAGAACAATATTGTGGTATTTTATCATGAACATTAGTGAGGACCAATTATATGAAAATAAGTTGAAAAGTGGTGAAGTGGCCCTTTAAGCATTGATGTGTAACCTTGTTTATTCAATGTTCAGAAAGCACCTCAACTGAGAACAGTCTTCCAATGAAGCATGAGGACACTCAGGACACAGTCCTTAATTAATCCTTAATTGTGACGTATTGTGAAAGCAACAACTTAATGTTCTTCCGATCTGCATTTCACAACACGTTGCATCATGACACACCGTGAGTCTGCATGTTTTATAAAGCTTAAGTGCTTTTAATTGGAAACTGTAAGTGGAGTCAGATGTCAAAAGCAGGCATCTGGAAAAGACATTCTTATACAATCACACCCTTGTTCAAATAGCCCTGTGTGCTCATGTTAAACAATGTCATTTTAATTGGAAATTAAGCTTTACAAAAGAATTATGGAATGTGTGCAGTGCATATTTCTTATATCTAATAAGATTTAGCCTGCCGCTTGGTACGTCAAAGTACTCAAATAATCCCAGCAGCAACCCTATTATACTGTACAGTATTAATGACTGTATTCAATATCACACCAGCTGGCAGCAATTAACAGTTGGTGTGGAGACTAAGTGCGTGCACACACGCACGCACGCACGCACGCACGCACGCACGCACGCACGCACGCACGCACGCACGCACGCACGCACGCACGCACGCACGCACGCACGCACGCACGCACACACACACACACACACACACACACACACACACACACACACACACACACACACACACACACACACACACACACACACACACACACACACACACACACACACACACACACACACACACACACACACACACACACACACACACACACACACACACACACACACACACACACACACACACACACTAAAGTGTGCCAACCACTGACCACACAGTAAAATCTCCAGTGTTCATTTAAGTGCAGAAATGAACCCAGACGGACCTGTAGTTCTTATTTTTAGTAGTTTTAGTAGACCTGTAAGGGTCTATTGTCTTACATCTTAAGGGTCCATTTGGGTCCACTTCTGCAGAGTTAAATGAACTGTGGGGATTGCTGGGGTTTGGCTGTGTGTGTGCAGAAGGCGGGCGGGCCACAGTGAGCTGATTATGGCGTGATGGGTCACAGGATTTGCCATAATAATTCCAGCCCTAAGGGTGCCATCTTCTATTTACTTTTTCCTTTGCAAGAATTGTAATTTTCCTTTGTTTATTTTACTGTGCAGTGACGTGATAATATTATGACAGAAAGTTGGACAGTCGACAAAAACAAACGTCAGTATAATACACTGTATACTTGTACACTACTTGCATTACACTGCATTGAGGTTTGCCGATTCGTACAGTCACAGCTTTTTAATATACATGTATTTATATTGTATATTTATTTTCCTGTAAAAAAAAAATCACACTTGTGTGAAGTGAGGGGCGCCCACTGCATTTATATTGGCCACATGACGTGTAGCGTTGTCAATGTTTGTCTGCCATTATGATGACATTTTCTAGATTTTCTAGATTTCTAGATTTTCTAGATTTGACCTGAATGGGAAATGCACTTTCCCATTCAAAGTTTATTAAGGATTAAAGTTTATCTACCATAAATAAGGTCGATATAGACACCCACAAACAAACACACACACACACGGTCAAATGTTGCAGCCGTTAGCACCGCTCAAAAATGTGTAATAATTCCCCTTTGGTTTAATGCGTTCTTCAACTCATTCTCTTAAGTTCCGCAGTCCAGTGAGGTGATATGGTGTGAGAAAAGTGGAAGGGTTTACTGTGGGTCAAATGCAGGTTCGGTAGTCACACAATGGAGATGGTTGTGCTACGGCTGCAGCTAATAGCTGTAAGAAAGCTGTGTGAGAAACCCTTCTGGTTCTTAGCTGCATGTACAGTAACAAACAACACTAATGACCAACCATTGAGAGGATTGAGGGATTGTGTGGAAGGTTTCAGGCAGAGGAGGGTTAGCATACAGGGGGCTCAAACTGCTCCTTTTCTTGGCTTGAGCCCCTGCTCCCTCAAACCGTCTATAGGCATACAGTAGCTCAGGAAGGTTTCAATGTTATGAGGTCTGCTAGACGAGCACTTACCAGCTCAGTGTGGCCTTATGGTTAGAGTGTCCGCCCTGAGACTGGGAGGTCGGGGTTCAATCCCCGGCCGGGTCATACCAAAGACTCTAAAAAAATGGGACCCAGTGCCCTCCCTGCTTGACACTCAGCATCAAGGGATGGATATAAGTCCCTGCGACATACTAGTGTCATGTCCAGGGGGTGTACTTGTACATCAAGCTGCCTCACGCTACAGAAACAGGCCCCTATGGGCCGCATGGCTACTTACTTAGTCGAGCACTGCTTAACCATTTTGGGCGGGAACCCCTTTTGGTGTTAGCATTATGTTATGCTTTAGCTATTGAAAAATAGCAGATCTACAAGCTCATAGCGCGCCACCGAGTGGCGCGCTACAAGCTTGTAGATCTGCTATTTTTGAAAAATCAAAGAACGACTGACATAGAAACATAGCTTTTTCAGAAAACTGTCAGGATGTAGAAGACATTTTTAGAATCTGATCTCAGGTCAAAATGGGTTAGGGACCCCCAGGGGTTTTAGACGGAGCCCATGCATGTACACTCTCAGAGTAAATGTAACACCGAGGCCACCTTTATTCTTTGCAAATCTGCTGCTATTCTATCCTTATTCTCTTCTATTGTATTTACTCACCATGCCAGGACGAGGGTAGGGGACCTTTCCCTGGAACGGGACCCACTGATAGTTGGGCCCCTCTTTGTGGGCGAACGGCCCCAGGAAGGCTCTCCGGATGTCATTCATGGTGTAAAGACACACGGCTGAGCCTTTAAATACACTGCTGCTGGGAGAGACACAGCCAGAGTCAGGAGATTCAGTACCACGGAAAAACAAACATTCTCTCTCTCTTCCTATCACTCTCTCTCTCTCATTTCTCTCACAAAGCACATGCTCAACCACTCAAACCCCAGCAGTGTTGTGGGGAACACTTTCACAGAGAACAGCAGATCTACAAGCTTGCATAACTTGTAGCTTGGCTGTTTTCACATTGTGAGCTTGTAGCTTGGCTGTTTTCGGCAAAGACATATGTTGAGCAAAAATGTAAAAGTATACAGAGCCAAGTATAGGGTTTCAGTGGTGAACCATCTCTGTGGCTGTCACTATCATCTCTCTCACACGCTTCATCTCCCCTCTCTCACAATCATAAAAAAGGAAAATAATGTGCTCCAATGTGTGATAATAATATATCCTTTGTTAATTCCCTCTCACCAAAATGACTAACATACACAGTTCGATACATACTGTACAATACAACCCCCTTCCAAAAGAAAAAAATCACACCCGTGAGAAGTGAGTGGTACAACTCTGTGTGGGGGTCCCTGGGGGGCCCAAGTTCCAGACCCACAGTCAGGAACGCTCGTTTCTGACTGTGGGTCTGGAACTTGGCCCAGGGTGTCGGCCCCGGTTCCGGCGAGCTGCCCCGCTTCGGAAACGGTCCAGAAATGACAGAATTACCGTGTGGGGTGAAAACCAACCAAACGCTATTTCCGTGCTCGGACACAGCCAGGGACCCAGGCATGTGGCATGCATGGCCATTAATTCAATCCATTTTCACTTTTCCCTCAGACGCTCTCACAGACACACCCACAGTGAGTGAACTCTGACCTGGAAGTAGAGAAGACAGTGTAGACCAGAGGGTTCTTCCTGTCCCTCGTCTGCAGAAGGAATACATCGCCTGATGTGCACACACACACACACACACACACACACACACACACACACACACACACACACACACACACACACACACACACACACACACACACACACACACACACACACACACACACACACACACACACACACACACACACACACACAGGTCAGAGGTCAGAGGTGACAGTGGAGAAGTCAGAGGTCAAGAGAAAGATAAACATAGCCCTGTGGCCATGTCCAACATGGCTGATAAGTGCAGGTCACAGCGGGGAATTTGGAGGACAGAAATCATTGTAGCCTCGAGCAGGGGGTCGGAAGCCTATTCAGTCCAGGAACTGAGTTTAACTCGATGTTCTTTCATTACAAACATAGTTACATTGGTTCAGGACAAGACCCACCACAAACAGACATATTATGCACAAGGGGGTTCCACCGCACCTCACGCCTATTTTAGGCTGGTCCGGTGCCTCTCAGGAACAGGACTGGTATATTGGTATTGGTACAAAAGGAAGCCACTGGAGAAGATTCGGACAGTTAAAGCCTTTATTTCGTCATATGACCAGAAGAAGATGTTATAGTTACATCGAAAGGTCTCTTTTTACTCGCACCCTGGCAAAAAAACCTTTAACTGTCCAAGTGTGCTCCAGTGCCTTCCTTCCTTTACACATTATTGTTTCATTGGTCAGGTGCAAGACCCACCAAAAACAGGCCTAGCAGGAACCACTGAGCGTCTTACAGTTCAAAGTCAAATTGAAGGAAATGTCACAAACTGAACTAAACTAGACTAAACTAAATAAAAATAAACACATCTATGGAATATTCCGAAAATGTGGTTGGGTTGAGGGTTCAGTTTAACATTTAGTTCGGCTGTGTCTTGAGATCAAAGCTGAACTCTTACTTATTTTTGTGCCCTAAGGTGCGGATCAGACTCATTATTTCGTATTCCTTTTCCTTTGGCCTTTGTTAAGTTTAACCACAGGGAACCCTGTGGGCAGATTATAGACTACGTCGGTGGGGTCAGAATTTGGACCAATTTTTGCATTTAGTTAAGCTTTAGACGGATGAGATTACAGCCTACATGCAGAGATAGCCACACCAATCCTCTTTGGGGACTTTGTTAATGCCTCAGCAGTCTAGAACACTGGTTCCAAAACGTTTCAGCTCAAGACCCAAAATAGAAATTAGACGTTTTACCCAAACTGGTGAAAATAGGAGATCTACAAGCACACAATGCGTCGCTTCGCACCACGTTGTGAGCTTGAAGATCTGCTATTTTCACTATACTATATATATATAACATTTGTTTTCTAATTTATGGAATGTCTTAGATTTCTTCATGAAATTACTGGGGGGAAAAAATCATTACATTTGTTTGTAATTCATGACAAATGTGAATGTGGGAAATATGAGGGGAAATGTGGGAATGTTTTTTTTTAAATGTTTTTGAAATAATAATAATAATAATTAAAAACAAAATGTAGGAAACAAACAAAAATAAAGGGAGCCACAAAAATGTGTCTGAGTGGAATGGGTCCAGAGTCTCCAGACTACATATACAGTACCATAGAATCATTGCATGCACAGCCTTGTGTACAGCATGGAGATTCAGGTAAATGCTAAATATGTTCTGCATTTCTATGGCAGCCTAACCTCGCGTCACCAGGCTTTCCACCTCGGAGAAAAGCCTGGTCTGTGTTACAAAATTACCGTGTGAACCGGTCTGGAGCGGATGATATCGGACGTTAGCCTGCAGCTTTTATTGAGAAAAATTGGTTTGAGGGAAAAGGAAGTTCCGGAAAGATTGATGACTACAAAACAATACTACAACATGACGTAAAGCGATATCATCCGCTCCCGACCGGATCATCAAGAAATGCTGCCCAGGCTAATGGCGGCCTTATCCGAAGTGCTTTAGAAGGTGCATTATTCAGTCAGTGTGTTACTTTCGACACTGAGGAACTGGGGACTGAACAGGGAACCTTCTGCTTCCCAGACGGCCGCTCTAAGTCCAGTACCACTGCTGCCCCATCAGGAAGGCTTTCAGAGAGTTCAGAACATATTTCTTAGCTGCACTCTGAAAACACCCTGAGGTAAATAAATTGGACCTTAGATGTGCTTAGTCTAGCAGAAAGAAAACACACACTAATGGACAGACATTCGTATAATTAATCTAAATTGTTAGATTAATTTTGCTACTTAGACTAAATACAATTGTTTGAACACAGGCCACTAAAACGTCCATGTGTGTGTCTAGAAATGCCTCAGGTTCTTTGTCAACATTTACATTTCACTGTTGGTGAAAAGTCCACTCTCTTATCCAGAACACAGAGTTGAATGTTTCATTCAATAATGATTGGATTTGTAATACCGTATACCCAATTCACAGCAGGGTATAACAACTGTTGCTCAGAAATGTTAGACCTATACATTCAATTCCACTGTAACTTACGTAGCTCGTCAAAGTATGTGTCACTGCCATCAGCTCCTGGTACAGAACAAATGAGACGGGTCTTCAGGAAGGTGGTCCACTTGTTGACCAGGCTACGCTGACCGCCCATGTCATTCTGGTCAACAGAAAGGAAAGGAAAGGAATACATAAATGTATGGTACGTTTTTGATGGGCGCTAGCCCCTCCTATATACAGGTTTAATGTTTGTTTTTAGTTCAATGTTTGTTTTTAAAACGCCATTGACAATGAAGGGAAAATTTACTCATCGTGTCCCTAACACAAACAAATGCCACAAATGCCATTAACAATAAAGAAAATGTAATGTTTGTGTTGGCACCGTTTGTTTTACATCACCATTACATCACCTAATCAACATGAATTAGACTTTAATATGTTAGCGCCCCTCACTTCACACAGGTTTTTGAGTGGTGTAAACCACTCCTACAACTGGCTTTGTTATTTTACGCGTCTGTCTGTTTGTCTGTCTGTCTGTTCGTACCAAAAAATGAGCATGGTTGCTATGGTCACCCAGTTCACACGGGTGTGATTTCATTACGTCAGACATTACGTCAGACCACAGCTGATCAGTCTATATAAGACCTTACACCACTCAGTTCACACAGGTGTGATTCTTTTATATATAATATAAAATAGCGTTTGTGTAGAGCAATATAAACACTATTTATCTTATTATAAGCAATGCATTTCACAGTATGCTTTTTATAACGTCAATCGAATCTGCAGCCATCCTACAGTACATTAGCCTCAGAGAGTGGAGACCACATGCGTTTCCTCCATTAATGTGAGGGCTTTCCCAACCTGACTTCCTCCTCCATATGAATGACATGCCATTTCCTACATTAATGTGAGGCTTTCCCAACCTGACTTCCTCCTCCATATGAATGACATGCCATTTCCTACATTAATGTGAGGCTTTCCCAACCTGACTTCCTCCTCCATATGAACGCCATGCCTCTCACCCTGCACAGCTGTCCAATGCGCGAGTACGTAGACTTGCCCAGACCCTGGGCTTCTACTGCAGTCTCTCTGAAGAAGAAGAAGATCTTGTCATCATCTGGGTTCTCGCTCTCAGGAACCCAGAAAGAGCCCACAAACTTTGGTTCTGCAAGAGAAATGGGGGAGAGGAGGTTATATTCTCCTATGAAGACTCTTAACTAAATAATAGAATGAACATACTGTACTGGATTGTGAGGATATATTCAACCAGACACTCCATCACACATACTGTAAGTGCATACCAGACAAATGCAAACACATGTACACAATACTACACAAACACAAATCTTTACTCTCCTGCAAGTGCAATTTGATTTGCAGCTGATCCGCTGAAGCATCTAGCTATAAAATATATACGTTCCACAAACCTCTCAAATAGTACCTGCTGACAACAGGTACTGTACTAGTAGTAACACAAATAACAACAATTACAATTTACAATTTAGGCATTTAGCAGACGCTCTTAATCCAGAGCGACTTACATTAAGCAATAACAAAAAACACAATACATCATATACATAAATAGTTATCGTGAATCATACGTAAGCTAAGAACGTAACAGTGGAATATCTATATAATTATAAAACAAAACACTAATACAAATCAAAACAAAACTAAAACTAAGCAACTAGCAAACCCGCGCTCTAAAAAACAAACTGAAACTCACTGAATGTCAAAACTAACTAAAAGTAAATTATGCTGAAAAATCCAAAACTATTAAAACCTTGCATTGACCTTGTCAATGGAGGTAGAACTGGGCTGATACGTTGCCCAAATATGGAGATTCCTGGTGGGGATATGAGCTCCACTGAGATCATATCTATTTTATATTAAGCTATTTTTGTCCTACACAAACATTAAATTCCCATTGACAATGAATGGAGAATTTACGTCATATGTGGACGAGCAAATCGGCTTATTTGTCCTACACAAAGATTAAACTCCCATTGACAATGAATGGATGATGTACGATGATAAGAGCGCCCTCACTTCACACGGGTGTGATCATATTCTTCTTTTTAGAAAGATTAATTTTTTGGGTGCTTTTATTTTTTCATGCCTTTATTATTATAGATATAGGACAGTATGAGAGAGAGATGGCGTCGGGACTCGAACCCACGGCGCGCCGTCAGGCCTATAGGTGGCGCTATGGCCAGCGGTCCAGGGCCATATTTTATGTTTTCTTTAATTCATGGCTGCCAGTTCCTATTGGCTGTTGGTAGTCATGGCCGCCAGTTCCCACCTGATGTCGTGTGGGAGTTCAGACTGGTCCAGACCGTACTGAATGACTGCTAGCTTGCATAAGGTCTTCAGACTAGGACTCAAGTCTATGATGTGCAGGTCATCATTGAAGAGGATGATACGATCTCCCACAATGCAACAGCAGCAGTCGTCATCGGTCATGGTTAACGGGCCGTTCCCCTTGGGCTTAACCTCCCTCCAGGAGGACGTCTCTGGATTGTATATCCACAGCTTGTTGTAGATGTGTTGTCCACTAAGTATGTACAGCTCTCCATTGTAGGTAAAAAGGGAATTACCCATGCAGGGTACTTCTGGAAGGGGCTGCGCAGAAGGCGTGTGCAGCCAGTGGTTGGTCTCTGTGTCAAACACTCTGATGTCGTTGTTGTAGTACTGACCCCCCCAGCCCCCAAATACAAACATCTTTGTCCCGAAGGTGGTGGCAGAGTGCCATGCTGTAGCAGGAGGTGGAGTTCCTCTGGTGTAAATCAAACTCCAGACCATCGTGGTGGTGTCCAACTTGTAGATGTCATTAGTGTATCTATAACACCGGGTGTATCCTCCATGGATAAACATGACCTTCCCAACGACACAGGCTGAGTGGCACGCCCTCTCCTCTGGGACAGTCCCAAAGACCTGTGGTTGGAACCACGTGTGGGCGTCAACGTCAAATGCGTGAAGCACGTTGTTGCAAAATGCACGCCCAATCTTCCGTCCCCCCAAGAGGTAGACGGTACCTCCCACCAGCACAGCGGTGTGGAACTGGCGCGTGCAAGGAACTCCAAGGGGAGGTTCTCCTCTTCCAGGTGTCATTGCGGGAGGCGACAACGTCCTCCACCTCAGAGACAGCGTGTTGAAGACAGACACGTTGATGGGGTCCGACGGACATTTACCACCACAGTAACCTCCAAACGAGAACACCCAGTGGTGACCCACGGTCACCGCAGAATGACCGAAAATGTCAACACCTGGCGGTCCTCTCACGTTCACCGTCCACCGCATCATCGTTGGTTCGGACCTGAAACTCACTGGACATCGACTGATCTGACAGACCTGAAGGTCACTGAATAGCAACTGATCTGACAGACCTGAAGGTCACTGAATAGCTACTGATCTGACAGACCTGAAGGTCACTGAATAGCTACTGATCTGACAGACCTGAAGGTCACTGAATAGCAACTGATCTGTAAGGGAAAGATTGTGGAGAGACGACGACTCAGATCTGATTCTCCTTCAAGCTCTTAAAAGCACGTCCATCTCAGCGATGCTTCAAGCTCAACTGCTTTCAATGTGTCCAGCTCTGTGACTCTGCTCGACCTTCTTTTATGCTGTGTCGCTGCCACAGCATAGCGCTGTCAGCATGACGTCAGACTCAAACAAGTCCGTCATCAGGTTCCATACATGGAGCTCTAAGTAAAGTCGATCGCTGCCCATATATGGAGTTTTGGGATAAAAAACGATGCCCTAATATGGAGTCCGTGAGGCCTCCATCTTTTCGATGAGAGAGTTGCGACAACTCTGTTCACTTCATGGGGCCAATGGTGGCTCTTTTACATAGACTTCTACTGGCGTAAAGGTGGTTGCACACTGGGTGCGTTTTTCGGAAAACCGCCGCTAAAAATCAGAAAAACATGCTCAGTGTGCAGGGACCTTAAACCTCTTGAGCCCCAATCCCCCGCCATGAACAGCTCTCAGCGGGTAAATGGGGCTGGTCAAGGTCTTAGGTTCCAACTCCGATATTTTAGATTTTCTCTCCTGGACCCCCCTGGGGTTTAAGAGGTTAAGAGTGATGAAGGCCTGAACTAACCTGACTCCGCCAGATGGGGCAGCAGAGAGTACACTCTCGGCAGCTAGAGGCGGGATCAAGGCATACACAGTGCTGCCTTGATCCCGCCTCTAGCTGCTGCTGATTGGCCAGGCCGTTTTGTGGCCGGGCATCAAGTCTGCCTGGGAGTTCCCAGATGGGAACCCAGTGTACTCTCTGCTGCCCCATCTGGCGGAGTCAGGTTAGGCCTGAACCGGACGTTTACGGATTGCATTGAAGTCTATATGGGCTTTAGAGTGGCAAATGAGTTACATGAACCACGTCGTGACCGGGGCTGTTTTCTGCCCCCCTCATTGGATGAACCACGTGACCGGGGCTGTTTTCTGCCCCCCTCATTGGATGAACCACGTGACCGGGGCTGTTTTCTGCCCCCCTCATTGGATGAACCACGTGACAATGCACAGCATTCAAACACAGCATTCAACAGTAACACAGCAACGTTCATCACACAGGATCAAACCCTGATCTGTAAAATCCAAACAATAAGCCCTTTTTTGTCACATGAGGCAGAAGTCAACACGCATACATCACACACCATTGAGCCAGCGCGAGTCATGTTGTTCCGTGCGTATGGAAGGCCGCCTTCCCAGACTCCTGAAGATGGTGAAGTCCCGCCCCATCAGGTCTGTGGCCACGCCCGCATACAGCTCATCACCTATAGGAGACGGAGAGCGTTACATACCACTTGTTGTTTTCCTCGACTAAAACTATGACGGAAAATGTTCGTCGACTACCTTTTTTCCACTGACGAAAACTAAATGGAAACTACATGAAAACTAAGCTACGATGACTAAAACTAAGACTAAATATATCGAATATAAAAACTAGACTAAAATGTTATAGGAAGGGACTCGTGGACAAGAGATCCAGTATAAGTCATTTTACACTTGGTTGCATGCTGAAAATAGCCGATCTACAGCCGATCGGGACGCGTTGTGAGCTTGTAGATCGGCTATTTTCAGCAAGTGTAAAATCAGCCATTACGACGGCATCAAGGCCCTCCAAAATACATTTTAGTCGACTAAATCAACCGTAGATTTAGTCGACTAAAATCGCACAAATGAGAATGCATAAAAGGGGACTGACCAATGAGTACGGAGGCGGCAGGGTGCTTTGGGTCATACGGGCTCTTCCCCTTCCCGTCCTCCACCTTGGACGGGTCGATCCTGAACACATGGTCCTAGAAGGAAGAGAACATGTTTTTTTTAGATGGGGGTACATGGCTAAATACATACGGTAAAATGTGGGGGTCCTTCACATGAAAATGTTTGTAAATGTTGAGTATATAATGACATCTATAAATGCACCAAGTCTCTGTCTGTCTGTACGTCTGTCTGTCTGTCTGTCTGTCTGTAATCCACGTAACTCGAGAACCGTTCGCCCCACCGACTTCAAACGAGTGGCCGGAGTCGGTCGGACCCATGGTTGTCCGGATTTGCAGTGTGTGTGTGTGGTGTGGTGTGGTGTGGTGTGGTGTGGTGTGGTGTGGTGTGCGTGCGTGCGTGCGTGCGTGCGTGCGTGCGTGCGTGCGTGCGTGCGTGCGTGCGTGCGTGCGTGCGTGCGTGCGTGCGTGCGTGCGTGCGTGCGTTAGTGTCCTGACTGTGTGTCCGTACACCTGCCTGTCTCTCATTCTTACCTCCATCTTCTGTCCCACCTCAACATAAGCACAGGTAGGGTGGAAGGCCCCGGTGCCACAGGCGTACAGGTGTGTGCGGTTGTAGTGGTGGACAATCTTCACGTAGTTCACGCAGTCGCTCTGGTGAACAGAAACAAGGGCAGCCATTGGTCATCAACGACGCATTATTTCAATAGACATATACAAAGAACAAAGAAACAGACACAAACAAACACAACGTTTCTGAGCAGGCTGAGATTTATCGGTCTCAAAACGGACGACTTGTCATATTCATGAGCTGCACATGCGCCAGCAGAGCTAGTGTACTGTATCTCTGGGTTATACTGTATGTCATAATGCCCACACACAGTATACGGTAGTAGCACAGAGATACTAAATGAGAAAATGGAAGAAAGTAGTATATTTCATAGTAAAGTTGTCAGTAAGACATTAGTCTTTGTCCATGTGCACAGAACACGTGGACTTGCATGCCTGCTCTCACACATGCTTGCTCACACGCCTGCCTGCACACACATGCATTCTTGCACGCACACGTGTACACACAGCACACGCACACGCACGCACGCACGCACGCACGCACGCTCGCTCGCTCGCTCCGCCACTGATTCCAATGTTCATTAAGAGTGTCCGTGTGTTGACTTTATCCCTTCCTCTGTCTGTGTAATGATGTGCATTCCTCACACGGCTCGTCATCTCTGCCAGCCTGTCTGTGACAACAGCACAGAGTCCACATCAGCAACACTCCCACCAGCCCCGACGCACTGTTGTGATATGGTCTCTTTGTCCCCTCTGCAAACACATGTTGTGACGGCCTCTTTGTCCCCTCTGTCCCCTTCCATTCTGCCCCCTCTGTCCCCTTTCATTCTGCCCCCCTCTGTCCCCTTGCATTCTGTCCCCTTCCATTCTGCACCCTCTGTCCCCTTGCATTCTGTCCCCTTCCATTCTGCCCCCTCTGTCCCCTTGCATTCTGTCCCCTTCCATTCTGCCCCCTCTGTCCCCTTAGTTTTGTACAAGTTTTACTTGTAACAAAGTATTTTTAGCACATACTTCCATGATGTGTGCAGTGTCTTGCTGTCCAGAGGACTGCTAGACTCTGGAATGCACTACCTGAGGCTATCAGACCAGCTGCTTCATATCGTCTTTTAAATCACTCCGAAAAACACACCTGGTTCAGAAAGGTTTGCCGTAAATCACCGGATTCGTCATGATTTTATCTCTCGGAGATCTCTCTTGTCTTACATTCTGTAAGACAAGTATCGTATCTGTGACCGCCGTTACTCTTCCCCTTTAGGTTGTGTGATTTATTTTTAGGCTTGTTCATTTTTCATTATTGTGTGATTTATTTCATTTGATAATTTTGCTCCAATGTTGGCGCAATACCCGCACTTTGGCCGCAGTGCAAAGCCTATAAGCATTGATACTGAACTGTGGATCAATCGCACTCATGCCGAAGTTGAATTGTTTTTAAGTTAAGCCATGTATTGCTAGCCTGGCCCCAGCCCTGAATCGCTAGCCACGCCCATTAAAAAAAATATGTTCTGGCGATTAACGAAATGAAAATTCAGACCGAGTGTCAGGCTAATGTATTGCATGAGCTCATGGGAGAAGTAGTTCTCTCCAAAAAGAGAGATCAAAACATATTTATACACAGTCATCATAGGCACATGCTGTACTGATCAAAAATAAATGTCATGCAATGCCAGGTCAGCTGGCGTCTTGGGTCTAATCACTGATTTAATGTGGACCACTCTCCATGGGCATAATTACTGGTGGTACATGGGGGGAATGTTTAAGAAAAAATATATATTGCACCTTTGTTAAATGTACGAAAGAATATGCTTAATATTTGAAACGTCCATCAAATGTCCATAAAAGGAGCAGAGAAGAGCTCTGTTCTGTTTAGTATCACCGACCTTCATACACTGTTCTGATCTTCATCACTGCACCCCCCCCCCCCCCCCGCCCCCCGAGACCCCAACCAGACTCTTGACCTCCCCCGACCACATCTGTCCACCTCACACTCCGATTACAGCCAAGCAGAGCTCCATGAGGGATGAGTGGGGGAGGAGGAGGAGGAGGAGGGCTGATCGTACAGTACTGTACTGTACTGTACTGTAAGCCATGGATCACTCATCCTCTCCTTACACACCTCTCTGGCTGTCCATCAACCCTTCACGCTCTCCTGTGTGTTCTCTCCTTTCCTCCCTAGACGGCTGGCTGTCAAACCATTAACATGTGTCTGTCTGTCTGAAACCTACAAGGTGCACAATACGCTTCTGTGTTTCTGCTTCTCTGGTGGACTACTGTTCTCCCTCATAGAGGGTATGCTTCTCTGGTGGACTACTGTTCTCCCTCATATAGAGGGTATGCTTCTCTGGTGGACTACTGTTCTCCCTCATATAGAGGGTATGCTTCTCTGGTGGACTACTGTTCTCCCTCATATAGAGGGTATGCTTCTCTGGTGGACTACTGTTCTCCCTCATATAGAGGGTATGCTTCTCTGGTGGACTACTGTTCTCCCTCATATAGAGGGTATGCTTCTCTGGTGGACTACTGTTCTCCCTCATATAGAGGGTATGCTTCTCTGGTGGACTACTGTTCTCCCTCATACAGAGGGTATGGACTACTGTTCTCCCTCATACAGAGGGTATGGACTACTGTTCTCCCTCATACAGAGGGTATGGACTACTGTTCTCCCTCATACAGAGGGTATGGACTACTGTTCTCCCTCATACAGAGGGTATGGACTACTGTTCTCCCTCATACAGAGGGTATGGACTACTGTTCTCCCTCATATAGAGGGTATGGACTACTGTTCTCCCTCATACAGAGGGTATGGACTACTGTTCTCCCTCATATAGAGGGTATGGGACTACTGTTCTCCCTCATATAGAGGGTATGGGACTACTGTTCTCCCTCATACAGAGGGTATGGGACTACTGTTCTCCCTCATATAGAGGGTATGGGACTACTGTTCTCCCTCATATAGAGGGTATGGGACTACTGTTCTCCCTCATATAGAGGGTATGGG